>NW_026848148.1:409608-846867 GCF_030411735.1 Phialemonium atrogriseum
GTGGCGTAAAAAAAAAAAAAAAAAAAAAAACAAAAAAAAAAAAAAAAAAAAAAAAAAACAAACAAAAAAAAAAAAAAAAAAAAAAAAAAAAAAAAAAAAAACAACCTCCCCCCCCCCAAAAAAAAAAAAAAAACTATCAAGAGAGAGGTTTCAAAACAAGCAACCAACCATACTCTCTCTTGAGAGCCACTTACACCAACCCCCTCTTCGCTGACTCCGATCTGTCCACTCAAGTGCCATTGAGTTTGATCTCTGTGCAACGTCTGTCCAGTTCGAGGACGTTGCATTTTTGTCTTGTCACTGGGTGACTGATCGTCTCGTAGACTGGCTGGTTGAATGACGCAGATCCGCGACTTAAATTTTCCCAACTCAACTTGGCATGATCCTGAGCTTTTCCCTTAGTGTCTCCCCCCGTGAACATCCCACTCATTGCTCATTGCACCAAGTGGTTGAACCACTCGAAGTTGCTAGATAGTTGGCGTGCTCAGCTTGGCTCTCTTGGCGGTTGAGCGCTTGGCGTGAGATTGAGGGGCCGAGATTGAGATGAGATTCCCATGAATTTGGGTTGACGAGTCCGATGCCGCCGGCTTCAAACCATCACAGAGTAGAACTCACGGGGTTAGAGGCCCGAATATGCCCAAGTGGCTGATCTCCACCTCGGCCAGGGGCCAGGAGGTCCACAGCATGTACTACTTAGTAGGTATGTGACGAAGGAGTGGCCTTGGTCGCTGACAAAATGCGGCACGTCATCGCCAGATAGCGAGCTTGATGGGGGAGTGCCTGTTGTGATCTGTTAGCCCCCCCGTTGGGAAATGACACCTCCCCTGGCCCGTATGCGACCCTGCGGATCGGAAATAAAAGTCTCCAACACTAACCCACGTTGCAGTATTGGAAACCCTGTGCCTACGGTGGTAGCCATGATTAGAAGTCAATGTGACATGCCCGAAACCAACTGACGAAAGGATGCTCCTAGCAATCGAAGAGGATTGTCTCCATCTCTTCTCATCTTCCGCCCGAGGCTCTGTAACATTAGTTCGACCAGCGAGGTAGGTAGGTTGTACTGTACATGTGCCACTCGCCATGCTGCTTTGGCAGCTGTTGGATCCAGTCAGTCCCTATTGGATGTACATACAATGACCCACTCAAAGCCACCACCAAAAAGCTGCCAGCCCCCCAGGAATATGGAGCGCTGAAAATTTTCACTGTTCTGCAACCTCCAATTGCACACAAACATCAGCGACCCCTCTTTCACCCCAAGCCGACGGCCTCTTTTAGATATTTGCCTCGTTTGACCTTTATTTCCATTAGTTCCAAGCCCGCCCAAATACGGTCTTGTGCAGCAGAGAGATGTACCATCTTCTCCAACCAACCACCCAACCATCACACCTGTCCGCCTCATGGCTACATCCCCTCGGTCTCGCTGTGCGTGGTTATTGTATACCGATTCCAAATTCGGAGCTCTCCATCCACTCCACATGTTGGCCACAACTTGACCCCAAGTTGATATCTATTATGCCGTAAAATCACTTATCGCGCTTGCAGGCGCCAACCTGGGCAACCACCCACCCCCAACATGATCTGCACACTCCCTGGTATAATTGGGATTACCGACGGCACGGGGTACTGAAGACACCATCAGGCCGTTATTTGACAGTCCCTCCTGCTGGCCATTGGGGGCAACGCATGCAAATCACCTAATGACCAGACCTCACTAGCACAAAGTGCCAAGCCACCTGGACGACGGATTGAGCCTGACCTTGGGGGTCACTCCAAGCTCCCCTTCCTGTTGCAAGCCCTGGACGCTAAGTCGCATCTCACAGCCCCACGACAGGCAATATCCCGACCCGTCCTAAGCCCCAGATTGCACACGTCTCAAGGTTCTAGTCAAGCTAGTCACCAACTCCTGTCATCACACGACAGAATTGGTGGCTGTAACTCCCGGGCGATTATGGGAATTCTCCAGAGGGTCCTCGTTCACACCCAGGCAGCCAGGATGTGGACGTGAAAGCGCCACCGCGCTAACGACTTGACGCCGGCGCAAGTCGCAGCAATGTACCTAGGTATGCAGACAGTGAGAAACACGACCCTTGCCCTTCCGACTATACCTTCACCGAAGCCCAATCCAGCACCACCACGATACAGAGAGCCGACACATGCTCCTCTTGTTTGGTTTGTTGCTTCAGGCCTTCACCGCGCCGTCGTCATTATCTAGGGCGACTGGCAACTTGTGGGATCTGGGGGTTCTAAGGTTGCGAGTTGATGAGCGGCGGCGTCGCTGATCCCACCTGTCCCGAGGCGTGTTTCTCAGTTGAAGACATGCAGCCTCATCCATATCAGGAATCAAGACACCTTGTTCGGCGGCTGAAGGGCAAGGCGTGATCTTATTTGCCCTGCAGCCGAAAATTGGGCCGAAAATCAGAGCATGATCAATTACCTTCGACAGGGCTGCTTCTGCAATCCTTCTAGAAGCTATCATTCGTCTGAACCCCACTCTATTGGCCAGACTGGGTATCCCTCTCGTCAACGGCAGGCTGTCAGGAAATATGACGTCGGCCTCTCAATTGGCTCGAATTCCTCAGTGTCTCGCCCCTATCCTCGCAGAGATTGGGGGTAGCATCTTGTTCTTCTGGTCAATCAGCCACTCACTGAGGGTTAAAGCACACCGTGCTTAGATTTCCAACGCTTTTCCTCCCCAACTCTGCCTCTTCGGCTCGAGGAGGAAGCGGTGGTGTGGGGCGGACCAATGACGCTGCCTCTCACCCCGCGCGAACGGCGACCTGCCCTCGCATGAGGTTGTACGATGAGAGCTTGTCGTCTACATCGGGATGGAACCGGGGTCTTCCCCATCTTCATGATTGGCGGAGTGCAAGGGAGCAAAAGCGAGGTAGGTCACATGTCTCCCACCTTGTCAAGGTGGCTTTGAAACCCCCACGCCGACCATCACCAATTCCTGCACGAAACCTGTCAGGCCCTCATATCTTGCCACCGAACTCTAGTTGTCCTCTAGTACCTTCCGCCATCCAGATGATTGTATGCGGCCTGGATCCTCAAGGGTTCTCAGACCTCGCCGCAAATTCAGCCGTGAGATGAGCACTTGCGGGTCGATACCGATGTGTGGTTATCGACACTCGATCGAGAGGCAGCTGTCTGCTGCCAGGTGGGAAAGTTGATTGGCAGATCACGTGATCTTAGCGGAGACCTACATTCTCTCACCGACTCCTCGCTGCTCTTTCCTCTTAAATTTTCTTGTCCTTTTTAATTTTCTCCCTCAGCTTTCTCAACTTTCTTCACTTTCCCGACTTTCCTATCTTCTCGGCCCAATTGCGAATTGCCTGAACCCTGGATCCAAACACAATATTCGCGTTGACAAAAGCAAGTGCCCGGCAATTCCGCATGGAAGCCAGCCGCTGGCGCGCCTCTGGCGGTGTCTTCCAGAGAGGATCAGGTTGTCGACGGTACTGGATGAGTATCAGCTTAGCTTTCTTGGCTCTACATTGTCTTCCCTTTTTGCCCCAAAACCTGCCAGTTATCACGTCTTCGACGTGCATATCGGCATTCACCGTCATACTCCCGTTGATGTGGATGTTTTCGCTCCTGGCAGAGATTGATAATTACCATTTGCTGGGCACCCGATTTGAGAGGTCGTCTTGATACTCTGGGAAGAATCGGGAATCAGCCTCGGTTACATACACTTATCGAACGGGTAAGACTTTACAGGTAGGTTACCATGGACCCGGGGATCCTAAAAGCTTCATGGGACGGAAAAGACATGCACACCCGCGCTCGACTTAGTTTACCTGTACAGGTGGGAACATAGGCACCTCCATAGGTACCTTGGCATGTCTGTTCCGGGCCAATGGAACATGGCCTTCGAATTTGATCCTCGGCATCGCGAAGGGAAACAGGAGTGGAGGGTTACCTACCCTGTTTGCCAGTTTTCGGGTGATTTCTGGCCCGTCGAGCTCCCAATGGCATAAGGAGGGACTATTAGTCAAGTTTAGGATGGTATCATCAATCAATTCAACATATAATTGGACAGCCGAAGGTCCTTGACAACCTATCCATCATGGTCTTACCGACTTACGTATTTAGGGTAACCTAAGGTATAGGGGAAGTGTGGGAGTTGCGTGTTCCCCGCATTCCCTACAAAGCTGCACCTCGACTGCGGGTACTAGAACTCGGAGAGATGTCATCATGTTGTTGGCAATTCGAAAACCTGGAAATCGGCACTCCTCGGCGTCAGGAAAATGGAATCAAGCCCTAGGTTATCATAGGGAGCCGCTATACCATGTAAAGCAGGTAGCATCAGTAAGCGAGCAAATCTGTGAGCACCAGCCTAAACATGTGGTGTCAAGCACTGCGTTGCTGTTATTGCTCGTCTGTTCCTGGACCAAAGGAAAGATCCGTCCCGGGGATTGTCATCACAGATTGCCCGAGTGGGATACGTTAGTTCCGCCAGTTGCCGGGGAGGTTTCTGTGCGGGGATCCGGGTAGTGCCGAGTCTCCAAGCTCGGTGGGTCTGGAAGCGCCTCTTGAATAATTCGTATTCCTAACGAAGCACCGAGTATCACAGCTTCTATGATAGCTAAACGCAGGTGGGATAACATTGATTCGCCCTAGTTTCCCTTACACGACACCAACTCACGCCATCAACACGTCGGAATTCACCGCCTCTTCCTATTCCGATAGTCGTATCCTCGGGCTAGGTGCCGACTGCCGAAATGGTTGATGCTTCACAGCCTCTTGGGGCAGACCTGTCCAAGTCAGCTCACCTCCCTTCTTCCATGCCGATGGGACGCTTGATGCCTGATCCAGCCTGTCTGTCGATGATGCATGCCGAGAGCTAACAGCTTCCGTAGGCCCGTTAACATTGTCTTCGTTGGCGCAGGAGCTGTTGGGTGTTTCTATGCCTCCAGGCTGCATCATGTACGTGCCTAAAGCGGCGACCCCCTTACTGCCTCTCCGGGATCCCCCGGCCCACCATCTCCGGTTAACGCCCTTGTGTGCTCCCTAGCATACAAATAATTGTCGCCAGATTTCTGGGACAATATTGGCCAACATGGGGGCCCCTGCTGGGTGGTATTGACCTGACCTTCTCGTCTAACACGCCATGACAGCCCACCCATAACATCCACACTTCGCTAATTGCGCGGTCCAACTACAAAGCCATCGCCGCCAATGGGGTGCAGATGCAGACGCACTCCTTCGGGGACTACACCTTCGCGCCCGCGGCCGCCTTCCCCACGGTCGCGGTCGCGGCGGCCGGCGCGCGCGATTGGCACTACATCATCGTGACCACCAAGGCGCTCCCGGACCGCACCGACGACTCGGAACTGATCGCGCCCCTGGTGGGGCCGCGGTCGTGCATCGTGCTGATCCAGAACGGCGTCGGCGTCGAGGACCCCTACCGGAGGCGGTTCCCGCAGACGCCCATCGTCAGCGCCGTCACCGTCATCAGCGCCGAGCAGGTGGCCCCCGGGGCGATCCGCCAGAACCGCTGGACGAGGATCCACCTGGGGCCATACACCAACTCCGCCTCATCATCGCCGTCCGCGGCCTCGGTCCGGCAATCCCCCTCGGCCACCAAGAGCGGGGCCGATACAACCGGGGCCGTGACCTCGGCGGGCGGCGTCCCGGCAGGGGACTCATCGGCCGATGCCGATGCCGCCGCCGCCCAGCTCCTCCTCCTAGCGCAGCGGGGCGTGGCGTGCACGGCGGCGCTGGCGGACTGGTGGAGCCGGCTCGGGAGCATACGAGACGCGGAGGTGTCGGACGAGGTGGGGCTGCAGACGGTGCGGTGGCACAAGTTGTGCATCAACGCGGCGTTTAACCCGTCAGCGGTGCTGTCCGGGGGCCGCGGCAACGCGGACATGGCGGGCGACCCGGAGCTGAGGAGGCACTTGGCCGGGGTGATGGAGGAGATACGGGCGGCGGCGCCGGCGGTGCTGGGACGGCCGTTCCCCGAGGAGATGGCGGGCCCCGAGAGGATACTGCGGAGCACCGAGAGGAATGTCGGCGGGCGGCCGAGCATGCTGCTCGACTGGGAGGCGCGGAGGCCGCTGGAGATCGAGGTCATACTCGGGAACCCGGTTAGGATTGCGAGGGCGAAGGGGGTGGAACTACCGAGGCTGCAGAGCTTGTATGCTCTGCTGAGGAGTGTGCAGGCGATGAGGGAGGCGGAGGTGGAGGGCAAGAGGGCTAAGGGAAAGCTGTGAGAGATGGGCCTGGGTGCCGTAATCCTGAGAGATTGCAGGTTTGACTGCTGGGTTGGACATGCCCACTTCCTAGATGCATTTAATTCCTGCAGAAAAGATGCCATATTCGCGTCTTCTTAAACAGCTGGAACACGAAGCCGTGGATACAGCTGGGACTGCGATCTTATATATGGATATGCAGGCATTAGCAGCACCTCCCTTATCATGCTGTTCGTTTGTTACCGGGGGGATTCATAACGCCTACCAAGAGGGATTGCTCTGTCCGCCGGCGTTCGACAGAACCACACTGATTTTTAGGTCCTAGGATTATGGTTGTAGGAGAGATGACACCTCAAGTAGAGCGGTGTTTACAGCTCTACCATTTGCCAGCCTTGACTCTACGATGCAGAAGTTGATGCCACCCCAATCTGGGGATCAGGGTTCAAGTGAATCTACATGTCTTCTGTGTATGTATCACAGACGCAAACAACCTAGACCCCCTGCAAGAGGCAGACAGCCCCCCCCCCCCTTGTAGCAGGGTATGGTAGAAGACAGCGGGCGACCTTGCCAGCTACAGCCCAGAGAACAAGCCGTAAATGCAGAACAAATATACACATCCGTATATGAATCCGTTTGTTTCTAGGGGTTCATCCCTTAGTAAAGAGAATGATCGGGTACGTACATTACTTAGACCCACACATACCGCAGGAGAGTATGGTCTAGATACACATTACAGACTACATAGTGCAGAAGCATAGAGTATAGAGTCATTCCGCTGCGAAGGGAGGGAACCGGCTTTCTCTTTCGAGTATGCGGAGGACGGCGAGGTTCGCAGTAGCACCTGAGCGTCGAAGCGGAGAAAGCCACATGAGGAATGCGAGCTATCGTCTAGGCAGTTGATGAGCAAGGTGGCCGTCGTAGATCATATGCCATAATTCGTCGTAGTGTAGAGGGAACTCCCTCCGTTGAAACCATTTCTGGACATGTTTGTTTCCCTTTCCGCAACTAATCCTTGTCGACTGTTGCGCGATGTCGAAGCCCAGTTGGCGCTTGGGCAGACGCACGTGCCATATCTACGCAAGCTAAGCTCCCTACGGATGTACAGGCCTGCTAGCGTACCTATTTCGCAATGCACTAGGGCGACGAGCTCAGGGGGTCCCAGGAGCTCTACTCGTAGTGCAACCTGGGGTTACGATCTGAGGAGATCTCGCATCGCATCCCGAAATAAATTGCATATAAAATTGGCAGCACAACTTCAGCTCCTGCTTAACTGTTTGCTTGATATCCTACCCAGGAGCTCTCTGGTTCACTTACCTCTTGTCAGCGTTTGCCCTCCTCAGAAAAAAACAAAGGTACGTAATCACGCCCATGGGTGTTATCTTAGGTATCTAGGGAGGGGTGCGATTATCTTAGAGCACCTGTGCCGTGTCTGTTTCTCCTTTGTTTCCCATGCGACCAGGCTCCTCGCTATTTCCTCCGTCCTCCCTCTTCTCAACACAACGACCAATATTTGCTAATCCAGACGCTCCGACGTGCAGTTGAAATCCACCTCTACTTCGTGATAGTTCATCTCTACTCTCAACCGTCAAGATGCCGGGTGTTCGTGAGTCAACAACCCCCTCGTCGTCCCAGCTTGCTACCATCTGCTCTCTTCGGTGCCTTGTGCTAACCCGCCATCTCCACCGCAGCTCCTGATGCGCTCAACAACTTGAAGTCCAAGCTCAAGGGCTTGTTCAAGAAGCCGAAGAAGGCTGCCGCTGAGTCTAAGCCCGCGGACGCCCCGGCTGCCACCGCGACTGCTGCTGCCGAGCCCACCAAGACCGAGACAGCTGCCGCTGCCGCTCCAGCTAGTGAGGACCCTCTCCTATCCCCCATCTGCGCTCTCCGCCCACTATATATGAATCACGAGAAAACTGTGCGAATCGGGGAATATTGCTAACCAGTGTGCCACAGCTGAGCCTGCTGCTGCTGCCGCAGACGCTGTCACGGCTCCGGCTGCTGAAGCCCCAGCTGCCGCTCCTGCTACCGCCACCGCTGCTGGTACGTCAAAACCCCCAACTCCTATCTCGTCTCCCCAATTCTAACGTGGTTGCCGCAACAGATGCTACCACCACCGAGGCGCCGAAGGCAACCGAAGTGGCTCCAGCTGAGGCGGTGGCCCCGGCTGCGGCCCCCGCCGCCGTTGAGGAGACGGCCAAGGTTGAGACAGCCCCAGCTGCTGCCGAGGCCGCTGCCACCGCAACCGCAACCGAGACCGCTCCGGCCGCGACCGAGGCTACCCCAGCTGCCACGGAACCTGCCAAGGCCGAGGCTGCCGAGGAGAAGAAGGAGGAGGCAGCTGCCGCCGCGACCGCTTAAATCGGTAGATTAATGTGCTAGTTCCGGCGCTGGTCGGACATTGGCGCCCGTGAACCTCAGGATATTGCACGTCTGGATACCCGGAGCACCGGCAGGAGCATATGATTTCCCCACGCGTTAGACCCCGAGGAGGTAGATGCATCGGCTATCTATACAACCAGAGGATAAAACGGGCGACGAGTAATGATAGCTGCTACGGAGGCGCTGGTTTTATTTTTCCCAATTTATTTTCGTGGGACGGAGGGCTACTGAGGGCGGATGGGCATCAATGTCTGTTCCTTGCGACGCATGGATGGATGATGCTGTTCCTATTGTGGCTTCTCACGAGGTTGTATGAGGAACGACTTTGCTTTGCTTCGCGATGCGTTTAGTTCTCCTTTTCTTGATACCTGATCGATACCCTAATACCAAAGTACTTTGCCGTTTGAAACAGTCGTGGGGTTGGTGAGGCTTGTCTTAAGACTTCAAGGGTCTATTTGACATAGCTGCTTTTAAACTAAGATGAATGCTTGACAAGCCGTACGGGGCTGGGCTCGCTGGATTTACTGCCGGATAGGATACCCCCTTCAGGTACGCCCTCTCATCCTCCAGCTTTGTCAACGTGACGGGTATTTTCAGTGGGAGAGACTTGTCTGATTTTGATTACGTCTATCGGGTATCATTCATACTATAACTTGAGCCTCCACACCTATGAAAACATACAAAGACGCCGAGAAACACCCTTTGGCCTTTTTTTCTAACCTGGACTCCTTCACTACTTTGCCCACGGCGCCTTGGTCACCGTATGCTGGGCACTCGTCGTCCCGGGCTGACCCTTCGGGAACGACGTCGGTGGCGACGGTCCCGTATCGGGGGGTCCGCGCGAGGACGAGGCTGGTGCGCTGCTCCCGGCCGCGGCCCAGGGGGCCCTGGAGTAGGGGATACCTGGCCCTCCCAAGCCTCCGCCAGGCATCCCGGCAGCCTGCGCCCACGGGGCCGCTGTTCCGGCCCCTCCTGGCTGCGGCGGTTGCATCGCCCTCGCACCCCCCGCGGCGGCAGAGCTTGGCTGGTTCGACATGTGCACCGTCTGTATCGGCACGGCCGCATCCGGGTCAGTCTCCCAGGAAAACATGGATCCGAAGGGGAAATGCTGGACCACGGGAAATTTGGAGAGGACCTCCGCGTTGAACATCTTGATCATGCCCTTGTTGATCTTGCCCCAGCCATCTTTGATGCCCGAGATATCGAACAGGATCGGGCTGTGCTCCCAGAACGGGCCTTTCTTGACGTCATTGATGAAACCAATGGCGCCGAAGTACATGTTGACTCCGCGGTTTAGGTCGACTGCCGTGGACTTGACGACATCTGAGGGCTTGGGAGCGCCAGCGACGGAGCCCTCGGTGGGCATGGGCTCGCCTTCCGAGATAGGTCGCGTGAGCTGTGCGGAGCCAAAGATGTAAGGAATGAACGAATGGTCGTCGAGGCCCCAGACACCATGAGACCCAGCTGGTTCGAGGGTGTATGTGAGGATCACACGGCGGACGACCTTGAGATACCTAAGAAACGAGGGTCAGTTAACGGCGTAAGAGGAGGGGACGCAGACCGCATACCGTTCAATGACTCCCAGCACGATGCTCCGCTCAATCTCGCCATCTTCACCGCCGTCTTTAAAGGCCCCGAGCTTCCACAGACAGCCTAAGAAGGCCAAGAAGCTCACCTCGTGCCCTGTCCCGTAGTCCATTCTTTGCGAGCTGCCAAACGCGCCTAAGAAGTACGCCTTCAGTTCCACAATCGGGCCATCCCCTCCCTCCTCCTCGCCGCCGCGGCCAAATCCCAGCACCTCAGGCGCCACGAATTCCTTCAGCAGGCTCTCTGAGCGCTCCTCGAGCAGAGCATGCCACCTCCGAAAGCTGATATTTCCGAACCTCCGCGGGCCCGAATCCGGCGGCGCCTCCTCGACCACGGCCTCCACCCGATCGAGTAGCTCCCGCAGCCTCTGCACCGAAGGGGCGTCCTGCCGCTGTGCGTTTAGCGTGAAGGTTCGTGCGTGCCCGCCGGCGGAGCGAGCCGTTAGGCGCGGGGGCGGTTGGGCCGGGGCGGGCTCGCCGCTGGCTGCCGGGGGTTGCGTCTTGCGGGGGCATAATGCGCGATTGAGCTGGAGGACGAAGACGCCGATGTCCCGGTACGCCTTGGAGGTTAGAAAGTGGGTCACGTCGCCCCCTTCGTTGATGCGTTTCGCGGGTGGGATGAAGTAGTGCGGAACAGAGGGGTCGAGCTCCTCAAGCTTGACGGAGCTTGTCGGCTGGGTGGTTCGGCTAGCTGAGGGTTGTGTGGTTGGTGGAGGATCCATGGCGACGATTGCTGATGGAGAGTATAGTGGACGCCAGTATTTCGGGCAGCGTCGTGTAGTGAGATGAGGATGTTGCTCGGATGTAAGTGTAACCGCTGGAAAGTTGGGAAGGACCCCGCTGTCGTCATGTGGGGGCGCCAAGTGCCGGGTATGTGCGCCCCAGGTATAATGAGTTTGGCATTTTTAGGAGCATCCAGCTGGCAGGCATCTTTTGGCAGGCATTGCCAGTCGCTCATATCTTGCTATAGCCTGCCGGGTAATACATGGTAATTGGCAGGAGGCTTCTTCGATACAACTGCACGATGCCTACGATTCTCGATAACGTGGGAGACAATGAGTGCTGCATTTGTTCGTCATTGGGTCAAGGTACCAAATCGTACTACGCCGCCATTCCAGGCCCCTAGGACTCGGGACCATCCCCCCCAAGCTCCCCCTCCGCCATCCTCTCCTGCCAGAACCCCTTCCCGTAGCTCACCAGGATCTCCTGCCCCTTGACGATCCCCACCGTCCTGGCCCTGCCCACGGCCTTCTTTCCAGCCGGCAGCACAAACACAGCCATGACCTTCTCCCCGCGCCGGCCGTCCCACGCCTCGCGGAACTCCGCGTTGGGCCGCTGCTGCTGTTGCTGCCGCCCCGGCACGCCGCGGTAGTCGTTGACGAAGCGGGCCTCGTTGCCCGCCCGGGCCGCGTCCACGGCCACGCCGGCCGCATGGTCGAGCCACAGGTCGTAGTCGGACTGGGCATGCGGGTTGCCGTCGCCGGCGCCGGGGTGGACCTCGCCCACGTAGGCGACCACCAGCTCGCCGGGCCTCAGGTCCCGCGCCGCGAAGAGCCCGCTCTGGCCGCACGCCGGGTGCTGCGGGTCGGAGATGGGGGTGATGCGGACGCTTGCGCTGGGCCCGGGCTTGAGCACGTCTAGCGAGGCCTGCGTGTCCTCCGGCGCATCGGCGGGGCGGGTGCGGATGGCGGCGAACTGGGCTGCTGTAAGTTGGGGCGAGTAGATGGGCGAGCTGAGGTATCGGATCGAGTCGGGCCAGTTCTTGGGCAGGGTGGATTTGTCCTTGTTGCCCATTTTGATCTATTTTGAATGCATTCTCGAGTTGTTGCGAAGTCGGAACCATTTGCCCTTGGGTGCCGATTCCGTCAAGCTCGCCAGTATAATCAGGTATGATATTTAGAACAAATTCGTATGAAATGTTGAAATTCCTATTGATGACCAAGTCCCGCTCTACTACGGTGGCAATGTGCATTCACCGGAGTACTACTACGGCAGGGTATACTGGAGCCAACCGAGAGGGATCCCTACGAACGCTACGCAAAAAAGACCAGGCCACGCCTCTAAACCTCGGTTTGAACTCGCCAGATTTACCGTTTACTATCAGCCCGGACATAATCCGTGGTATTGAGAAGAAAGACAACCCTTGATCAATCCTGATCCTTCTTCCCTCCCGTGATTTCCTTTCTGACATACGTTAGGTAGTTGCAGCACATGAGGCAGACCCAGCCGGGTTCACCGTTGAGAGCCATGAGGACGGTGAGGTTGCTGGGTTGGTTAAAAAGGAGCTGGTTGTAGCGTGAGAAAGGGACGTACATGATGCTGCTGATTGTCGTGCACTATGAAGGTGCGGAGGGCACGCGAACGACACGCTTTACTGAGCGAGCTTGGGGTTGACCTGGAAGGTGATTGACAAACCACTACCCCTTTCAAGTGGGCGGTGCGTGATCGTCAACTTGCAGGTACGTGCCTACGAGTTTCTGGACGAGCGGTTGTTGCAGAGCAATTTCTGCCCCCAAGTCTTCTCGGCCTCGGGAATTGCCCACTTCCTCATCCACTCCGTCCGCAACACTTGGCTTGCACTCAGACGATCACCAGGTCTGAAAACAAGCATACCCCTTACCATCTCGAAAAGAGCATCCCTCTCTTCTTTATCCATCCCCTCTGTTTCCTTCCTCCGTCTTGGCGCCTGGATCGTATCTTCAAATCGTTGATCAAAAGTCCATACCTCCCTCCCCTCCTTCGGCTTCCCGTTTCCGATAAAATGCTTCGACCTCCCTTCCCACGCCTCCCACCATTCATCCGGCATCGGTCCTAGGGCATCAACCTGATCCGCGGTGGCGTCGTCCGGGCCGAATAACCAGCTGTCAAGAAACGGCTCACTCCGAGAATCGCCCATATCACACACCCAAGACTCCAGATATCAGATGTATACGACAAGGATTCTGTCGGCTCGAATCTTACTTCAGGTAGTCGACTTTGAAGAGGTGTGTAGGACTCAAACCTCGGTTCCTCTGCAGGGCAGAAGGCCGTCCCGAAATCGGCGAGGAGGATCCTGGATTCGGGAAGCGAGACCTCGTCACCGGGTTTCCCAAGCCAGACTGGAGAGTAGACGTGGGTGGGGATACTTGGTGACGTGAGCGGCTGTTTATCGACCCTAACAACAGGTTCGGGGTCCGGGGGATCAAATTCGTCGTAAAGTTGCTTGGTTGAAAGGCAGTCAAGCTTTGGCAACTGGAGAAGTATGTTTCCCATATGAAGATCTAGCGAGCATTAGAGCTCGCGTTTACTGCAGTGTAGGGAGAAACGAGACAAGGTACTGACCCCCGTGGACGTATCCTAACTCATGGATATACACCACCGCCATGGCGAGCTGAGCAGAAAGTGACCTGGCGACGTGGAGCTGGAAGGGACTATAGTCCGCCGCCTGTGCCGCATCAGCAAGACTACATCTTGCCGGCGCAGTGACGAAGCATGGGTCTGTCCCATTTGGCCCGTCGATGTTGAAACGACCCAGCACTAGGGGAATCAGATTGCGGCCAAATTCTCTATTTTCGACTCCAGAGGGGGAAATTCGACTTAGGAGTTCGACTTCCTTGGAGCCGTAGTCAGCTGTGCCTACTTTAATAGCGACGTACTTGGCCATTTGCTCATCCCGAGCTAGCCAAATGGTCGAGTAACTGCCGTAACCAAGCTTGTGCACAATCTGGTATCGGTCTTGAAACCTGTCGCCAATCTGAATGGGATGATATCCCCCTGGCCGATAGTAGTCGAGTCTTTCGACATCGTCGATGTGCTCATAAAGAGGGCGACGGGTTGACATGGTTGGGATTTGAGGTATGCAGTTGGGCAATGTACTTGCAAGGGACGAACATGGTCCCGAAGCCAGTAGTCGCCTTGAAATTGTACGAAAGATCGAGCGACGCATCTCCGCGTGCTGGAGAGAAGTTGATAAATGGTCAAAGAAGGTTGGCTAGTGTTGTGCTTCATCCATGGATGTAGGTGTAGAGAGGTATGGTCCGAGCGGAGAACAGGCCTAGGTGCTTACCTACCTCTAGGTTGAAGTTGTATCATAACATTAACGAAGCCCTGGCCGGTGACCTGTATTTTATTTTATGAATTTACAATAGTTGGCATGAGTTTGTTCCACCGTCTGCCATCTGCCTCAACAGCCCCGGAATGCACTTCCCCCAGTCCGTTTTCCTTCACGCCTCATCCATTGCTCCATGTCCACGTTGACCGTCGCCTGAGCAAATATCTTCTCCTCCCACTCCAAGCGGTGGATCTTCATCGTCACCAGTCGGTGTTTCCAGACCCTGACCAACATTCATCAAGTCCGACAGGCGGGCTAGCTGCTGCCCGACCCAGAGCTGTGGCCTCCCGGCGTTTCGCATGCCCGAGCTTGTCGAGCCCCGGAGGAACTGGTCCCCGTCCTCAGCACCTCGGGATACTCCGGCATGGGCCCAGGTTGGAAGGCGATGGTCTCATCGACCAGTGGCGGGCCAAATAATTGGCCGACGGACGACTGGCCACGTTGGCAGGCAGCTTGTGTTCGCCGGAGACAGGCAAGGCCGATAAGTGTTCGCCGGAGACAGGCAAGGCCGATAATCCCTAAGATTGTGCCGCCTAATATAGTTGCGATTATAATACCGGTCTTAGCGCCTGGGCTGAGCTCGTTGATTCCCGGTACTGAAGCAGTGTCGAGTCTCGTTGTGATTGCTGTCGCAACTTGGGACAAGCTTGCGCCTGGGTATGTTGGCGTGGCTCTGGCAGTTATGAGGAGAGGAGACATGCTGAAGCAGACGCCGACGGGAGGGATATGGGAAGCATTCCGTTGTGAGCTGGGTCACTGCAGAATATATACACATGTACGCCGACGCACCTGACTTCCTGTGTTGATGCTGATTGCAGTAGTTGGTAACAAATTGTCATATATCAGGCAACCGGTGCCTTTTGCGTTAGATTATCCCATGGTAATGGTCATATATCATTCGTATCTGAAATTCGGTTGGCGGAGGCCGTGGGACAAGTCTCATCTCTTTGTTCACAGAAGCCAGATCGACAAAGTTCGTATGCTCAAAACTCCCTGAGATATTGACAGATGATCGGTCATTTTTCGTCGATGTCTGACCACGGCGTGCCCAAGATGAGGGATCAGTCGATCAAGAAACCGCCCCCTTCCTCATCTTCCTCCATAAAATATTCCTCAGTGACATCGCTTTGTGCGTCATCGATATCCATGTTCTCATCAGCTGCCCGGCCTTTGCCTTTGTCGAGATCGGTGCCTTCCGCTCGATCCTCTTCATCTGGATCAGCGCCAGCCCATATCCTCTCTCTGATTCGAAGAGACTTGAGGAACCTGCTCCACATGCGCAACGCTTTCAGCGTCCTCCTTTCTTGTTCAATCTCCGCGTCCAGATCATCAAGCCCGGTAATGGCTGCTCGGACTGCCTCCTCGCATTCCGATGGTATGACCACTCCGTTCAGGACGGCGGTGCCACGGCGTCCCTTGAATTGGAACCCGGTCAAGGCTGGTGCATAATCCACGCCAAGTATGAAGGCTGCCTGTGCAGCCCTCTCATGCACAACGTGGACGCCGCCTTCTGGCACCATGCTCGGCACGTAGACATCCAAGTTACCGAACTTGTTCTTGGGTACTCGTCCACGTACAACGGGCGCTGGCTTATACAAGTCCGTTTGTTCAAACATGTATATCGGCGTTCCTGCAGCATCGTCTCCGAATAATCCGACCTTGTCAGGGTCATCGCTATCGTTATCTTCGTCATCGTCGAACGTCGACTTCCTAGTCACCCGCCTGGGTAGGAACTTGACGGGTTCTTCGCCAAACTTGACCTCCCTCCCGAGACGATACCACTTATCTCTGGATCTTGCAACGCGGACATCCCGTCTCCGGTAAATACGCTCTAGCGCCCCCTTGTTACCGGCGCCCACAGTCCCGGCAGGCTGAGCCCCGGGAACGAGAACCTCGTGCCGGCGAAAGTGGCGCTCCAGGGCATATACCGGATGGTCTTTGAAGTCGGCGACGTTACGCGGCATGGGCTCCTTCGCCTCGTCCGCAGCGAGCTCGTTATTCTCAATCTGGTCCAGATCTGTCGGCCACGGTTTGGCATATCTGCGCATCGCACGCCGCCACCAGCGCTCGCCACTCGTGCGGCTTGTGCTGTCTGCGGCCGTACTGCCGATGGTACCGACGCCTTCGATGCGCATCTTGCGAGTTTTCGAGTTATACGCTTTTGCATACCGCCGCGTCACGTCTTTTGCGCTGCCGTCCGTCTCGAATACAACTACATAAGTCATGCAATTGTCACGGTCTGAAGCCGGCGGCTCAAGAGCCTTGGGTTTCCATTGGGTGCGTGTCATAAATGGGTCTACTGGTTGCCACTTTTGATGGGCGATGTCGAGAATTTCGACCCAGTAGACTGGAAAGGGGGACTCGCCTCGTATGACTTTCCGGGCTGGGTTGGCTGGAGCCCGGGCTATTACGGTGGATGGCGAGGGTATCGTTGGGACATGGTATGCAGCCGCATGGGGGTGACCGAGTCGTCTCCGAGGCGAAGGCGTGTCCGTAGAGTTTGAGGACTCGGCCTGTTTTGTCTCGTAAATCGCCATTGCTGCCCTATACTCATCGGCTTTTGGCCTCTTAGACGGCGTCCTGGGATTTTTCAGTTTCGGCATAGTTGGGGCTCCGGGAACGCAGGCTAGAGGCTGCAATGAACAGACAAGCCGTGTCTGCACGCCAGTGCTTCGAAGTAGAGCGCAAAACAGTTGGGCACCGACATCCCGCGAGCCCTTGAGAGACTTTGCGGCCTCCAGGAAGTCATCCTTTGCAAAAGTCGATTCGATATCATCAGGGAGGTGGTACTGTTGTATCATTAGCAGGGAGGGCCATAACGAGGTAGTCTGAGTCATGTACATCTTGCAACTGGTGGCTGTCTTCTGCCCACAACGCTCTCCGTATGCCACGCTCAGTGATGGCGAATTTGATTCGAAACATGTCACCGACTTGCTGCAAGCCATTCTTTAAGGATTCTGTCCGGCCAAATTGCGAGAGCTGAGACCCAGGATTCAGGTACTTGATCATTTTTCCCGACAGCAAAGGTCGCAGGGCGTCCTGGACTTCGGGGCTATTACACCACCGATTCCGAAGGGAAACGTGAGATAAGAGGCACAGGAGGTGCACCTTATGCACCTCGACTCGGCGCGACTTCTCCTCCTTCGTAACCGGTTTTCGCCTGTCTGCGGAGCGGCGGGGAGTCATGGCTTCTTTCTGGGCCGTGAGATTGAGATTCAGGTCCTTGGGCTGATCACCAAGAGGAGCTGGAATGGATTGTAACGCCTCGAAATCGAAGTCCACATCTTCAAATGGAACATCCTCATCATCACCATCCTCATCTTCTTCCTCGTCATCCGAGTTTCTCGTGATAGTCTGCAGGGTCGGCGTAGGGAGCGAGACATCCTCAAACTCGACTCCATCGTCTTCATCATCATCATCTTCTTCTTCTTCTTCTTCAGCATCCTCTTCTCGGCGGGGGCCGTTTTCCTGCTGCCTAGAGCCTTCTGCCGCCGGGGTTTGAGTGCTTCTCTCCCCAGGCCGTTTTCTCTTTAAGGGTGACTGCCCATCTCTTGCCGAGTTCGCACCAGCTTCAGCAAGCATCTCGCGATAGATGCTAGAAACTGGGTCATCAAGCGGGGCACCACGTCTCTTTCTTCCAGCCATATTGGAAAGTAGGTGCTACAGTTGCAATGGCGGTCGTTTACAAACAAAGCGTAATCAGGGGCATCCGCTGTCGTCACGTTTCCAGCCAAGATTCTAGCCAAGCGCAAGCGTTGCAGATGCTCACGAACGGGTTCGCGTGAGCACGTGACCTAGTGGAGAAGTTTGGTAAGTCTCACGGCAATGGGAGTTGGCCCATGGCTCCTGCAGGGAGGTAATCCGCAGCAATTTTAGCCGGAAATTCTGGTGGTGCTTCCGAGCGGCCCGGTTGATGTGATCAGTCAGGTCGCGCATTTCCCCTGCTGGCTACAGGACAAGATGCGACACTAGAGCCCCGATGAGTTGCGTTGGCACTGGAAGCGTTGTCCATGACCGGGGTAAGCCAGACTTAAGTGACTGTTCGAAGCCGCCAGAGTAACAGATCGAATACCTCGCACATCCGTAGGTAGGTACCTACCTAGTTACGGAAAGTTGGGGGTCGCTTGAGCTTCACAAAAAGTACCTATACGAGTTCCGCGAGGAGTTACCCAGCCAGATCCGCGAGCTGGCGCTGTAGCGGTGCCCAGGAGCAATAGACGAATACAACAGATGTATGGGAGACGATGGAAGATAGAGGCTAACGTTACTTTGTCAAATATTGCAACGCAGGCAGCAGGGTCATATCATGACATTGGTAGTCCTCCAAGATACATTTCTTATCACCTTTGGTTGACCTCTCACTTTATTTTCAAAACCATGCCTAGCCTCTCAACCTCACCTTGCACTTGGAAAGTGGTTATCGCTCAATTCACCTTTCCTTTACCTGCCTCAACCAAGCACGGTCAGACAGTCGGTCTGCCACTGTCAGACCCCGGTCCCTCCGGGACTTTCAGTCCCTCGACGATCTTCTCATCACCACCACCACACCCCTCCACAACCACAGCCAGCACAACCATCACCCAGCCTACACTAGCTTGACTGCTTTACCATTTAGATTTCGTAAAGTCCAATCCAATGCACTTCTCAAGATAGTCGGTCTGTCACCGCCAATTTTCGACCTCTTCCATTTTCTCTGGAAAAGGCGGGAGAGCACGCAGCACAAATACTAGGTAGGTACAAACTAATAAGTTACCTTATGTAGGCAGGTAGGTACCTACGTACGGATCCGTAGGTAGGTGGACCTCCCTGGTAGTGGCCCCTGCCGACCTGGTGCCTGCCCGCTCGGGTAGATAGGTACCTAGGTACCTGAGAACAGCGCTAACAAATCCCAGCATTTATCGATAGGCAAGCTTTCGGCAGACCCCTGCCGGGAGTTGGGGAAAGGGGCATCAACGAAAATCCAACCCAGAGAGACGACAACTTCACGAAAACAATGTTATTGTGACGACTCCTAGATATTTGAAGAACCATTCGCAGCTCCTAACAGCTCCTAATTGGCCGATCTCTCGCGTGCGCCTTATGGTGTGCGAACGCCGTGCTCCTTGGGAGCAATTGCTAAAGCTCAACTTCACTCTAACCCAGAGGTCGATCTCCGACCCTCGCGCTCCCACCATCGCGGATTATCCCTGTCTTGGGTCTTGACTACGCAACGGACAACCCGACCCCCAAGAAAGCCATCATGGCCAACACGCCAGACAATTCAGTCGACACGAGCACACCGAGAGCCGCTAAAGACAAGCATTGCCCTTACTGTGGCCAAGCCTTCACCTCCTCCTCCCTCGGCAGACATCTCGACCTATACATAAAGGAGAAAAACCCCAAGCCGCCCGATGGCGTACATGACGTGGAAGCGATTAAAAAGCTCCGGGGCGGCATCACACGGAGGCAGCCGCGAGCATCGCTAGCCAGGAGAGCCACCTCGACGCCGACCGGCACTCCCGCAACCTCCGTGTCTAGGAGGAGCCCCGCCTCCGACGATGCCGCATCCTCCTCTGCCAGAACACCGGCTGCCCAGAAAGGCTCGAACCATGGAGAGGACGCAGCTGCACCGAGATTCCCTTTCATCACCCCATGGGAAGCCACAGGGGTGATCAATGATATCCCCAAGAATGGTGAACCAAGCAGGCGCGGCAGCGAGGTGGCACCAGGGGGATCTTGGCTCGCGGCCATGCCGCCGCAGCCGGCGCAGAGAGCCATGAGCCGACAAATCCAGAAGTCCCAGTTCGACATGAAGCAGAAGGTGCAGGATGCTTCAGACACCGCGAGGGCTGCCGAATTGGCGCTGCGAGAAATGATCGGGTCATGGAGAGCGGCAAAGTATGTCTCAACCGCCCACGCAGCCCTTGTGGCGTCACTGACAACCGGTGGAACAGGCAGCACATCGATATGCACTCCATGCCCTTCGAATTCGAACCTTTAGCGTTGGACTTTCCAGCACTGACCCTCCAATGCCTTCAACCTCCGCCTACCCTGTTCTCGTCCACCCAACATCCCACGACGACTTCTTGGTCCATATCCCCCCCAGACCACCAACAATACGAGGCCCTACGCACATATTTCGCCGAAGAGTTCCGAAAATGGAGGATTACCTGCGAGACTGTTACGACAGCGGTCAATGAAGACCTTCAATACCCTCCATCCTCGACAGTTTTCAAGTGCGAGGCGCAGGAGGCTGCACACAGGGGTCTCAAGGTGGCCGAGACTCTAGAAAGACAGGTGGACAACCACCTTCAAACTACGTTTACCATCTGGGAAGGACTTCCCGCCGAGCGCCGTAACGAGCTCTGGGTCTTGGAACTGGCTAGGAGTGTCGGGAAGAAACAGCACGAGATGGACAAACTAAAGGAGACGCAGCACAACCTTAGACAGGTAAGACTGACAAACAGTTTAAGAACATCATCAGCTGCCAGAAAAAGAGTCTGTATTGAAAAATTAACTCAATATTCAGGAAAATGCGAACCTCAAATCCCACGTCGAGCACCTCAACCGCCTGCAACAGCCACGCGAGTTTAAGATATCACCGCCCACTACGGTACCCGTGGGACCGGGCATGGTGGCGTTTATGCAAGAGGAAGCAGTAGTTCACGGCCGCCGCACTGTTGGTCTGAACATTGACGATCGCCATTTGGACTTGGGAACGATAGTGTCAAGCGCTATCGAGCGTTGGAAGAACGTCATCGTCTCGACAAGGTCGACAAGTGGTCTGGATGCCCAGCGGCCTCTCGAACAGGCTGCCTCCGCGCCTCCCTCTCAAGCCGGATCTTCCTCAATGGGGACGAATGATGGCAACGAGGCCGCCGCCGTTGCACCTGGTAGCTCAACCCAAGCTCAGAATCAGGTCCCACAGCCGCGACAACACCATGCCGTACAAGCCGTTCAGGATCCACCTCGGCCGGGGCAACACCACTTTGGCACACGACCGAAGGGCTATGCCCACGCCGCTAGTCGCCACCCGTCGACAACCGCCCCAAACACCAACATTCTTAGCGCCCCCCCTTCTGTTGTCACCACCAGCGCTGACCATGACGATGAGATTAGCGACCAAGATGCTGATGCAGAAATGGAAGACGATGATGGCCTGGGATTCCCGGCAATGAATGCAGCCCCCGAGCCGCACCAGTCTCGGCACCAAGAACAAGCCCGTCAACAAGTTGCTTCGATGCCCGAACAGCATGCAGTTCAGCTGGATGTGCCGCGGACCAGGGGCGCAGAACGGCCGCGATTCGCTGTCATTGCTAATTCTACGGGTAGGAGAGCCAATTCTACAAGTGCCACCCACGTTGGCCACGGGGGGATGGAATTGAGCCGGTCCACGTCACCCATGAACGTTGCGATGCAGTGGAAGACAACTGGAAACCAACAGCAAGTCCAACCCAATTCTGGGCTCGGTCATGGGAGAGCCGTCCACGCTGACATGGGCATGGCGATGCACGTGGTTGGTGGAGAGCCGATGTATACAGACTAGGAGGGCATCTTGCACGGCACTCAAATTTCCCAGGATTCAAACTGGAAAACATTTGCACTATGTGGTGGAAACAGCAAGATTGGGGAGAAGCTCCGAGTCTTTAAGAGAGCATGCATTTTTCCGGGGCAGAAGGGTAACCGACTCTGCCATGTGTTTATATAGAATAGGTAGACCTCCTCTGATGCCCGCCTTGGCAACCTTAACTCGAATAGCAACTAATGCGGGGCTCTCAACTGTCCCAAGCAAGGACGGGGAAGGCGGCCTAAGCCGCTCGGCCTCCCTTTATGACATCACTGGCTCGTGAAACGAATAAAATCACCCAGGCCCAGGTCCAATGTAATTATGTATAGTTAACTGTACCGGGTCGGCATTCTATGCAGTAAAACCTCGGCATACCTATTCACCAGCCCTACCAGTCACACGCGATGCATACAACTTCTGTCAGCCTGGCTGTGTTGCCAACCGTTGTCTCCACTTTCTTCAAACACGTAAGTCTTGGTTCCGGCGTGGCCAATTGGAAATGATAGAGGACTCCGGCGTTCTGGATACCTCTACGGCAGGCTACAGATTCGGTTGCTAAAGTTCGGCGTACAGTATTTGAACCATAAGCCGTTACGGCAACGGCCGACAGCGCTTCTATCCTATGATGAGGGCCTTCACCTGGTCCGGACTTTCCTGGCCTTCGCCTCTACGAGAACGGTAGAGGAGGTCCAGGCCTTCACCTCTCAATGGGTTCCCCACCCCCATTGGGTCAAAGTTGAGGAGGCTACGGTCCCCGAGGTGAAATTAGCGGAGGCTGCCAACTTGCTCCGGGAGCAGCTGGGCCCCGAGGGTATTCGCAAGGTTGGGGGGAAACAGTGGTGGCAATGGCGCAAATCAGCCCTCAAGGCAGAATGGATTGAGATGAGGGCCGAGTACAACGAGCGGAAGAAGAAGGCCGATCCGGGAAATCGGGTCATGTTCTACGTCCATGGCGGCGGGTATTTCTTTGGAAGCGTCGACGAGCACCGCTATCAGATGCAACGACATGCGCGGAAGCTCAAGGCGAGGGTATTCGCGCCGAGATACCGACTGGCCCCCCAGTTCCCCTTCCCATGCGGCCTACAGGACTGCCTGGCAGCCTATTTACACCTACTGACCTACCAGGAGCCCCAAAATATCATCCTGGCAGGCGATTCTGCTGGTGGTGGCATGGTAGTGTCGATGCTGGTCACCATGCGGGATCAAGGGATACCATTGCCAGCTGGCGCCATCCTCATCAGCCCATGGGCAGACCTCACCCACTCGTTCCCCAGCGTTGCCGGAGAGTGCCCATTGGACTATCTTCCGCCGGGTGGCTTCCACCACAAACCATCCGAGGCATGGCCACCGCCGGATGAGGAGGAACTCGAGCAGCTGAAGAAGCTGGTCATCGAACAGAAGACAAAGGACCAGGCCAGTGTGAATAGCTCGGATACCAGCAGTGGCGTCCCCGGATCTGCGAGGTCGAAAAACGGCAAGGCCAGCGATGGCACTCCTACAGTTGAGGACATTGCTCAAAAGACACATCGCCTGTCGCTTGTTATTGACGGCAAGCCGGTCGAGGTAAAAGAGCAAATCCAGGTAAGCGTGGAGAGAAAACCCCACAGCCGCGAGACGAACTGACTTTGATTAGATGTACACTACCAATGAGCTTCTGGCGCACCCTCTCGTCAGCCCTGTGATGCAGCCAACTCTGGGAGGCCTGCCGCCTGTCTTGGTTGTTGTTGGAGGTGGTGAGATGCTCCGCGACGAACAGATCTATCTCGCCCATAAGTTTGCCGACCCAAAGAAATATGTCCCGCCCGAAGCGCAGCTGGATGACATCGCTCGAGCCCAAATCAAACGCTATAAGCCGACAGACGTTAAGCTCGAGGTCTGGGACGACCTCTGCCACGTTGCTAGTAAGCAAGCCCGAATTTCTATTACCATGCCAAAGCATTGGAAGTATTGGAAGAAAATTAACCAGTCGCTAACAAAACGCGTTCGAAAAACAGCAACATTGAGCTTCACACAGCCAGCGAAATATATCTACCGTAGTATTGCCCAGTTCGGCGCTTTTCTGCTCGCAAGGGCCCAGAGAACCGAAGTCGACATACCGTTCGATGATGATATTTCTGTCATATCCGGATCTGGCTCTGATTCGTCGGATGCCGACGAACAGCCTGTGCCGAATGATCTCAGGCCCGAGGGGTCTGTTGGAAAGGCCGGAGATCCTCTCCCGCCATTCATAAACCATATGATTAGGCACAGGGTGACCAGACATGGTGACGTATTCCCCCTTGGCCCGGCTTGCGACCTGCCCGGCTGCTCCTTGGACCGTGACCTTGTCGGCGTCATCAAGGTTGGCCCAGTGAAGAAGTGGATGGAACAGAAGCAGCACTGGGAAACCCGGTTCTACCGGCACAAAGTCCGGGTCCACCAGAAGCGGCTGGAAGACATGGTACGCGGCTTCGAGGGGTTTGGCGACGGAGAACTACCGCCCCCAAGCGCACTTGCCGGCAGGAGAAAGGCTGGAGCGGATTTGGGGGAGAAGAAGAGGACTCGTAGCCTAGGCCTGGCGTTATGGTCACTTTGGGGATCTAAACACGACGAGAAGACGGTAGAGAGAGAGCGGCAGGCTGGCAAGGAAGCTGAGACCAGGGTCGCTACGCCGGCCGAGGGGAAAGAAGAAGCCAAGCCCGTGAATGACGATGGAAAGCTAAAGCCATCAACTGAGTCTGGCGAGGCCGTGGACAATCCTCCTGTGCTGACCCGTCAGGCTCTCAACCAGGACGCTATTGGGGAGTCATCACCGGGCAAAGGCCTCCTGGATCCGAGTTCCGCTACAGGGGTGACAGGAAAACGGCCCAAAATCGGGGGTATCGCCATGCCTTTCAGTCTGGGCAAGGAGGCAGACACAGCAAGCATGATAACGCTCAATTCGACAACTAGTCCTTCGAGGCAGCCTAGCCCGAGGCCGAAGAGCCCTGCTACGGGGACCGACAGGTTGGCCAGCAGTCCCAATCAGCCCCAGCTACCGCCTGTTGGGACTCCACAGGAGGAGGGTGGAGCTCCTGTGGGGGAGAGACCGGGCCTGGAGACCTTCACGACGGCGGCCGAGGAGCTCCCCAAGGCAAACAGAGATTGAGGGCTGGTGGTATATTCCTCATTCATGGTTAGTATTCGTGGTTGAAATCGAGGAGCGTATGAATATATAGTTTGCCCGGCTTTTACAGATGATGTACAAGATGTAGATATACACACAGTCGTTTCACAACCAACCAATATACCCCCAAGTTTTCTGCTTGTTGAGACGGCATATCGTCCCTGCATTTGAATGCGACCGCTGAGCGGTTTGCGCCCCAATGCTATCGTACCACGCAGCCCGCGCCCAACTCCCTACCCCCCCTTTAATCAAGGCCATTCTCGGTCTTCCACCTTGACAGGTATTCCTCTGGGTTCCTCGGGCCGACCGCGTCACCGTTGTATATGCCGTGAGTCTTTGTCATCTTCTTCGTCACGAAGGGAGTAAGCTGCTCTTGGCGTTAGCAAGACATGGTCCAGCCAGCTTGGGCGTCATCCCGCCCCCCGCGTGGTGTGGTGACCAACCTTGAAGTTTTCCAACGATGGAGCCACATACGTCCGCACTTTCTTCCAGTCGATCACGTAGCCTCCGTACTTTGTGTGCCGGCCCATTGTACCCGTCCGGTTGCCCTTGTAGAAACCCTTGTTCATGTCCTTCGTCGTAAGCCGCAGCTTGCGGTACGTGCTCGCGAGGGATTGTGTTGGTCTCATTGTTGCGATTCAGTTGAGAACCGGGGTTTATGATGGCATGTCGGTATGGGAGGATGAGGGGTGACCTGTTTCGTCTCGGAGAAGAGGCGGTCGATTCGATTCCGGGCTTAGTTACTACCTATCGTCATCTCATGGTTGAGCATCGAAACTAAATTTCTTGGAGAGTCGGATACAGGAGAAACGTCTACCCGCTCCATCCAGTCAGGTCCCGATACTGTGGTAGGTTCCCGTCCGCCCCCGCAGAGCTCTGAAGCTCACCGCCCATTGCGCCCCACTACGGCAGGAAAAAATGTGAATTTGAGCTTTTGGCAGGCCACTTAGGGTCTCCCCGTTTGGCACAGCGCAGGAACGACGAACATTGTCAATTCGCCGCCCCTTCTCGTCATGCCTGGTCGCCAATCCCACGGGAGGCCGCTGCTTGCCAGCTCGGGACCTCGAAGCTCCAAGAAATCCAAGTCGAAATCCAGGGGCAAAGCCCTCGATGCCTTTGCCCTTGCCCAAGAGCAGGTACCTGATACTACTACCAAGGGCGTCCGAACGCGAGGTCTTGAACCTGAGCCGACCGAGCGCAACCAAAAGAGGCACCGCCTGGACGACGAGGAAGGCGATGACGACGATGACGACGACGGAGGCGATGATCTGTCTGGAGGTCCGCAGAAGAAACGGCCTCGAAAGGATGACGAGAGTTTTGACGGCCTCTCGGAGGGAGATAGCGATGGAGACGCATGGCATATAGGTGTGGATGATGATGACGACGACTCCGAGATTGATAGCGACGACGCCTTTGGTGAGAGCGACGACGAGAGATTCGCTGGCTACGCCTTTCGGGGTAGCAGCTCGAAGGATGTGCGCGGCAAGACCGGCGACGGTTCGGACGGCGAGGATGGCGAATCTCTTGGCTCGGACGCCATCGATCTTGCACAGGCACTTGACCAGGTGTCGGACGATGATGAGGAGTCAGAGGGTGGATCGGGCTCCGGCTCGGAAGAGGAGGATGAGTCTAGCACGGGGCCAGAATCAGATGACGACGACGAGGAGGAGGATTCCGCGCAACGAGAAGCATTGAAAGCACTGATATCTGGCTTCGCCGGTGAGGACGAGGACGGAGACGAGGCAGACCAATCAACATCGCAACAGAGAGCCAAGATTGACCTGAAGGACCTGGGACTGTTCGGAGTCAAGGATCCTCACATTAAGAAATCGCTCAAACTGATGAACAAGGAGGAAAAAACGACTACGCGAGGCACATCTAAGAAACTTGACATACCACTACCCAGGCGACAGCAGGAAAAGCTACAGCGAAGCGCGGCTTACGAAAAGACCTCGGAGACACTGAACCGCTGGACAGACACAGTCAAGCATAACCGGCGAGCTGAGCACCTCTTCTTCCCGCTTGCTCAAAACAAGCACGATGCCGGCCTGGACAACGGAGAATTGCTACCTCTAGACAAGAAATCTTCTGGTACGGAGCTGGAGCAAACTATCATGGCCATCATGGAGGAGAGCGGCCTGGGTCCCTCCAAGCCCAAGGAGAACAAAGATGGTAGCGGTGAGGATGGCCAACAACCGTCCATATCCCGCGAGGAACTCAAGGAGCTGTGGAACCAGCGCCGGCGGGGTCGAGAGCTTCAATCCCGTGAGCTGGCGAGAGCAAAGCGTATCAAGAAGATCAAGAGCAAGGCCTATCGCCGGGTTCACCGCAAAGAAAATATGCGTGACGAGTTGGCGGCTAAGGAGGCCATGATCGAGGCTGGCGAGATTGATTCGGAAGAGGAGCGCGAATTCCAGGACCGACGGCGCGCAATGGAACGGATGGGCTCGAAGCACAAGGAGAGCAAATGGGCAAAGATGGGCTCGAAAGCTCGCCGTGCCGTGTGGGACGATGACTTCCGTTCCGGCCTTACAGAGATGGCGCAGATGGATGCAGAGCTACGTCGTCGTGTCGAGGGCAAGACGAAGGGTTCGGACGACGAGGATGACGAGGATGACGACGGTTCGGGCGAGTCGGGAGACGAAGATGGCGGGAGGGAGCGCCTTCTCAAGGATTTGGAGCGTGCCGCCGAAGAGGATCCGACCCCTAGATCCGGTCTCATGAAGATGAAGTTCATGCAGCGAGGCGAGGAGGCGATGAAGAAGGCGAATGACGAGTTGGTCAACCAGATTCGTCGGGAATTGGCATCTGATGCCGAAGAGGAGGACGAGGAGGACGAGGAGGAAGTTGATATCGGCCGCCGGCAGTATGGCATGGCAAACGCAAATGCCCCGAAGTCCTCCAAGACTGGCGGGGTAAAGGGCAAGGAAGAAAAGAGCTCCGCAACCAATATCCTGCCGTCCAAGTGGAGCCGATCCCAGCTACAAGGCGCGGTGAGCGGACCACCAGAGGCAGACACTGAGTATCATAACTCTGTCTCTGGTGCCGCGGGCGCCTGGTCCCGGGCAGGCAAAAAGCCACGTAAGGACAAGAGGGCCCCCGACGCCAAGGTCGAGGAGCTTGACCTCTCAAATGCCGCGGTCCTAGCCACGAAGCGGACGAAGCCTAAGCAGGAGGCCGACGGCCAGGCTGCCGGGAACTTCTCCGAGGACGAGGAGGAAGTGCATCTCCCAATGGCCATCAAGGACCAGGAACTCATCAAGCGGGCCTTTGCAGGTGAGGACGTGGTGGGCGAATTTGTACGGGAAAAGGCTGCGCTGGTTGAGGAGGACGAGGACAAGGAGGTCGACAACACGCTTCCCGGCTGGGGCAGCTGGGTCGGCGAGGGCGTCAGCAGCAGGGATAAGAAACGGCACACGGGGAGGTTTATCACGAAGGTCGAGGGCGTGAAAAAGAAGGATCGAAAGGACTTCAAGCTGGAGCGTGTTATCGTGAACGAGAAGCGAGTGCGGAAGGTAAATAACCACTCCCCCTTGACTTTGAGATTTGGGACCAGCTGGCTAACCTCCCCGGCTCTATCTAGAACGACAAGTACCTCGCCTCTCAACTGCCTCACCCCTTTGAATCACGCCTCCAATACGAGCGTTCGTTGCGACTGCCCGTGGGGCCAGAGTGGATGACCAAGGAAACGTTCCAGGATGCGACGAAGCCGAGGGTTATCCTCAAGCCCGGCGTCATCGCACCCATGTCCAAGCCGATGGTGTGAGAGCGCCTTCCTCAGGGATGAGCTGGCCGACGTTGCCGCAGAAGCTTCCCATAGATCTTACCCGGTGTGTGGGCCGAGCCCAACGCTTAGCTTGTCTTGTAAATATTACGACGAGTTCTTCTCCCATGCCAAAGTTGACACTATGACTACTGATATCTTCGTAGGCCTGGTCTTTGGTTACGAGGGTCTGGCCGAATCATGTTCATGTGAAAGTGATAAGGCACCTGCACATGTGCTTAAGCCAGGTCAGTCAGAAGTAGCATGTCATGATCAGGCAGGGATGTGTTGGAAGTTATCAGCAGGCTGCATTCCAACCCCTGAAAGTTGGGATCCATATCTCCCTCGCTATCCCAAAGTGAAGATACACGGTTTCCACTTGACTGTCCTAAGAACTGCCAGGTTGGACAGGATAGCGACAAGCAAGCATGACTGGATTGCAAACGGGTGCCGCAACCGACCAACTCTTTGACATCCCAGCTCTACATTCCAGACTAAAGCTGACGAAATCGGGGCGGAACAGGCTCTAGGTCACAATAGATAGACGCGCTCAAAGAACGATGGCCGCTTCAGGGTTGGGATGAGGATACGGGCCCGCTTTCGTCAGAGGCACTGTGATCGTTTTACAGATCAAGTAGAAGGCCGGATGAAAGTATTCTGGTCCAGACCATGAATCGGGTAACCCGGCTGCTCTGAAGATGGGGGCAGGCAGCTGCGCCCAATGTTCCTGAAATTCAGTAGTCACAGCCACGATTTACCCAATGCTCTGCCTGTCTAGATCCCTGGGGTTGCCTGTAACGGTAGTAGTATTCAACCTATAGAATGAAAGGAGTCTGTAACTACGACTACCACGCAATGAGACCACAAAATCAAGCAAGAGACCCAATGGAAGGAAGCCCGAAACATCCTCTCAGAGTCCTTCGCATTCTCGGCCCCCTACAACCCGCGCGAAGCCCCAGCTGCTGCAGCAGCAGCTACATGTAGCGGCCGCTGCCCCTGCCCCTGCAGCTTCGGCTCGTCCTCGCCATCGACCAGCAGGCCCTGCAGCGCGTCCCGGAGCTCCTCTGCGCGGGCCTTCACAGCGTCGGCGGCGACGACGGGGGGCAAGAGCTTGGACTTGGCCCGGTCCTCCTCGACGCGGCCCTGCGCGAGCCCGATGAACCGGTCCTGTGCGTCGGCCTCCCACTGGACCACCGGCGGCTCCCTCCACCGGGGGTCGGAGTAGGCCCCCGCCTCGCCCAGCCCCCTCGTGACCTCGATGAGGATGTTGGAGATGTCGACGCGCGACTGCGGCGCCGGCATGGTGCATGCGTCGACGAGGCGGCGCAGGCGCGCCAGGGATAGGCTCTCGCTAGCTTCGGTGGCGCCGGCGCCGGCGCCGGTGGGGCGGGAGGCCGCGCGCCAGTACGCCGTCCGCGCCATGTGCGTGAGCGCCGAGAGCTCGAGCGGGGTCTTGTGGCCCGGCGTGCCGGCCGTGGGGTCCCCGTCTAGTTTTTCCGAGAGGCCGGGCCCCGTGGCGGCCTTGGTCGTGCCCTCGATGGGACTGAGGTCGAGGCCCTGGATGATCTTGCCGATCTGCCATACGTTGGTCCACCAGCTGTAGTTGTGTGCGATCTTGTGGTCGCCCTTGGCGTTCAGCTTCTGGATGGCGTGTGTCTGCTCCTGCAGTTTTGGTTACGCCTGAGTTAGAAAGGGGCTGCTCCTCCACGGTGGGGGTGGGAACAAATAGAGAGAGGCTTACAGGTGGGCGGGCCCTGCCTCGGCCGGTGTATCTCCGATCCTTGGACTCGATGTCGACCATTTCCTTCCGGTGGTGGTTGACCATGCCCGGAGCCGTTGGGTCTTCGAAGGGGTTCGTCACGACATCCCCTACCGGCCATAAAATGTTATAGCCATAGTCTCCAACCTGGAGCGCGGTCAGTCACTCCGTTTCAGGGAGGGTCACTAAGAAGAACAGCAATAGGGCCTAACCTTGAAGCACCGATGGGAACCACATGAATGATAAGGGTCCCCTGATCTGCCGACAAAGACTATGACTCCGTCAGCAGGGTTGTCGCCAAAGCAGCCGGTGAGATGTCTCGGCGTCCTACCGTTTTCCGGCACGAGATCCAGGTGGATGATCTGCTGCCAACCCTTGATCCTGAAGTCCGGGTACTCGGACCCCCACGCCATGACAGCGGCCGCCTTGACTAGGCACTCGAAGAGGTGCCACACGTCCACCAGGGTCCACGGGCCCCGATAGTCGGCTAGAGTGCCGTCCTCGATGTGCTCCATGAGGAAGTACGAGTCGCTGTGTTTTGGAAAGCCGATCGTGCGTACCGTGTGGGACGTGCCCGTCATCCTCATCAGCTCGTTGGCCATGACCTCGTCCCTGAAGGTCTCGGAGAAGTCGACCGGGATTTCGTCGTCGTCACCGCCCATGTATTCGCCGTCGTCGAAGGCAGCAGAGAGCTCCTTGAAGAACTCACCGCTTCTGTAATTGAGCTTTCCGACGTAACGGGTGACGGGCTCGGTGCTCGGCAATATGCGTGAGTTTGGCAGCCCCCAAAGCTCACGGTAGAGGACGATCACGCCCTGACCGCCCTGCGAGAGTAACTGGACGGGTATGTGCCAGACGTTCTCGTTGGTACGCAGATAGTAGAACGGGACGTCCTCCTCCATAGGCATCGAATTACTCAAAATTGATTTCTTGTATGCAGGCTCATACCAGACTAGCCCCCCCTCCTTGGCCCTGCTCTCCCAGAGCTTGCCGGGCGGAGGCAAGGAATTCAGCTCCCAGGGATATGGCCTCAGATGATAGCCGAACTCAAAGCTTGTGGATCCAACGTTGGGCCGATGCACTGCCGGCGTCGACCTTGCTTTCTTTGGGCCACTGCCCTGCTCTGGGAGGTCTGTATGTCGAGATTAGAATGATGATTATAGGGCAGGTAGAGGTATTGGAGTATTGGCAACGACGTACCGTCATTCTCCCGCTTGATCGTCCCTGTAGCAGCTGCAGCTGTTGTTTCTGCCATGGATGCTATAATGGGTAAAGTAAATTGTGCGGCGTTGTTTGAGTCTGGTCGAGGTTGCCCGAGTCCTTCAAGCTTGTCCGTTCGCCGAGTTCGAGAGTTGGCGGGAAAAAAGAGTATCAAGTAACCTCGACGTCCTCACATAGGCATTAATGTGTGAGCCATTCACTAGGCATTAATGTAAGAGCCATTCACTACCTAGGCATTAATGTGAGAGCCATTCACTACTCCCTCCCCTCTCCGTGCTGTGTTCTTTGTCGGTAGTGTTGCGTGTGAATGTGATCTGAGAAATCCGTATATATAGTCCCTGATGATGTTCTTTGTCAACAAAAATTTCGACGGATTCGGAACTCCAATCTCATATATGCTGTCTGTGGTAGTAGTCGGTAGTGAATTGAAGTGCTAGGATGTGACACACAGGTGACATTAATAGAATCTCACCTCGATCTGACCAAAATGTCTTCTAATTAATGAAGTTGAGATTTGGGGGGAGGAGCAAAACAGGGGGGAAGGTAAATTTCTTAACATCCCATCTAAGTCGTTCACCACATTGTTTTGTTACAAATGCCTGATTGTCATTTTGTAGGGTATAATCTGTCGTAGACACCGATCTTACAGGATTCGCGTAAAAAGTTGCAGCAGAATCCTACCATGTCCGCTATGTACACAGAAGCATAGCATTCTCCCACAGCTTCCTGAGAGGCTTTTGTTCCTCCGCCTGTCCCCAATAACCCCTTTAGAGCTCAATCAAACTCTCCTCCACCACCGGCTGCTTTGGAGCATGCTGGGGCGCCGAGGGGAATGTCTCCTGTGGGTATGGACTATAGGTGGCGTTGGGCTGCGCCTGCCACACTGGGGGAAGCGGCGTCTGCTGGGCGGCAGGGTGCTGCCAGTACGGCTGCGAGGACTGTGATGGCTGACTCTGATGTTGACTTTGATGAGCTTGGGTTGGTTGACATGGTTGGGCTGCCACGGAAGCAGGCGTCTGTGGTAGCGACGGCTGATAGCTGTGTGAGGGTTGCTGAAGACTAGGGTAAGGAGAAGCCATTTGGTCGGGTCCGGCCGTGGGCTGTTGCTGTTGAGTCTGCGTGGGAGGTTGGTTGTTGAAGTAGAAAGAAGCATTGGGATCAGTTGTCGGGGTCGGGGTGTTGCCGACCGAGTCTGGCGCTGCCGGCGCAGTTAACGAGGCCTGCTGCAGAGGCTGCTGGTTATGGTTGGGCTGCGAATGTGCTGCTTCAGCAGGGGGGTAGCTCGACTGTTGCGCGTACTGGGGCTGTTGTGGAGGAGGGGCATTTGGGCCCCAGCTTCCAGTTCGCTGGGCCTGTTGTGGTAGATACTGGCCGTTTGGAGGACCAGCCACTGATGCTCGCTTGTCGTAGCTTGCATATACAAGTTGAGGAGTCGGCTGGGGTGCTTGCCCATATGGCTGAGCGCTGGGAACCTTGTTGTAGTCGTGTTGCTGTTGCTGTTGTTGCTCCCCCGTGTAAAAGTTCTCGGCGGGGCCAAGGTTGTTTGGCGGGTTGGCTGATATTGACGGATATGGGCCCGATGGTTGTCGAGGGGGCGGAAGGTTATATCCGCCCAAGTTGTGTTGACCATATGCCTTGGATAGCCGCTCTTCCAGCATGCGGTCATAGTAGCGGACGACCGTTGACAGCTTAGCGTGCAGATCCAACAGCGTATCTATTTGCGGGTAGTTAGACACAGTTACATCAGGATTGCAAGCAGACGGAGCGGCCTCCGCCAAACGTACCATGTTTGCTCATCGCCTCGCCATACGTCCGGGCCAACTTCGGCCGCAGGGCGCCAATACTGTCATACAACTCCTGGATCTGAGGCTCCCTCAGGATCGTACCTGGTGGCTGTGTCTGTAGCCGATCGACCAAGGTCGAAAAGAGGTTGATGTTCTCTGCTTCCACGGGAGTGAGCTCGTAATCGTTCTTTGGCAACGTGAAGGGGGCCGAAGACGAGGGATTTGCAGCGCCCAATGTCTGCTCCTTGAGTGCAGCCGCGTGCTTTTGTTTTTGCTCCTCCATGTCTGCAAGCGACGCTGCAATGGCTGCCTTAAGATCATCGTCTTCCTCCTCTGCAGACTTGGAAGGTGTGGCCGTCGAGTCGTTGGCGCTGGGTTGGCTGGAAGTCGGTCCGTTTGCTCTCGGCGGCACATAGCCGTGGGAATGGCTCTTGACTTCTTCCAGACTCATAGCTAGGGCTTTCTTCAAGTCCTCATCAAAGCCGTCATCTACCCTGGCGCTGCGGGGCTGCATCGCAGCCGAGCTCCGCGACTTGGAGGGAAACGACGGGTAGCTGGGAGATGGCTCGCTCCCTCGTCTCCCACCAACACCTGGACCCCTTGAGGACTTGTCCATAAGCTTCGCATAGCAGCCATCATCCACCCTGACAGGCTGCAGAATCCCAAGATGAGGCAGGGGCACCGACTTGGTGGAACACTGCTGATCAAAGCAGTTACCGCAATTGCGACAGTGGTGCTTCCGATTTGTGAAAGTGAAGGCAGTCCGGCACCTCATGCATACATCGGAGTCGACCCATTCCGGCGGCTGGCAAGTCAGACGTCAGCTAACCCCACAGAAGGATCCAGGCTACACTTACGGCACTACTGTCAATCATGCTGCTCGCGACGCTGACCCGCGGAGGGAACTGAAAACCCTCCCGCTGTAACGTCTTGTAGACCTCGCCAATGTAGGCCAGTTCGTAGCGGCCTTCCGTAGCGGCCGCCCAGGACTGTACCAACTCGAGGATCTTTGCGCGCACCTCCGAGTTAACCGAGGCCGGCCCAACTGCCTTCAACAATGACACCAGGTTGTCCATGAACTCCCTCGAGGCGATTTCGGCCAGGAAATGCGAGCCGCCGTTCTTGACGCACGTATCTGTGAGCTAATACCCCAGTCAGTTCTGAGGCCGCGCCTGGCGATGACTTCAGCGGGTTCCTACATTCAATGCGCTCAACTGGGTGTTGGGGTTCTTATTGTCCATGCGCTTCTTGAGAGAGCGCATGGCTTCCTTCGGCTGGACTGTCTTCGACCGGATGACATCGGAGATCTCGAGATTGAGGGCAATGTCCTCGCTGTAGCAGCTGTGTTAGAGGCGACGCAGGATGAGGGCGGGTTCGGGAGGGGAGGGGGATGGTACAGGCTGCTACTCGTGGCTTTCTCAATCTGCTCATCCAGGGCACTGTTGGCCCCCGAGGACCACCAGGTCATCATCTTGGATGAGTTCCTGGCAGAGGATATGGACCGCGAAGGTCGCTGGATATGGAGGCAGGGGGGACGAAGCCGCTAAGGGCAGGAGTGAGCAACTCCAGCTATTTAATGACACGGCGGGGCAAAGTGGGTGGGATCAAATCGTGTCTAGAGGCAATCATTGAGGGGAGTGGCCAGCTTGTTTGTCGAAAACGAAGTTGGTCGGCTTGGTAGGCTTGCGTGTCAAACTAGGTAGAGGTTGCGTGTGTCGATGATGGAGGCGTGATGAGCTAATGCTCTCTGCCTAGGCACGTACGTACCGTACCTATTGAGGGGAGTCCGGCTTAAGCTGTCAAGGCTAGCCTTGCCAGCTGAGATGCTAGGATTGCCAGCTGTCAATTTATTCCCGGGGTCCACCAGTGACCAGACACAACGGGAATGCCGAAACTTGGCGGTACGGGGTGTCTGGCAGTCCCACAGCTGAACAACCAAGTACCGCAAAGGTATCACAGGCAAGCCTGGTTCGGTGCAGCCAGCCTCGCAGTGTTCCTTTCACTGACGATACCGGTTGCGATCAAGCCAAATACCTCTCGTCCGACCTAGCACGAATCCGAAGTTCCTCGAAGGATTCAACAAAGAGCGACGACAAAGAATGCCGCCAACCAGCAGACCTCGTTTCCAAGATTGATACCACTTGCCACTCATGCCCTTTCCACCGAGCAGATCCATCGTCCTTCGACTTCCTTCTTTAAATGCGACTCGGCGGCCACCCCTCTTTGGCCTTCAGATATTCACAATACCGATATTACAGCATGATCAGAGCCTGAACTTCCTTGATGCTCGTCTCAAGCCTAGGATATCACACCTCAGACACCACACCTATCGCAACGCCTACCAGCCATGAGTCCGGCCACGATACCGAGTTCCACGACTGTCCTAGGCAATGGCGGGGACAGTCCTGCAGCCAAGGGCCCTCCTCCCAGCTTCACATTCGGTGCGGGCGGGAGTGGTGGTGGAGATCGGAGACCCAAGCGTCCTCTGCCTCATATCGACGATATCACTTCGGCCAACATTGACCTGGATAGCTATGCCCATGCCCCAATCGACAAAGTCCTTACTACGGGAGAGGAGTTCCTGCGGCAGGCCGAAACTTCGAGGAGCTTTGGGAGGCCGGATCTTGCCCTAAGGGACTACATCCAGGCAACCATAATCGTGGTCGATGTCATCAAAAAGAACAAGGACTGGGTGTCGCTACAATCGGGCAACAAGACACTGTCAGAGAGATACCTGCGCCTGATGCGCCAAGTCAATGCTTCTCACAATATCTATGAGAAGATCAAGGCAGATATCAAGGCTGATAATGTGAGAACCGGAGTTCAGCCAAGTGTCCATCGCCCAGGGACGATTAACCCGGCTGTCGCAAGCCGAGCTAAAGCCAACCCCTCGACGGAGCATGGGGAGAATGGTACAGGCAACGCCACGGATGGGAGGCAGGGAAGGGACAGAGTGAGTGCCGACAATGCCACAGGGAAGCTTTCAGCACTGACAACCTCAAAGGCCAAACCGGCTGTCCACCCAAAACCCCAGGCACTGCATGGTAACACGGTCAGGCCTGACGGGGGAAATCTCCCAACTAGAAAAGCAGTGCAAGACCTTGCAGAGCGCTTTTCCCAACTCCGCGCAGCCACAGGATCTCCTGCCCAGGACCCCCGTATCCGCACCCAGCCAATTATGGCCCGACCAGTGGGTGGGCGAGAAGATGCATCCCCCTCGCCCAGGACCAGTTTCGTTGGGGAGAATGTGCTGCCCGACCTGCCCAAGATGCCAGATGCCATTTACAGTCCCGCCAGAGGGACAGTCTCGAGCGAGGCAGCCGAGCTCCCCTCCAGCACCCCACGTGGCATCTTTAGTCGAACGAACTCAACGGCCGCAGTCCCGAACGGTTCGAGCGCCATGAAGTCACCCCCCCCTGACGACTACTTCGCATCTCATTCGCCAGAACCAACAGGGCTGCCAGCCAAACGTACCAAGCTCACCTTTCCAGAGGGTGATACCTTATCTGCTCAAGGACTCGTCGAGCTCATGCGGTCGGGCTCCAAAGACATATCGATTCTCCTGATCGACATTCGCAGTCGTTCAGAGTTCGATGATGGTCACATCATGTCGCAGGCAACGATTTGCGTCGAGTCTGAGGTTCTTGTCCGAGAGAACATATCTGCAAACGAGATTGCCGACAGCATGATACTGGCCCCTTCGGCCGAGCAACTCCACTTTGAGAGGCGACACGACTTCGACCTCGTGGTCTTCTATGATCAGGATTCCACCCAGATCAGCTGGAGAACCGATACACCCTCCCAGCGAGCAATTTCCGGGCTGTACAACGCCCTCAGTCACTATGACTTCGCCAGGGACTCCGTCACGAGGCGACCTAAGCTGCTGGAGGGCGGTTTAGACGCCTGGACGAATCTTATGGGAGAGGTGTCCCTGCAGACGTCGTCGACCACCATGAGGGCCAGGCCTTGGGCAAGCACCTCCTCCGTAGGCAGAGCGCCGATTCAGCGGCTGAAGCCCAGGCAAAAGTTCGTCGCCAGGCCTATCCAGGATGCGGACGAGGCGAGGCGATGGGAAGAGACGCTCAACAATGTCGAGTCTTTTTCCCCCGTGAGGACGACGGGTGATTTCCTGCGACGCTTCCCTCCTGTTTCGACAATACAGGAATCCATGGTGGCGCCCGTCACGGCGGCCGTGAGGACGGAGGCTGGTGCGTTCGGCTACGGCTCGTCTCGGCAGGAGGATCTCTTTCCATCCTGGCCCGCACCGCCTCAGCGACCGGCTCCCACAGTCCCCCGCCCGAGCTACAGTGGTCTCGCTGAGACGGACAACAGGGGCGAGCTCATGAGGGTTTTGAAGACAACATCCAAGGCGGACGGCGACGGCGAGGTCAGACAATTCGTGGGCCTTGTAAACCCGCGGAACTGGTGCTACGGCAATAGCTCACTCCAATCCCTATTCGGCACGTCTGGGTTTGCCGACGATCTCCGTACCGGAGACTGGCAAGACAAATATAAGGTCCCCATCAAGGCGGGCGAGAAGATCCAGCCTCCCCAGCTCCTGACGAAGATGCTCGCGAACCTTTTCGACTGGATGGCCAAGGGTAAATTTCGAGCAATGGAGGCAAGAACTCTCATGGTAGGACTTCCCTTCTGAACACGGTTTCTGGCATCTTTTACTAAACTTTCTACAGGAATATCTTCGCCACATCCACGGTAAAAATATCGACGGCACCGCCAAGGAAGCGGAGGAAGTCTTCGGCGGTGACTACCAGCAGGATGCTCAAGAATACTTCTCATTCATCATCGACCAGCTTCATGACGAGACCAACCGGCTCAGGGACAAGACGGAAAGACTGACTAACTACAGAGACAACGATACGAGGTCTCTGCTGCAAAATTCGATCGAGTACTGGAAGGCATACTCGGAACTACACGACTCGATAGTGGACAAGTACTGGCGGGGGCTTTTGGTACTGGCCAACTCATGTCCAGCGTGTGGCGACAGCTCCATGAGTTTCCAGATATCGGACATGACACCGCTCGCCATCACCAAGCAGGATCGAAGCTTGGAGTCAATGCTTGCAACTTACACAGCTCTCTCGGCGCCCCCAGACTATGTGTGCCAGAAGTGCAAAAAGAAGGGCTGCCGGCAAACCAAACTCGACTTTGCTCGTGTGCCGGATCGACTTGCAGTTACCTTTCAGAGATTCCAGAGTAACCCGCGCACGGGGGTCATGACCAAACTCGCCCACGAGGTCTCGTTTCCGATACAAGATCTCGACCTAGGACCCTACTGTATCGACGGAAAGGACCGGGCCATCCAGGACGACAAGGAGGCTGAAACCGTGGCCAAAACGGACCGGCATTTCTCAGGGCCATTCGTGTATGACTGCTACGCTGTCATCTGCCACGTAGGGGCAAGCCTCACCGCTGGCCATTACATAGCCTATGTGAAGGACGGGTCCAGCAAAGACCCGACAGACTGGGTCAAGTTCAACGACACCCTGGTCACCCAGGTCAAGGCCGGAACGGGCAAACCGGGGGACGAGCTGCAGAAGATGTACAAGGACGGCACTCAGCAGGCTTATATGGTATTTTACAAACGCAGGGGCACATGAGCGAGCGCAAGCGGCACCATCACGTTTTCGCATTGCCGGTTTTCGAAGCTTGGTTCCTTCATCCAACGTTTCATCGGGGGGGGGGGGATTGTGCCTGTCTTACGATTGGTGTGTGTGTGTGTGTGTGTGTGTGTATGTTTGTTTTTTTTTTTTTTTGGTATTGTTTAGCTAGCATGGTTATCATGGCATTTGCATCTCGTGCGGGAGGAAGGGCGTCAGTTTCGCATAGCAACGGAGACGTTGGGAGTTTTGGGGCGTGCATAGGAGGATGACATCACGGGCTGGGGGGTTTCTGCACAGCTAGCTTCCGTTATATTAGCAAGGCATTGATTGGTACACACATTGACCCTGGTTTAGGTACATACTTCGGCCTTGCAATTGATTTGAAAACATGGTCCATACAATTATCGAGCCAAGAATACTTTCTGACGGGGATGGACCCTTACAAGGTACAGTATCTACGTATTGTTGGTGTATATTTAGCTCCCGTAGCCACTTTCTTAGTCTATACTACCTAGATCTGTCGGGTGTTAACAACCTATGTCTCCTGTGCAAGTGTCTCGGGCTTCGTGGTGCCACTGAATGATTAACATGGAACTTGCTTTCGATTTCTGAAGTTACCTAGGTACGGATATATTGCTAGATATCCGATGCCGAAGAAACCACTTGTAGTAGACATGTGCTGTGCGCAGCCCCATCTACCTTCCGTATTGTACAATGCAGCAGAAGCCTCGGCCCATGCCCCGCATCGTCGTATCACTAGCGATAGGTGCACACCTTTAGTACTACACATAGCTGTGTTACCGTGTACTTTAAAGAGTAGGTCCGTTTAAACAGGTTTCTGGAAATCTCAAGCACTCTTTTTATATGACAACTTCCTTCCACCGGCTGTCTCCTATGAATAAGACCTGCATCTCATCCCTTGCTGTTTTCTAAGACTTTCCGCTTTTCACCCGACGTATCCGTAGAGGTGTGCGGAAACCGGCAACAGGGACCACCTAACTGAATATATTAGCTACCTACGTCATCCCTGAGAGCTCCCAAGGTTGTCTCCATCCACCTCTCTCTAGACTGCTCCTCCCAAACGGCTTTCGACGACCACGACCACCACCGACACATTAAACCCATCATGGCGTTCCGACAAGGGATTATGCCGCTGCACATGGTGCAGAAACCCCCATTCACTGTCGAGGCCCCTGGCTATAAGCCCGTGGAGGGCGAGACTATTCCCCGAAGGCACCCAAAGGCAAAGGACGGCCTGCTTGAGCGCCCAGCCCCCGAGGTAGCCACGACCTTCGACCTCCTGAACAGGAGCGCCGAGAAGTATGCGGATGAGCCCGCAATCGGCAGCCGGAAGCTTGTCCGCACCCACAAGGAGATGAAGAAGGTGCCGAAGGTCGTCGATGGCGAAGTCATCGAGGTCGAGAAGGAATGGACATACTTTGAACTATCGAACTATTCCTATATCACATACCGGGAGTATGCGACCCTGGCTCTGCAGGTTGGTGCTGGCTTGAGGAAGCTGGGGCTCTCCCCGGGTGAGAAGGTGCATCTATTCGCAACTACTAGGTTAGTATCCCATCCATCAGGCCATCAATCCCGGCCTCACGCCCAATTGCAAATTGCAATTGCTAATCCGTCCTGGGCACAGCGCAAACTGGCTTACCATCGCACATGCCTCCTCGTCTCAATCCTTGACCATCGTCACAGCCTACGACACCCTCGGCGAGAGCGGCGTCGAGCACTCGCTCGTGCAGACCAAGGCCAATGCCATCTATGTGGACCCGCATCTCCTCAAGACCGTAGCTAAGCCGCTCAAGACGGCAAATTCGGTCAAGTATCTCATCTACAATGACGCCACCCACCAGCCCATCCCCGACGGTCAAATAGAGTCCTTCAAGTCCTCCAACCCCGAGCTTACCGTACTGTCCTTTGAAGAACTCCGCGCCCTCGGCGAGGCCAACCCTGTCGACCCCGTCCCTCCCAAGCCCGAAGACACCTTCTGCATCATGTACACGTCCGGGTCAACGGGCCCGCCGAAGGGGGTCCCCGTCACGCACGGCGGTTTCGTCGCCGCGGTCGCCGGACTCCACGCCGTCGTGGAGGAAACGGTCAGCCACGCGGAAAACGTGCTGGCGTACCTGCCGCTGGCCCACATCTTCGAGCTCGTCCTCGAGAACGTCGTCGTCTTCGTGGGCGGGACGCTCGGCTACGGCTCTCCCCGCACCCTCTCCGACTCGAGCATGCGCAACTGCGCCGGCGACATGCGCGCCTTCAAGCCGACCGTCATGGTTGGGGTGCCGGCCATCTGGGAGACGGTCAAGAAGGGTGTGGCAAGCACGGTGGATAAATCGGGTGCCCTGACCAAGGCCTTGTTCTGGGGGGCCTTCAACCTCAAGTCCTTCCTCGTGGCCCATAACCTCCCCGGCCAGACGCTCCTAGACGGGATCGTATTCGGCAAGGTGCGCGCCATGACGGGGGGGAGGCTCCGTTTTATTGTCAATGGGGCAAGCGGGATTTCCGAACAGACAGCCCGCTTCATGTCTATGGTCGTGGCCCCCATGATGAACGGGTACGGCCTCACAGAGACGTGCGGCAACGGCGCGCTTGGCTCCCCGTTGCAGTGGACCATGTCGTCGAGCATCGGGCCCATCGCCGCGGGCGTCGAGGTCAAGCTCGTGTCACTGCCCGAGCTCAACTACAGCACCTCCACGGACCCGCCGCAGGGCGAGATCCTCATCCGTGGACCCGCCGTGTGCGCCTCCTACTACGACAACCCGGAGGAGACGTCCAAGGCGATGACGAAGGGCGGGTGGTTCAAGACGGGCGACATCGGCGAGTTCGACGACAACGGCCACCTCAGGGTCATCGACCGGGCCAAGAACCTCGTCAAGATGCAGGGGGGCGAGTACGTGGCGCTCGAGAAGCTCGAGGCCGTCTATCGCGGCTCGCGGTACGTGAACAACATGATGGTCTACGCCGACAGCGATCACGCGCGGCCCATCGCCGTCATCTGCCCCAACGAGAAGGAGCTGGCTAGTAAGGCGGCCGAGCTGGGCGTGGGCGAGCATCGCATGCACAGCGACGAGAAGGTGCGCGGCGCCGTGCTCAAGGACCTGCTCTCCGCCGGGAAGCAGGCCGGCCTCAGCGGCATGGAGCTGGTCGCCGGTGTTTTGATCGTCGACGATGAGTGGACTCCTGCAAATGTGAGTGCTTCCGTTTGGTCTGGGTCCTGCTTCCGCTGTACCATAAGCCGTTTGCAAACTTGACGTGACCCTTTCAGTTTCGACTGATGCTGACGCCGGTTTCCTAGGGCCTCGTGACTGCTACGCAGAAGGTCAACCGTAGGGCCATCAAGGAAAAGTGCGGGAAAGGAATTAAGGAGACGTTTGGATCTAGCTAAGTAGGCGATGGGCGAGGTAAAGCTGGTTGCGCTTCTGTCTCGGTTGGTGATGTCACTCTCGGTGGAAAGTGACCTGCCGGCTGGCTGGAATGTTTGGTAACGTAATGATTGCATTGTATTGTCCTATTATTTTCCACTTTGTGTACTGAGCCGGCCGTTTTGGTAGTTGATTTGAGAAAGAGAGTTGCTGCTGTCGGGGCTACGGCGGGCGGGGGTGGGGATGCTCGGAGACAATATTGACCCGGAGTGGCCAGGGACCCTTGAACATCAAAAAGTCCCGGGGATGTGTCTGTGAGGCCGTGGATCCTCCCTTTCAAACCTACACAGGAGCTTAGCAAACTTGGATATCCAAAATGTTATAGTCTATTTAGGATCAGCTGCCCTTTTCGAGTATGGAGACTCTTGACATTGTGCTCGTGAGCCCGCCCAAGTCCTCGTCCCCATCCTCATCCTCGGTCTCGTCGTCCGAGGCATCATCTTCACACCCGTCGTCACACCCGTCGTCACACCATGAGGCAGCATCTGAAAAAGATTCCATCGCCCACGAGCAACCCACAGAAGTTGGGGTTCGTCGGAGGCCAATCCCGAGAAAAGGCCACAAGAAGTCCCGGAACGGCTGCTTCAACTGTAAGAGACGTAAGGTCAAGTGCCAGGAGACGCTGCCCGCGTGCGGCCAGTGTAGGCGGAACGGCTTAGTCTGCGAGTATCCTGCGGCACCCAAGACGGTAACCATACTGTCGCCGCCATCGCCGTCGCCGCAACAGCCCGCCCTGTCCGTTTTCTCGCTCGTCGATCTCCGCTTCTTCCACCATTTCCTGATCAAGGCGTACCCGCCCCTGCCCATCCGCGGAGACCACATCTGGAAAGACGTCGCTCAGTTCTCGCACGGTGTAAGTTTGGGGTCTCGATGGCTGAAGTGATGATAGCGACGGTGGGTGCTGACCCATCCTCCTCCCCAAAGTTCGATTTCCTAGTCCACGCCATGCTGGGGCTCGCGGCGTCCCACCTGACGCTCTGCGGCGGGGCGGACTACTCGTCGGAGGCGCTCGACCACCGTGTGACTGCCATCAAGCTGCTGAACCGGTCGCTGAGCCGGCCGTGCCCGTCCAGGACCGAGGGCGACGCGCGGTACGCCGCCATGATGGCCCTGACGTTCCAGTCGTCGTACATGGCCGACGGCATGCTCGACTTCCTCAGCATGACCAGGGGCTGCCACATAGTCGCCATGTCTGGCATGCCCTGCTTCGGCGACTCCCTCTTCGCGGGCTTCTCGGGCGAGGGACACCTCACGGCCGTCCGCGGGCTGAACCACCCCGGCGCCACCCACCCGCTGGACGACGGCTTCCTGGACGGGTTCTCCGGCTCGCTACGGGCCCTGGCGCCGCTCTGCCATAGCACCCTGGAGGTTAATTTCCTGGCGCGGATCGAGAAGGTCCTGAATACCGCGAGGATCTCTTCTCTAGATGGTGAGTGACCACCCCCGTCGTAGTCGTCCTACTTCCGCCACGAGACACAGTTGGTGGCTGGCCCAGCTGCTAACACGCATCCCCCGCCCCTCTGTATAGCATTCGGCGAGATCAGCATGCTGTACGGCTGGGCCGGCGCCGTCGAGCAGGCCGAGTTCCTCACGTTTGTCGACCCGGCGAACCACGCGGCGCAGCTGCTGATGGTCCACTTCTTCCTGCTCGAGTTCGCGCTCGCCTGCAATGCGTTCGGGTCCAAGTTGGATTCCTTCCTCTACCGCAGGCGGATGAACGTCGTCTGGTTCGAGAAGGTCCTCGTGGCGCTGCCGGGGTCGTACAAGAGATACATCGAGTGGCCGATAGAGTTTTCAAGACTGGCCGCCTGAATGTACAGCGGTTGGGGTCTGATGATTCGACTGACCATACTGTTAAGCCCCTGGCCCGGTTATCCCCTCTCGAATCGGCAGCATCTAGTTTATGTCCTCTCTGAGAAGGGTCCCGGAACAAACACCCCGATGCTCGTCCAGTGCGCCGAAACCAAATGCACAAACGCCCTTGCCATAACCTTGGCAAGGTATAGTGCAGTGCCATGCCGCGGTTGCCAGGTAGTCTGCATTGACCACCGTCCAGCGGCGCCAGGCACTTCTGTCAAATGAGGTGAGTAACTCTCCGCATGGCGACCTCGCTCCTAGCTGACGAGCTTGACTACTGTTGTGACAGTCGCGAGCATTCTGTTAGCCGATCTCCCGAGTTGAATAGGCGAGGACGTGTGAGTCACAGAACGAGGAATCGATGTAATCTGTCCCCCGTGCGTCTACCGGACCCCCCCCCCCCCCCCGGACTGCGGCCATTTTCCTGGCGCCGTACGGGATTGGCAGGGGCGGTGGTAATGACTTCCTTGATAAGCCCCGGACGCTGGCGGTGGAGTGGAGTGGCGATCTGCAACCGAAAGGGAGACGGATATATCTCGTGGGCATTGGTGTTCGGATTAAGAGGAGAACCGCTTGCCGGACGGGATGATGAGCAAGGAGACGGAGAATCCTAGCAGAAGTTGACTATCTAAGCTAGCCTCCAAGTGTATGTTTATCTTCAAGATATAGAATTGGCATTCAATGGCGCTCGTTCCCAGCAGTCTTGCTGATATCTATCAAGCGCTAGCCCTTAAGGTAACCCGGGCTTGATGGAGTATGATGATAACGAGGGGGAGTGGGGGGGAGAAGACGTGGTGATGGCAAGGTCGCATGTTAGGATCCATATAGGGAGCGACTTTAAGAGAAACGTCACAAGGTGGCTACATCAGGCGTGACGAAGAAGTCAAAGGGCAAATGTTCATCTCTCGGAGGGGTAATTGACTTCACAGCCAGCCCTGCTCCTCTGAACATCAAGAGTCAAGCGTGAACAAACACTGTTATAGCTGACAGGTTTCTACTCTACAGTATGTGCGACATGTATTCGCATGATGATGCTGACTCCATCCCTATCACTCGCCACCCTAGAACACCGGGAATTTCAAGATCAGGAAGGAGACGAAAACCGAGAAGATGATACTTCTTTTTAACTTCTCTGTGAATGCCAAGAAAAAAAAGGAAAAAGGGGAATCTATGGTATTAGAGCTCATCGTGGGCATCGGGCTCATCGTCACCACCATCACCAGCACCGCCAGCATCCTGGTACAGCTTGCTGGTAATCGGATATGCCACAGCCGAGAGCTTCTCCTTCTGCTCCTCGAAGTCCTCGGTGGAGGCAGTGGCGCCGTTCTCGTCAAGCCATTCGGTGGTCTCCTTAACAGCGTCGAGGATCTAGATTTGAATTCATTAGCATGGGGCACTCAGGATTGTGTTTCGATAGGCCAAACTCACAGCCTCCTTGTCATCGTCGTCGATCTTGCCACCGAGACCGTCCTCGTCGTTGACCTGGTTCTTCAGGCTGAAAGCGTAGTTCTCAAGACCGTTGCGAGCGGTGATGCGCTCGGCGTTGGCCTTGTCCTCCTCGGCGTACTTCTCGGCCTCGGCGACCATGCGGTCGATCTCCTCCTGAGTGAGGCGGCCCTTGTCGTTGGTAATGGTGATGGACTCCTGCTTGCCAGTGCCCTTGTCATGAGCCGAAACCTTGAGAATACCGTTGGCGTCGAGCTCGAACGAGACCTCGATCTGGGGCTGGCCACGGGGTGCAGGAGGAATGCCGGTAAGCTCGAATTTGCCGAGAAGGTTGTTGTCCTTGGTCATCGAGCGCTCTCCCTCGAAGACCTGGATCAGAACGGTTGGCTGGTTATCGACTGCGGTGGAGAAGATCTGGCTCTTGCGGGTCGGGATGGGGGTGTTGCGGGAGATGAGCTTGGTCATAACACCTCCGGTGGTCTCAATACCAAGAGTGAGGGGGTTCACATCCATGAGGACGAGTTCCTCAGTACCCTTCTCGCCAGAGAGAACGCCAGCCTGGACAGCGGCGCCAAAAGCGACAGCCTCATCGGGGTTGATGCCCTTGGAGGCCTTCTTTCCACCAAAGTACTCCTCAACGAGGGACTGAACCTTGGGAATGCGGGTGGAGCCACCGACGAGGACGATGTCGTCGACTTCCTCCTTCCTGACCTTGGCGTCCTTGAGCACCTGCTCAACGGGCTTCAGGGTCCTCTTGAAGAGGTCCATGTTGAGCTCCTCGAACTTGGCCCGGGTGAGAGTCTCGGAGAAGTCGTTGCCATCGAAGAAGGACTCAATCTCGATGCGGGTAGACATCTGAGAGGACAGGGTACGCTTGGCCTTCTCGGCCTCACGCTTCAACTTGCCCATGGCCTTGGCGTCCTTGGTAACGTCGACGTTGTTCTTCTTGTTGTACGTCTTGGCGAAGTGGTTGATGACTCGCTGGTCGAAATCCTCACCACCCAGATGGGTATCACCTGCGGTAGCCAAAACCTCGAACACACCCTCGTCAATGGACAAGAGCGAGACATCGAAAGTGCCACCACCAAGATCGTAGACAATGATCTGGCGTTCGCCATCGGTCTTGTCCAGGCCATAGGCGATAGCGGCAGCGGTAGGTTCGTTGACGATACGGAGGACATTGAGGCCGGCGATGACACCAGCGTCCTTGGTAGCTTGCCTCTGGTTATCGTTGAAGTAGGCGGGAACGGTGACAACGGCGTGGGTAACCCTGGGGGAATCATGTTAGTATTTAGGCCGTATTCGCAAAGATTTTGGTGAGACATACTTCTTGCCCAGGTAGCTCTCAGCGACCTCCTTCATCTTGCCCAACACCATGGCCGAGACTTCCTCGGGAGAGAAGGTCTTCTCCTCTCCACCAGACACGACGACCTTGACGACGGGCTTATCATCCCTGGAGACGACCTTGAAGGGGAAGTGCTTGACGTCGCTCTGGACATCCTTCTCGGCGAATTTCCGGCCAATCAACCGCCTAGGAGAGAGCATGTTAGGTGATGGTCTCCCCAAGTCTCAGAAGGGTTCGGGCTTACTTGATGCCATAGATTGTGTTGTAGGGGTTTGACGCAGCCTGGTTCTTTGCTGCGTCACCAACCAGCCGCTCTTCGTCGGTAAAGGCCACATATGATGGGGTAATCCGGTTTCCTGGGTGCTGGGTTAGCAAGAAGCGCAAAGAAAACCTAGGACCGTTAGGGACAGCGAGGGCTTTGATGCTTACCTTGGTCATTGACGAGAATCTCAACCTTGCCCTTCTGCATCACACCGACGCAGCTGTATGTGGTTCCGAGATCCTGTCGGTTGTGTCAGTTGCAGTTCACATGGGCAGCAGGGGAACGCGTAGGACTTACAATACCGATGACAGTGCCATACTCTTGGACGTCATCCGCTCTTACTGTCTGGACAAATGCTGGGGAGAAGAGGGCGCAGAAAAACGCCAGCAAACCAAGGCCAATGGCCATGTTGCTCCGGGACGAGCGAGCCATGGTGAAGACTTGTAGCTGCCCTTCTCTAGAGAACCCAATATTGTAAAGGAGAGACAATGGGAGATGTAGAGGAGAAGCTGATCAGCCCTGAGGTCCTTGATCTGATCAGCACTAGGTAAGGGAAAGATGGGTTTGTTGAATGGTTGTGGGGGAATGGAAGAAGAATTGTTTGGAAGTTTGCTTCTCTTAAATGGAGCTACTCCAAAATTTTGGTAGAGGTGTCCATTAATGATGGAAAGGACAGATTTCAATCAACCAAAGCCGCCACACGTGACAGGGGTCTCCCCCCTACACTAGCTCCGTGCGATACCCCTCTGTGGAGACACCCCTGCTTGTAGGTTAGTTAGCCTTCAGCCTTGGGATGTGGCCACAACCCTTGTTAACTCCCGCGATTCGAGGACACTTGTTCCAAAGCTTGGTGGCACTTATGCATACTTGGACCCCAATGTGAAGGAACGTGTCCCCTTCTATCTGTTTCCAACAGAGACATGCTCAACCGCCAGGGAACAGAGGCCAGTAATTGCCAATTGACAGAGTGGCCTTTTCATGCTCACTCATCGCATTCAAGGCAGACCTGTGTACATTACTGACTTTGCTGTTCCCCCTATTGGTTCTCTGTCCTCAAGCAAGATCAGGGGGCCCCAAGATTGGTAATCCCATTGCACTTCTCTGGGAACTGATTATTTGCAAGACCGTTTCTGCTACCTTGCCAGAGTTGCTTGGCAAGTCTACTCTCGGGACCTGAGTACCGAGTGGCCATAAACGTCTTGGCCTGTAAGTATTACTTATTCCCGCTGTAAAATCCATTGCGTGGCACAGCTCGCATGCTATTGTTCCATATGCAGTAGACAAATATAGCTCCAAGCATATGTGGTCTGATGCTGTGTGTATATACATTTCGTACTACTGTACGTATGCGGTACTCGCTATTGCCCGAAATTTGAGCCTCAAAAAGGGCGCCCCAGGGCTTTATTCCAACAACCCTGCCGCCACAGTCTCACCGCCGCTTCGAAGCACTATCCGCTGCCCAGGCTCCAGTGGCACTTTTGAGGCCAGCTTGACCACGACCCTCGCCACGCTGGCCGGCTTCACAATTCTTGGTTTCTTCTTCGTTACGACTCCGCTGACTTTGTCCAGTAATGCCGGAATCTCGGCGATGGTGCCAGCAGCATGGAGCCTCCCTCGGTGAACGTCGACCGGCATGGGCATCAGAAAGTCGAAAGCCAGCACTTTGAGTGTGAACGTGTCGAGGCATTGGATCGGCTTTGTCGGGTCGCAGATGATGTCGCCAACCCGCACGTGGATGACATCGATGTTGCTGAGGTGGATCACGACGTTCTGGCCAGCGACAGCCCAGCCGACGGGCTCCTGGTCGAGCAGTATCGACTTGACGTATGCCTTTTCTCCACTCGGTTGCACAAGGAGCGCGTCCCCTGTCTGTAGAGAACCGGCGTCTATTCTGCCGGCTACCGTCACCGGGCTCTGCATGGTGCGGAAGACCTCCGAGATGGCCATGCGCAGCGGTTTCGACAACGCTCGCGTCGTTGGCTCCGAGTTTTCAAGTTCTTCGACTATAGTCGGGCCATCGTACCATGACGCCGCTGGATCCGATACCCTCCTAACCAAGTTATCGCCATTTAATCCCGAGACAGGGACAAAGGAGATGTTCTTTGGCTGGAATCCGGTTACGGCGAGGAAGCCCGAGACTTGATGCGCAATTTCGTCAAATCTCTCCTTCGACCAACTGACAGTGTCCAGCTTATTCACCGCCACTATGATTCGCGAAACCCCCATGCTGCGGATGAGTAGGGAGTGCTCCTTGGTCTGTCCCTTCAAACCAGATTCGAACGCCCCAGTGCTTGCATCGATGACGAGAACAGCAAAGTCGGCCTGGCTTGCGCCCGCAATCATGTTCGGGATGAAATCTCTGTGGCCTGGGGCATCCAAAACAGTGAAGACGGTTTGGTCAGTCTCGAAACTGTTTGTTGCTATATCCACGGTGACGCCGCGAGCCCTCTCGTCGGCCCGTTGATCGAGGACCCAGGCAAGGGCAAATGACGACTTCCCTATCTTCTCTGCTTCCTTGCGGAATCTCTCAACTGTGCGGGGATCCACAACATTGAGATCGAGTAGCAGCCTGCCCATCATTGTGCTCTTCCCAGCGTCAACATGGCCTAAACACATAAGCTTGGTCAGCTGTCTAGCCCCAATACGATGAGTATCGCCTGGTAGTACTTACCGACGACGACGAAGCTTGCCCTCTTTTTGCTGTTGCTCTTCTCGAACTCGGAAAGGACATTGAGATTCTTGCTCTTTGGCAAGGGAGCGTCGTCAATCTTCAATGCCTTCACGTCATTTGCAACGGAGTCGATCCCAGCCTTCTTCTTAGTCGGGATCGCCACGGTCTTCTTGCCCGCTGCTTCCACTATTAGCACCCACGTTAGTGCTTGCCCTTTCGTAACGCCGAACCTTTTGCCTGAGCCGCCAGAACCACGTCGTCTGGACTAGGTTCTGAGAAAGCGTCGGCCAAAGACTGGGAAGATGCCGTATATGGTAAAGGAAACAACTGCATTGAGCCACGCCTCGCTGCATCTGAAGCGGGCCCAAGAAGTGTCTGGGCAAAGGCTGATGGCTTGGCTGGTTCAGGTGCCTCCTCAACCTCTTCTTCCATTCCTTTTTGATGATTCGTTGAGAAGTCACCATCTCTGAGGGCCTCTTGGTGATTCGAAGTGCTTCCAACATCTTCGGATGGGAAGGCGGCTAGGGGCATGCGGCCTGCAGCACTAAACTCGGAGAGCTTTTGACGTTTCCCAAAGGCACCACTCGGGAGCGCACTCTCTTTTTTGGACGTGCTGTCCCCGACGGAGAGCTCCCCCAACTTCTGCCGGGCTTTCTCAGTCTTCTCCTCCGACTTCTTTTCCTCCTGCTTCTTTTTCCTAGCTGCAGCAAGTTGTTGGAGCTTGGACAGCTTAGGAGGGGCACCTGAACCGCCAAGCAGCCCGCCGCGAGGTCGTTTAGGCTCGATAAAAACAGCTTTCCGATGTTCTGGTATGTTTCCCCATTGCACGCCGTGAAATAAGGCAGAGATAAAAGTTCGATCACTGAGGCTGGCAGGAGAACGAGGTGTAGGTGGGTATAGAAACTCGTGACCTTGACTCGATGTCAACGAGTTGCGTTGGGATTGTGCTGGTCGAGAGAATCGAGAGAATTTCGGTTGTAGCTGTGGTACTAACCACGGAGGCATCCACACCCCCAGACACATGTCATGGTTGCAGCCCGAGTCCGCTCCGGAATTTTCAAAGGTGCCCAGTGCTTCCCGACGAACATAGGAAAGAGCATGCTCACCAGAACTTTTTTCCTTCTGTGTAGTCTTGGCTGCCTTTGGTGGGGGAGCGATGAACTTCGTGAGGAGGTAGGTGACAGATTTGTCGACGTCATAGTAGTAGTGCCAAAGCGCCTCTTGTATCTGCTCGGTGCTGACTTTGGAAACCTCTATGCCCAGTGCTGCCTTGACATCTGCAATACCCTGTTGCATAAGGGCCTGGTCCTCGGCGCTGAGCTCTTCTTCCTCGCTCTCTTCGCCGCCATCGAAGTAGTGCTCCTCGAGAGTGTTGTGGACGTTACGAAACGCCTGGTGTCGGGACATGGTGAGAACTTGAATATGGCACTGGGGATTCAGCAAGGTGTCAAACCCGACGATTAGCTCCGTTAATGTATGAGATGCGGTAAGAAGAAAGTTGTCTGCGAACGCATCAGGAATAAGTTCTGGGTTTCGTTCTGTGCGGTTCCATCTTAGTTTCCCATCGATGGCGGGGTTGGCGAAGGACCCCACCATGCGATTTTGCCGCCCCTGCCCAACTCTCTATGGAGGTAGGCGGTGAGGGAGAATCACTGCGGGTCAGGAACGCCCCAGTCAGGTCGGGTTGGATAGCGGACTTAGATTTCGCCGGCGCCCGTCACCAACAGCGGATAGACATGGGGGATTTTTTTGGGACAGAACCGAGCTCCATCAACAGCTCGCGCCTCACAATAACAATCTTGGCTTCCATGGTCAGAGGATATTCTATATCTAGCCTCTTACGTGGATAGAAATCCCGTACAATCCTCTTGTTCTCTCCAATTCCCGGAAATCCTGCCCAAAATGGCGATGAGTATGCTGGAATCCTATCCTAATCAGTCGAAACAATGCTAACTTGCTGCCTATCAGATCTAGATTTGTCGAACGGTATAGGCCTATTTACATGTTCCTTCGACGATTTCAATACTGACTCCACTCCGTTACAGCTTCGATGATGAGGGATGAGCAGGGAAGACCCTTCATCATTGTCAGAGAGTTCGTTTCCTTCGGCCCCCGATGGTGGTCTGTGGCTGACATTCCCGCTACAGTCAAGGCAAGAAGAAGCGGCAGTTCGGTAACGAGGCTGTCAAGTCACACATCCTTGCTGCACGTACGGTCGCAAATATCGTAAAGACCTCGCTCGGCCCGCGGGGCCTTGACAAGATCCTCATTTCACCCGACGGCGACATCACAGTGACCAACGATGGCGCAACGATCCTGCAACAGATGGAGATTACGAACCACGTAGCGAAGTTGTTGGTCGAGCTGTCCAAGTCGCAGGACGACGAGATTGGCGACGGCACCACTGGCGTCGTCGTTCTTGCCGGTGCCCTGCTGGAGCAAGCAGCAGAGCTCATCGACAAGGGTATCCACCCCATCCGAATTGCAGATGGGTACGATCAGGCTTGCGACATTGCGGTGGCCGAGCTGGACAGGATCTCAGATGTGGTCGAGTTCGACAGGGAAGACACTGCGAATTTGGTCAAGGTTGCGCGGACAAGTTTAGGGAGCAAGATCGTTTCCAAAGCCTACGATCTGTTTGCGAACATAGCCGTCGACGCAGTGCTCTCCGTCGCCGACTTGGAGCGAAAAGATGTCGACTTCGAACTAATCAAGGTCGACGGGAAGGTCGGCGGCGCGTTGGAGGATACCCTTTTGGTCAAGGGTGTAATAGTCGACAAGGACTTCTCACACCCTCAAATGCCGTCCGAGGTTCGCGACGCAAAGATCGCCATCTTGACCTGCGCGTTCGAGCCGCCGAAGCCAAAGACCAAGCATAGGCTCGAGATTACAGGCGTCGAGGAGTTCAAGAAGCTGCAGAACTACGAGCGGGAGAAGTTCATCGAGATGATTCAGCAAATAAAGGCCACCGGCGCAAACCTGGCGATCTGTCAATGGGGTTTCGACGACGAGGCGAACCACCTTCTCCTGCAGAACGAACTCCCCGCCGTGAGGTGGGTTGGTGGCCCGGAGATTGAGCTGATTGCCATCGCTACAAATGGCAGGATAGTTCCGCGATTTGAGGACCTTAGCGCGGCGAAGCTGGGCAAGGCGGGCATCGTCCGAGAGATGACCTTTGGTACTACAAGGGAGAAGATGCTTGTCATTGAGGAGTGTGCAAACACGCGGGCGGTGACCGTCTTCATCCGGGGTAGCAATAAGATGGTAAGCCGCCCACTTTCCTGGCTTTTTTTTTTTCTTTTTCCGTTTGAAAACATGAATTGCTGATGCATACAAAAATAGATCATCGACGAGGCCAAGCGCTCCCTCCACGATGCGCTCTGCGTCGTGCGGAACCTGGTCCGGGACAACCGTGTCGTCTACGGCGGCGGCGCTGCCGAGATCGCCTGCAGCCTGGCGGTCGAGGATGCCGCCGTCAAGACCCCCGGCCTCGAGCAGTACGCCATGCGCGCCTTCTCCGAGGCCCTCGACGGCATCCCCATGGCACTCGCCGAGAACAGTGGTCTGAACCCGATCGCAACGCTGGCCGAGATCAAGAGCCAGCAGGTCAAGTCGCCAAACGGCCGCGGCCGCAAGGGCGTTGACTGCATGGGCAGTGGAAGCAACGACATGAAGGAGGCGTTCGTGATCGACCCACTGATTGGAAAGAAGCAGCAGCTCATGCTTGCCACGCAGCTCTGCCGCATGGTGCTGAAGGTGAACAACGTGATCGTGGCGGGCACGGATGAGAATGACTTCTAGACCTTACGTTGCGAGGTATTTAGGGGGGCGTCATGATAAAAAAAGCACCCTGTGTATGGCTTAATGGATTTACTACCATAGACATGTACAACGCAGAAGGGGATCCGAGAGCCGGTCAAGGTCCCATCATAACTGCGGCTATGTTTTGCGATGTGATGCTCCTCCGCCCTCGACGCTGACACAGAACTCTATGTCACGCCTGAACGGTGATTATATAAGACATTCATGGCCTGCTAGGATTCTATTGCAGACGCCTTTTTTTGCCAGACACGCCTTGCCGATACCCGAGTATATATCCACAATAGAAATAGTAGAATATAAAACGAAGAACCCCCGGCAACGAACGACATACCCTTGGATCCTGGTCGTTTCATCCCAACGCCCTCAAATCCGCTGACCAGTTGATTACACAGTATTATCATCCACAGGCACCGCCATGGGGCAATCAATCGCAGCAGCAACGTATTAGGCAAACCCGAACCCCTGCGCGTTCTCCAGCGCCATCGCCAGCCTCTCCCTGAGCACCTCCTTGTCGCGGTACTCTGGCAGCAGCAGCGTGCCGTAGCAGGTGTACGCCGTAGGCAGGTGGCCGTCCTCGCCCTCCTCGGCGCCGTTCTTCTGCACGACGAACTGCAGGCTCTTCATGCCGCCGACGGGCACGCGGTCGCTGGCCGTGACGAACTCAAGCAGCTTGCGCCGCATCGACTCGTCGTACCGCTTGACGATGCTCCAGAAATCCTTGACGGTGCGGTGGCTGGCGTCCCAGCCGACGTAGCGGGTGTGGCGCCGCAGCTCGGCGATTTCGATCTCCTGGACGCCCTCCACCACGGACTGCAGGAGGTTCGAGTTCAGCAGCTTCAGGCTCTTTGGGTGCAGGCACGCGCGGAAGCCGCGAGCAAATGCCTCGTATTGGGGCCGCACGGAGACGTCGGTCAGGTAACGTATGTAGTCGGAAACGTATGCATTACGGTTGGCATGCGTGACGAGTGGCGCATCGTCGGGATTGCCCGTGTGAGGTGCTGTTGTGGACGATGCTTCATTGACCGTCTTGGGGAACTGGGGCCAAGTCTCGGACGCCGAACTCGACGACGTTCCGCTTGAAAGGGGCTTCATCTCCCGTGAAATGGGCTGGTCGAAGACGGAAACAGAGAATTCGTAGGTTCGTGCGAACACGTCTTCGACGAGTCCATCCTTCTCATCCCATTCCAGGAGTGTGGTCAAGCCATTAGCTAGCTCGGGCCACCCGTCCGCAATGTGATGGAGCTCGGTGACCGGCTCATTAAGCAGTTTCCGGTATAGGGCTTTGGGGAATGTGATCGGAAGGGTGAGCCCGTTGTACACAGCCAAGGAAACGAGAAGGCCAATGAGTTCGAATTTCCAGTCGGCGGTCAGGGAACCGGGCTGAAACCAAGCCATGCGAGTCCTCTCATCAATGGTGAAGGCTCCGGAGTCTGGGTTCAGGGCCTCGGCTATCGCAAGTCTGAAAAACTCTTGTTGAACGCCGCCGGAATCAAAGCCCTCTTCTCCAGAATCCTCGCCAAGGTGAACCTTGAGCGGTCGTAGGAGTTCGCGCTCCTGCCGGCGCCAAAGTTGATCAAGTGCGTCTTCCAGGACACGTTCACGGGAAATATCGATATTCAGATATTTCGAGGACGCTGTGCTCAGAAGGTCTTGAAGAACCTCCTTGTGGTGGGGGTCGACGATCAGGCTCTTGGGAAACATAATGGCGCCCATCCGGCTCTGAAGAGAGCTGGATTCCTCGAAAGCCCTGCTCATCCTCGAAAAGTTGATTGAGCGGAAATACGACACTAGTGTGGATGGGTTGAAGATGTAGGGGAAGTCCAGAAGGTGCAACTTCTGCCTCGTTGATGTATGCGATAGCCAATTGACCGGCATTTCGACAGGATCCAGCCTGTCGGCGAAGTATTCCGAACGGAACTGAGCATCCCCTAGGAGCAGCGCCTGCCGCCTCTTGTCTATGCCACGGTTAGCAAAATTATACCTCGAGGGTTGAGGAGATGGAAGGACCCTTACACATGGATTCTATTAGTGCAAGTGCACCACCAAATGGGCCATCGCCGGGAACTTCAGGCTTGCCGTCCCAGTCACTCAGCATAACCGCCCTTGCCCAGTCCAGCAGCAAAGTTGGCACCCTTGTCTCGTGTAGGGCACGGTCGGGAACTGAAAAGCTGAGGATATACACGGCGTCCATGTTGAGGAAATCTAGCTGCGAGAAGAGGGCCGTGAGGACGTCTGGCTCCCGTTCGTGTCCGTCGCCCGAGTTTAAGTCGGTCAAGTCATCAAAGTATCGGCGGGTCGTGACGGCAGCGAACAACCTTCTCGCTAGTCGCAAGGCAAGGTCGTTGGAGAAGGCGTCGTCATATTGCAAACAGAGCGACGCGGGTTGTCGTGCTATGGCGCCACTGCCCGCCAGGCTTAGGCCATGGGATCGGATGCGGGACATATCGTACAGCTGCCTTTGGTCTGATATTAAGGGAGCCGCAGCAACCAAGGCATGTAGGCATATCGACATCAGGCAGCCCGCCTCAAAGTTAGAAAGCGACTCTCCATGCTTTGGGAATAATCTGGCTGTTGGAGACCGGGGAGATTGGAGCGCTTTGGGAGGGGCGAAGAGGCTGGCAGAGGCTGTCCAGAGACTGTGGAAGACCAAGCTGGGCACGACCCGAGTCATCCTCAGCATGCAGTACCAGAGCGTTTGGGAGTCGTATAATGATCCATCCTTTGTAAAGGACCGGACTGCCAGCTGCGGGTCGCTTAGAATGTAGAAAACAGTCTGGTCGACGAAAAGCTTCCACTCCAGCTTCAGGTTTGACGAAGCTTTCCGCCGTGAGTGCGATCTCCGCCTCCTAAGTGGCTTGCCTTGGTTAGGGGCTTTGCAGTGGAATCGTGTCACGGTTGAGGGCTCCAGCATATGTCTCTCGCTACTGCCGTCTTCTTGGAGGACATCACAGACAAAATCCACCATATCGGGAGTCAAGCGAGACAATGCCTGTGGAAGTAGGCAGACAAAGTCGGACCCTGGATCCGCATCGGCAGCCCCGAGGGAGTGATCGGACCAGGAACCGTCAGACGCAGTCCCTGAAGCATGAACAGATTCCTTGGGGCTGCTTGACTCGCTTTTCTTTGGCCCATCCACCTGACCGCGACCAGCCCTGGTTTTTATTTCAACGGGCTTCGGTGGTGGCATTTTCTCCAAGGACACACCGTCGAAGAAGCCCGCTGTCGTGAGTTGAGAGATAGGCCGAGTCAGCGCGCCACTCGCTGGTTTGAGGTTTGTAGGAGTCTTGTCATTTTGAGAGCCGAGACGAGGCGACCTTAGCAGGTTGGACAGCGAGTCGTCGGGCATTCCGTCCTGAAGAAACGTATCGATTGAGAGCTTCCGCTTAGGCTTCGGGCCTGACGGTGTCCGTACTTTCGCATTCGAGTTATGTCGCGAGTTACTCGGTCGCGCGGCCGGCGGCGGCCCCCGCTGGGATGGCTCTTCCCCGTCCCGCGTAGGATCGCGGGTTCCATCGTTGGCAACCTGAGTGTTCTCAGCGGCACTGCCACCTCTTCCCGGAACGGGCGTATGCGGTATGCCATTGACGGTTGGTAGATCCTCTGCAGGTTTTGAACGCGGGGATAGGTCCGGCAGATCGACCTTTTGCTCCCGAGTTACGACTGCATTTCCCGGCCGGTTTGGAGTGGTCTCCGGTCGGAGACCATTAGACTTCCGTGTCATTTCTTCAATCCCACTTGGCGTTAGCCATTCGAGCATCTTGAATGCCACTGTCCCAAACATGTTCGCCGCAAACGAACGGTAGTCTTTGCTGACCCGTTCCTCGGTTATCGTCAATTCGTCCTTGAGCGAGCCTCCTCTACATTCTGGGTTTCGTAATGGTAGTTCCACCTTAGACTTTCCCACGCTATTGGTCCTGCTTCCCCTCCTGTTGTGAGCCGGAGCCTGCGGCTTGGTACACCCATCATTGTCCCTTTCTATTTGTAGCCTTCCGCGGGGGGCGCCATTCTCGGCCTTCTGCGAATTCGTAATGCGCTCGTCCCTCGAGGGAAGTTTGTGTCTCGGGGCGAAGATAAGCGAATTCAGAGTCGCCGGTGCAGACTTGGGCGGTTTCAACCCGGGGCAGAGACCATTCTCGGCGTTATCCTGGCTCGCGAGGTAGACGGCCAAGGTTCGAGCACTCGTAGTATTGTATCGACGAATGGGCGCCCGGCCGACGATGCGCTTCCTGCAAGTGAAGCAGGTCGGAGTAGTGCAGGAGTCAGTGCCGCATCCATCTCGCAACTGGACGATATATCTAGTGGCCGTATGTCAGTGGTGAAAGACGACGGGGAGAGCCGATAGACGCACTTCTGAACGAGGAGCTGGTAATTATGGCGTCGACTTGCGCGATGGACAGCATAGACCCTCTTTGGATTATCAATATCCTCGAGCAACTCCTTCAACTCGTTCGGAGCATCTAACGGTAGCCTGGCGAACGGCGCCTCCTCCCACAATCCGGCGACAAGATCTGTCTCGTTGAGGCCGTGACCAGGCCCGCCTTCGGTCGGCCGTGTAGTATCTCGAGTCATGACATTGGATAACGAACCGAGGATATTGGGTATAGATGCGTCGCCTCTGTGCTGGCAAAGGATGATAACTCGTGCTCCGTAAGCCCAGCAACGACGATGGCGCGCGTAGCACAGGCTTGAATCCCTTCTAGAAGCAGCCGCCAAGAGACCAATGAGGCGAAACTCGATTGACCGGGGTCTAGTCCGTATCGATACTAGGATGACAGGGATTGTCCCACTTTGGATACTATGCAGTAGTCATCTCAGCATGCACGTGACTCATATGTTTTTACTTCTTACCAATGCACTTGATTCGCCACTCACCAGACGTCACCTAGCATACATTTTCCGTGCATTCCACACTATTTACCGCTAGGCACCAAACCTTGGGCTTTTTAGAGCTTGTAATTGGCTCTTGGCGGTATTTTCTGTACCAGGGTTACTGGGTAGCCAGGCGGTAGTTTGGGGCTGTTGACGTACTTGGTGCTTGCAAAAGCCCCACCAAAGATTAAGAAGAAATCCATATTTATAACTTTGGCCGCCGATTCTCCCCTCTTGTCCTCCCAAAAGCAACGATCACTCCGAATCTATATCCGGCGCATCCGTATTGCTCTCAGAGGGGAAGCGACGAACCCGAGCATCTTCTAGGTCTGACAGGCCATCAACTATTTCCGACATCCCTCCCGATATCGAATTTCTTCTCTCTCCACCCCACTATCCTTACCCACACACGGGCTCAAACAGGACTCTCTCCTCGTCATGGCGACCATTACTGGGGACAGAGCCGCGGCTGGCGGCTTTGCCACGATTGATACCACCGCTTCCCATCCGTACACATGCAACACATGTCAAGTGGCCTTCCGAAACAGTGATCTTCAGAAGGGTCACATGAAGAATGACTGGCAGTAAGTGTGCTATCCAGACGTGATCCTTTCCAACAGAGGCAAGAAACTTACAGTCTTTCTTCTCAGCCGATACAACCTCAAACGCCGAGTCGCCTCTCTACCCCCGATTTCCTCAGAGGTTTTCACCGAGAAAGTCCTGCAAGCCCGAGCGGTCTCCACTGCTGAGGCAGATAAAGCTGGGTTCGAAAGGGTATGCGACGTATGCCAGAAGACGTATTTCAGCGAAAACTCGTACCGGAATCATATTGGAAGCGCAAAACATAGGGCAAGGGCGACCGCCTTGCCATCACAAGCCAGCGGAGCGGCAGATGACGCGAGCTCCGTCATGAGCTCCACATTCTCTCTCGGAGATCCTGTCGACGCGAAGCCAGATGTTGGCTCGGATGCCGAAGAGGAGTTCACCGAAGTGATCGAGAGCCTCAAGAAGGCGGGCTTGAATGATCGCACGTCTCCCATCAAACGGCCGTCGAATCCGCACCTGTCTGCTGCCAGCCAGCAGAAGACCGAGCACCCTGTTTCCCAATCGTCCAGTGAACAGCCGTCAAATTTGGCAACTTCGGCATCGAGCACGCCGACCCCTTCGAAGGCCGGCGGTCCGGTGCTCTCGCTCAAGTCTTGCTTGTTTTGTAACTACGATTCACCAACCGTGCCCCTGAATGCCCACCACATGGAGCGCATTCATGGCATGTTCATCCCCGAAAAGGAATACTTGGTCGACCTCGAGGGCTTGTTAAGAACTCTGCAACAGCGTGTATTCGAAATGCACGAGTGCCTGTCCTGCGGCAAGGTGAAGGCGAACTCGGATGCAGCGCAAACTCATATGCGAGATACGGGTCACTGTAAGATTCCGTACACCACGGAAGACGAGCAGCTCGATATCGGCGAGTTCTACGACTTCCGCGGTACCTATTCAGACAGCGGAGACTCGGATGACGAATCCGCGGACGGAGATAACCGACAGCACGGCGGTGCGAAACTTGGCGCCAAGCGCCAGGCCAAGGTCGCGGGCGGAGACGGAGACGGAGACGAGGTCAAGGGCGAGGACGACGGCTGGGAGACGGACAGCTCGGCTTCTTCCCTCGACACGGAGGACCTGCACGCGGTTCCGGCGGAGCAGCACTACCACCAGTACGAGCGTCTCGGCAAGCACCCGCACCACTCTCGCGACGACCCGCGCAACCACCACCAGCGGGACGGTTGGCACTCGCACGCGCACAAGCACACCCACGCCGCCTTCTACGATGAGTACGAGATGCACCTCCCGTCGGGCAAGTCGGTCGGCCACCGGTCTCTCAACAAATACTACCGCCAGAACCTGCACAGCTACCCGAGTGCGGAGGAGCGGGCCGAGCGCCAGGCCATCGAGGCCGCCGAGGCAGAGGAGGACATGGACATAGACTCCGAGGACGGAGAGGGCGGCGAGGGCGGCCAGGTTGCCAGGCGCGATCGTCCGGGCCGCGGCCGCGCGCTGGTCAGCCGCGCGAACGGCGGTCTGGGCATGGCCGGCGTGTCGGCGCAGAAGAAGAGGGAGGTGCGCCGGGCCGAGGCTCGGTCCCGCAAGGTCCAGGATATTTCCACTCGGGCGACGCAGTGGTCCGTCAACAAGCAGGCCAACGCCCAGAAGTACTTCCACTACAGCATCTTGTAGATGGCGGGCGGTGCGGCTCGTTTGGCTGGGTGGGGGTGTAGAAATGGGGCAATCGGTGTTTGTTTCTCCCTGGAGATTCTCAGACAAGACGGGGTAAATAAAAAGAAATGCGTTGCCTGCCTTCGTAGACGGCTTCATAGTAGACTACAGTGTTCTTCCAGGACAGTGAAGTGCAGCTATATTGTGAAATTCAAATCTGGGTAACCACAGCCGTCGAAAGTTCAACAGAGCCATGGGGTCCCTTCCAAAGCAGAGCTACCTAGGTATTTACCGAAAGGTATGACCTCCCTCCTCTCCTCCAGCACACAATCCCACACTAGGAAACATCCCCCAAAACAGACCCAAGGAACCGCAACCTCACCACCCCGGCTCATCCCGCTCCAGCTTAGGCGTGACAACGGCATTGCGGTCCGCAAACGGATCGTCCTCGTCCTCGTCGGCGTAGCCATCGCTCTCGTCGTCATCATCCGCGGCGGCGGCGGCGGGTCGCCGCACGGGAGCCGGCGCCAAGGGCTTGGAGAGCGGGGAGGGCCGCGGCGGCGCCGACGGCCGCGGGGGCTTGGGCGGCGGGCTGCCGGTGATGCTCAGGCCGGCCATGTCCGGGGGGGGCGGCGGGCTGTGCGGCGAGGCGCTGGTGGGGGAGGTGGGTTCTTTGCCCTTGGCTCGCTCGGTCGCCACTAGGAGGGAGGGGGAAGGGGGTGTCAGTGAAGGGTGGGTTGGTGGATAGGGGTCTGATGGTGGATAGGGGTTGTGTCTTACTTCGGTAGAGGTGCGCTTGCTCGGCGACGTCATCGTCGGAGTCGCTGTCTGCGTCAATAGAGCGGTCCAGCTGTTCGAAAGTCATGAGAGCAAGCACGAGTTCGTCGTTTGCGTGGAGGAGGCCGCCGAGCCATTGCTCGGATTCAACGTGGTGGATCTGCACGTTATGAGCTGAGTGGTCGCTGGGGCGGCTGGGAGGGTATCCAACTCACGTAACGAAGCACCTTCCTTCTCAGGTGTTTACAGGTCTCGAATCGCTGGACCACGACCTGGTTCTCCGAGATGCGTTCCTCTTCTCGATTGATGCTTTGGAGGGCATTCATTAGATCGGTGGAGGCAATGGACGACTCCGCAATGGTGACTTTCATCTTGTCCTTCTCGGCTTCAAGATCGAACGGCTTGCGTTTCTTGGACTTCTTGTCCTTTTTCTTCTTGTCTTTGCCGATATAACTGAATGACTGTACCTGGCCGGTGACCTGTGGCCCTGACAGGGAAGTGTTCCGGCCGTGGGAGCCCGGCTGCGAGGAGCTTGCTTGAGGGGACTGCGGCTCGTCCTCATCGTCCCCAAATGGATTTTCGGTCTCTTTCAGAACCTTGGACCTCTCCTGAGTGACGACTTGCTTACGCCGTGGGAGTTCCTTATACCGATGAGCCGCAGGGTGACGGTGGATGGAGGGGGAATCAACTGTACCTTGTAGAGCTTGGCGATGCGCTCGAGGCCAGGCGTGTTCTGGTACTCGGCCGCCCAGCTGCGATAGAGCTCGGAGCACTTTTTCCTAACATCTGGGTCTGAGAGATCCGATGTCCCACACACTCTCAGGCGTTCCAGCAATGGCTCGTCCACAAAGGTTCGCTGGAAGCGAGGCCCGGCATTCTGGATAAGTCCATCAAGCAAAGTCAAGGCACGGAGCTGCCGATGTGTACTTCCGTACTTCAGCTTCTTCCGTATTGCCCTGGCGGCTTCTGCCGGCCCCGAAGCTTGAAGCTTGATCACTTCCACGAGGTCCGGGATCCCACTAAGGTCATCTTCCTCGTAAGCTTCGCTGGTCAGCTGCTCAATGGTCACAGTGACCGCCGAATACGGCTTCTTCTGTTCGGTGCGTCAGCACAGCTAGCGAATGATGATTTATTCCATGAGAGACGTAGTAAAGTGCCAGCCCCAAGTACAAATGCTAGACAGGAAATCCGGTCTAGAGACATCACCGTTCAAGGAGTAATAGGACATGTCGTAGCGAGGGGATTGTTGGGGGTAATATGACACCCTTACCTGAGAGAACATGGTGCCTTCTCAACCTGACTAGGCCTAGGCAAATGGGGAGTTACTGATAACGCCGTATAGCGAGTACCTGTTTCGGACTCCAGGCTCCAGCGCTGAGGCCTGATCTTGGATGAGGGAAAGATAGATGGCAATTATGGATACCAAATGGGCACTCAGGTTTTCCCCTAGCTGCAGGGCTGATCATGAGAGCATCAAAAGGAGATAGGGCTGGGTACTTGGCCGCTGATAAGGTTCGATGGCGTGTAGGTTGTTGGTAGATGGTGGGGTAGCTAGTTCGTCACCGTTAGAAGTGTGTGACTCTCAAGTAGATATAGCTCTAAGTTGACATATCATACCACGCAGTGAACGTTGACTTGCTTGACATACGGTTGGTTGAGAAAACAGGAATGAAGCAATCACCATATCGCAGCCTCACGATGCGTTGATCTGTTGACGTCTGACCAAGACCGGAGCCGCTTGTGACTGCCCCGCGCTCCCACATTCACTCTGCCACGATAACACCTAAGCATTCTGCCAGCTGACAGCAACTGCCAATCCCATTCCATCTGCGCCCCCTGAGTTGAAGCTATCGACTTATAAAGGGGAGGCCAGTGGTCCTCAAAGGAGGTAGCCCCTTGTCGAACCGGAATTTAAGCTCACAAGTATGGCCATACCCGCCGAGGCCAAAGTCTGTCAAATGTTCGTATTGATATCTTGTGGAACCGATAAAGCCATACAAGTGACACGAAATGAAACCCACAGCCACTACCTTTCACTTATCCCGTTGGATCAAGAATCCAATACCATTACTGCTGGAAGCTGGAATTGGTGGGATTTGATGCCTTGTTGGCGGTTATTTGGTGCCCTTCGCTCAATGAGTGGCGCTGCGGATAGGGGATAGGGAATATCCACAAACGACAATCAGCAGCAAGTCGTCAAAACAAACACGAGTCAAGGATGTCCCTTATTAGGGATTGGACACACCCGTGGCCCCGGAGCGAGTCCCAGTTAACCTGCGAAAGTAATTCCCACGGTCCTGGTCGACGGCAATTGCCACGGTGCAGGCACATGATGCTCTAGGTTGAGAATGATACGCTTTCTGTCAGTCATCCGTACCTCAGTCCCCCGAGATGTGCAGTGTGAACGTGAGAGCATTCGGCAGCCAATTGACCACGCAGTCGGACAGTCAGTCCCTTTCCCCAAGACGTAATAGCAGTCGCAACGGGCAGTCCAAGGTAATCTATTGGTCCTGAGCCATTACCGAGGCACAAGCCGTACGCCGGTGCATATCTTCAACCCTGAAATGGCGGCGGTTGTAGACGAGGCTGGAACACAAGCGCCATCTGAGCAGCACATCTGGTAGGTTCTCTCACAGTGGTTCCCATCTGGTGTTACGCGCTATCGGGGGCTCGATGCTGGAGGCGCCACTGTGATCTGTGATACCCGGCTCCGGGACTCCGACGAACAATACGAAGATAGGGCATAGCGAGACTGGGCTTCCCTTCGTCAGGCCTACCTCCAGCCCAGGCAGACAGAGGAAAAAGGACATAAGCCGCGGGGCTGTGAAAATAAGGAGTAATGAGCAAGTGACAGTCCATGTGACTCTACCTGCGCAACAAGTTATTCCGCACTTCGCATCCGCTCCAGCCCCGAGTCAGCCAGTATGGTAGCTGAGCTTTGTGCTGCGTCAAGCCGCCGGCAGTGCAGCAGGATCCAGGGTACAGCACGCAGCTTGCCTCATGCTGATATCTGACTTGAGAGAAAGAAGGCTGAGTCATTTGTCCTTGCAGGTACGAAGCCAGCGTTTGGATAACGTCCACTCAGTATTGGGTACAAGTCTTGCTGCAGGCGATCTTTGACAGTTGCGCAAATCCAGTCAGGACGCAATGCGACATTCGGGATATTTGGGATAATTCTCGTTTTTATTTGTTTTTTATAACAAGTTTTTATTGCAATTTTCTTTTTTATCCTGGTCCCCCTCCTTGTCAATTCCCATCTTCTTTTGTTTGTGTTTCTGTTTATAACCCCTTGCTCGCTTATTAGTTCCCCATACCTAGTTGGTAGTCTGTATTTAAGGATTTTCTCCCATACCAGCAGCCATCGCCAAGTTCTCTGCTCGGGATGAATGAGGCAAAGGAAACAAGGAAACAAGGCAGGAAAGGAATGAAAGAACTGAAGAATGGGAAAATGGCACTATCATTGAAGAATGATAATTAAATTTAACAATAGAGGAAAACGGAAGTAAAAACGATGGGAAATCGGAAAATGAGATTTATTACATATCCTGGCCACACACATTTACCCCACCAATATAAGCCATACCCCCCCACCTTTACACGGCGGCTTCACCGCTGAAGAATTGCCCTGCAGTGGTGGGACGTGCATGAGGGTGCAGGTCATCTGCCTCCGTAGTGGCCAGGGCAACGATTGCCAACTCATCAACTCTCTGGCAGGTGAGTAGGCAATGGGCCACTCTGCAAGGCCAGGCCAGGCCGGGACCGAAGGGGAACTGCACGGTGACCTCCAATCGATCGGGCATCGGTTTGTACTTCAATCGTCATCATCGACTCCCTCGGGTGATGGGAGGGAGTCAGCCAGTCAGCGAGACCAGTCAGTCAGTCAGTCACAAGAGAAATATCCGGTTTCGAAGGGGAACGACCCATCGAGCCCTCCCGCCACCCCTCCCGCGCCCCTTACACACGCTTGCCCCCTCGCCGACTTCATTGGCGTTGTTTCCCTACCGTGGGGTCCACCGTGGCAGGGTTGGCGGTGGTGGGCAGATACTCGATCCTCACAGGCGGCATCCAGCCCACCGATGCGTGGCGTCTGTCGTGTGCCGCTGAGGCGCCGCTCACGATGCCTCCTGCTTGCCATTCTGCCTGCATTATTCTCCTATCAGATCTGCCCTTCTGAGGCGACTGATCCGGTCAGTCTGCTTGGGGGCTTCCCTATCCCGGCAGTCTGGCTTTGGCTCTGCCAAGGGAAAGCCCATCATATGAACCTGCTTTTTTAATCGTCGCACTGCCTTTGCGCCGTCAGAGCTCAGATGGCTGTCTCCCCCCACTTTGCCGGCCAGAAAACAATCGCTAGCCCTGCTGCCACCTTCACGAGTGTGAGGCTCTCTTCAAGTGAAATCGGTTTGGATGTATCCCGGACTTTGACGGATGTATCTCGACAATCTTGCTCCTTTGGTGATATTGATATAGCCCGGTCTGTTTCATTGGCCCGGGTGCTGCGCACGCCACGATGCCATTGATCAGGTTTCGACCAGACGGACGCTTTCGACCAGACGGACGCCATGGAATGAGAAGCTACTCGGACTACCAACTACGTCAGCCGCCATGGTCCCGAAGGCTGGTCTCCGTGAGCGTTTGATTAGCTCTCATGCAGGACGGTTCGAGTGCCAAGTTCAACCGTGGACTCCATGGTTTCATTATTCTGCTAGCCTCTGGAACCCCCATCACCGCAGAGCCAGTTCGGTATCCGAGAATGTCGCTGGGGTCCGAGCTACCTGGGTGACAACATCTCAGGCAGGCCCTCACCACGGTCTGTGACAAGTGCCGCAGGTAGTGACCTGCGGGCGCCCCGCTAACCCGGGGTTGAAAACAAGTTATCGGCAAGATGACCGGGCCGGCCATGTTTCTCCTTTTGGTCTCGCCGGAGCAACGCCAGAAGCGGTGTCGATTAGCTCCTCAATACGGGTCACGACATCGTCAATTGATCTAGTACAAGCAGGCATTAAACAGCGGTTGACTCATCCCCATCGTTGAGGTCGCGGTACATACGAGTATGTACATACTTCAGAACGTCTCTCTGTCTGCCCTGGTAGCCGTCGGGGCTTTAGGCAAAATGCGTGGCCTGTTGAGTTTCCCGCCTGGTAGGGCCGAACCCAGAGCAGCCTCGGATCTGTACTCAATTAAAATAATCTTTACCGCCTTTTGGGGCCTGGCGCCCTTCTTGCTGCTTATATTGCGTGCAGCCTGCAATATCCCGCAGAGGTGCCACATGATGCAGGACCGGGCCGTTTACCTGGTGCCGTGCTGGTGTGCCCCTTTTCCAGGATCGGCCCGTACTTCAGCCAGAATCTCATGGCTGGGAGACAGGATCTGGGACTCAATATGGATAAACGACGGCTGCCCTGGGACTCCCACGTGGGATTTTTTACTCTGGCCTGTGTAGATCTGGGTTGGGGGACACGCATATTAGATACTCGGCCTGTCTAGATTCATGGTGGTTATATTACTCGGTGAAGGCCTTCGCCACCCTCCCCCCATCGGCTTATGATATCTCTATCGGCGAGCGCGAAGGTTGCAAAGGTTCGGTCGAAGGCTCTGAGAGTCCGGTACATGTCTCAGTTGAAATTGATAGTAAAGGTAGGTCATGGCTATAGCCAAGAACGAGAACGCAGTAGTGTCGTCTAGCATCCTATCAATTGTCATTCCATATGCTGCTTAGAATCCGTCCCGAGCAGCAAACCTGAGGGGCGTCCCGCTCACCTCGGTAGTGGGGAGCGACCCTACACCTTACCTAGGTGAGGCTATCGAACCCCCTCATTGATCATCATCTTGAATTGGGGGGGCAGTGGTCCGTGCGGGTGGCATTGAACCTCTGACTCACGAAGTGACTGACGAGGTGACTCAACACTCATCTCCATCGCTTCACGAAATACGGAAATACGCCCTTTCTCGCCGTTTACATTGGCCGCGGATCTCCTTTAGGGCCAATGATATGATATATCCTTACAGAAGTGCAACTCCGTAGACTTTGGCCATCAACGCCTATTTTTGAGTTGAAGCGTAAATCTACCATCTCTGTACTATCTTTTAAGGTTTCTACCATGATTCCAACCGGGAGCCGCGGCGAAACTCGTCTCCGGCGGCCTAAGCAGGCATTCTCGGAGGTATCGCCTAACCGAGTGGTTCCGAAGCCGGTGCCTCAGAGCCAAGTTCAGAACGCCAGAGGGTATCATATCGAGCAGCTGAGGCGCCGGTATTCCCCAAAGGAGACGACCAACGAAAACGGGGGCACATCTCTCCTATTCAAGCTGCGCCCTTCAGACCCGGACTTCCCCTTTGAGCTCGACCATTTGGAGTGCGACCTCCTTGTCCCTGCCGGATACCCCAAGCAACCACCACAGCTGAGGATCAAGAATAAGGACATCCCGCGTGGCTTCAGCATCAACATCGAGAAGGGATGGGACAGGCTGGTTGAGGAGAGACGTGGCGCCACTCTCCTGACCTTGACGAACGCGTTGGACAGGAAGCTCGAAGAGCTTCTCTCCGAACAAAAGTCCGAGACGGTGAAGTTGACCATCTTCAAAGACACGAGACATCTGAACACTGCTTCACCATCGAGCGTCCCCGAAACGCCTTCAGCCAAGCCTTATGTTCCGCCTAGGCGCTATGTCCCAGAGGAGACCTTCACGAGGGAGCAGATTGCCGAGGCCAAGGCGAGGCGCGCTCAGGAGACGAGGCAGCTGGAGTCTCGGATGGGTCGCTTGCCCCTGTACAGCAAGTCCAACGACGGCATCGTCTACACCTTACCTCTAGAACCGAGACGGCGGACCGAGCTGCCTCCAGGGCTTAAGCCGACCAAGTCTGTCCAACTGATCATCCCCGTTCTCTACCCCCTGCAACCTCCCCGTGTCCTCCTGAATGACGTCGAGTCCAAGGATGCCGAGGGGGTGGAGGAGTTGTTTACGGCAAAAGCGGTCGAACAGAAGCAGATGACCCTGATGAGCCACCTCAATTTTCTTGCGCAGAACATACACACTCTAGCAAGGCAGGCTCAGGCCTCAGCAGCAGAGAAGGAATCTGGAGAAGCGGAGTCCGCCGTGGAAGATGTATACATCAAGGCAAAGGAAGCCGAACATAGTTCGGCGCTCGGGGGAGACGACAGGAGCCACATCCAGGTGATACCACGCCCCCCGGAGTGGTGCGCGGGCGAGGAGTCAGATGGCTCGTCAGGGTCCGAAGATGAGGACTATTCGTACGATGAAGAGGACGAAGAGGACGGGGGCGCCACGCTCGGCGAGCCCAGTTCTGCGCAGCCTCCAGCAACGGGACAGACGGCCGAGCGCGGGACGGCGCTGACTTTCCCCTCGATAGAGCTGCGCGGAATCGAGTTGCTGCAAGTCTCGATCCTCAGTCTTGGCGTGAGGTGCGAACGGTGCAAGACAATCAACGAGATCAGCGGCCTCAAGGACAACGTCGAGAAGACAGGCAGCTGCAGGAAGTGCACCAGTGGCTTTGTTGTCAAGTTCAGACCGGAGCTCGTCCACCAGAACTCGATACGCGCGGGCTTTATTGACGCAGCAGGGTGTACGGTGACGGAACTTTTGCCTAGGTATGATATTCTAGCCCCCTTCCGAGTTCTTCCACACCTTACCCCATCTCATCAACTCAACATGAAAGCTAACCCGGAAACCCTCCGCTACCCACAGCACCTTCATCCCCACCTGCGCAACTTGCTCGACGCCCTCGGGCGGCCTGGTCTCAGTCCGGGGCGAGATGACGACCAACGTGTGCCGGGAATGCCACAGCCGCTTCACCTTCAAGCTCCCAGAGGTGAAGTTCCTAGCCTACGCGCCGGGTACCTCAAGCCTCCGACTGCCGGTCCGGGGCGCCGGTCCGGGGCGCGACGCCGGCCGGCAGCACAGGGCAGGCGAGGCGCTCCCGGGCCACGGGGCGTGCGAGCACTACCGGCGCAGCCACCGGTGGTTCCGGTTCTCGTGCTGCGGGCGGGTGCACGCGTGCGACCGGTGCCACGACGGGGCCGAGGACCACGCGCACGAGTGGGCCGCCCGCATGGTCTGCGGCTGGTGCGGCCGCGAGCAGACCTACCGCCCCGAGAGCTGCGCCTTCTGCGGGAGGGGCGTCGTCGGCCGGCGCGGGGGCGGGTACTGGGAGGGCGGCAAGGGGACGCGGAATAGGCGCCTGATGAGGAAGGGGGATAGCCGGAAGCACAAGCGGGTTGGCGGCTCTGAGGCCGCGAAGGGGTGAGTGCGCTCTATGCCCCCTGTTGAAAACCCGTCGCCCCGTGTAGAGGCCTGTATTTAGGTGGTGTGAAATTATCAAAATACGGAAAAAAGGGGCTACGACGGGGATCTAGATGTGCGGGTGAGGACTGCGATTCTGCCCGTCCTAATCTCAAGGGGCCTGCTGGCGCCAACGTATAGGGGCTGGGAGTGTTGATGGCCGTCTGCGACTGACGGCTGCCCACTGACGGCACAGCGATCGATCGATGGTGATGGAGGGGATACTTGGGGCAGTCATCGGACACTCAAAACCGTCATGTATCCAGTACTTCCTGCGACTCTGTTGGGCGCTTTGCAAGGACGACTAAGCGCGCACTTCATTCAGGTGTGGAATTACCCTTGCCTTTGCTACGGACGTATAATGAGGCAGGGTGATTCCTGTCTGTGATGCACATTGGATCTACCTATTTGGAATAGGGAGCTGCAGGAGAGGTTCACAGGCGCAATGGTCAGGCGCTGCTGACGGGCGTCTCGTCAAAAGGCCAAAACAGTGCCCAGGTGTGACCAAAAGCGCGCGATGGAGATGCTGGGTACCTGCCTAGGCTCGCTGCGTTGTGCGGACGAAACCCCCTCCTTATTCTCTGCCCCCACGAAATGCGCTCCCACCCCAAGCGACTAACAGGTGAACCCTATTTGTGTGTTGCGTGTTGGCTTGCTGTGTGACCACCAGTGACGTTTGTCTCGTCACACTTGGTCTCGCCAGTTGGGTGTTTCTAAAACGCGAGTGCATCTAATTAGTGGGCGTCATGATTGGTGGGATAACCCCCTTTTCCCCATCCAATCACCAATTCTTTTTATCTATTCCTGCCTTTCCTTATATCTTTCTATTATTGTTTTCAAGAAATGTGACTTGACTTGTGCTTCCCAGAAGTGTCACGCCAATAGGTAGGTAAGTCAAGTTATTTTTAACGTATTGTATTTTACTCTGCGGATAAGGGGTACTTGCTGCTGGCAAGGTTTTTCATTAATATTTTGTTCTCTTCCACAAATACTTTTTTTGTTAATTCTCTCCCCTTTCCAGAAGAGCTTTGACATGGGCAGCAACGTCTCATTGCCTGCCGCCTTTTCACTCACCGATGGTGCATTTCCTAAACCTCTGAGTTCCAGACGCCACCCACAATTTTGGGCCTCCTGGCTGCGTTCCTGATTGGGCTTTGGGTGTAACCCCCCGGCCCAACTTGGAGGTAAGCCACTCATCCGGGGAAGCATGGGCCCCCGATCCGGCGGGGCTACCGAAGAGTACGTACCTATGAGGGATACCTCGTAATGGTGGCGCACACTGGGGTCGGCTCTCGGGATGCGACGATGTTGGGCAAGCACACGTGTAAGGCTGCCTCAATACAGTTTGCTCTGCCGTCTTTTCTTCATCTGAGAGATTGGGTTCCTTCGATAATACGTAAAGAAGCTTTGAGCCTGAACCTGCCCAAGGAAAAAGACCTGGCAATGATAGTTCACGGAATATCATGATATCATACATATACTTGAATCCTACGGGTCGAACTCCAGGGGTGTAGAAGCTAGCCTTCCCCACAGGGCTTGAGAGCTGATCTCAGCTGACCCCGCGGCCGGCTTTCTCCCTGATTTTGCCTTGAACCTGCTGGGGCTCAAATTTCCGCGCCCAGCTTTGGGAAACTCTGGAAAAAGGAAGCAGTACCGATCGGCGCATCACCAGACCTATGGCTGATGTAAGGGTGACGAGTGTTACAGCACGGCAGCAGAAGCGAGCACACAGACCGAAGCGTCCAGAGGGTGTTCCAATTGATGAGTAACGTATTACATTTTGCGTGTTGGTTCTCCCAACGACGCCTCGACGCGACGCTATGACGGTGCGGGAGCTGCGGTCCTGGCCGTCGCGTCCCATGAGGATCTGGGGAACGGCTCAGGCTCTCTCAGCGAGATTGAACCGTGGCATGCTGGCACGTCCTGGTAGCATTGATCCTCTGACTATTTTATTATTATTGCCTTTCGCTGTCGCGCCGGGACGGCTCGTCCATCTTTCTGGAAGGCAGACGATCAATCAGACATGTACGGATGCTGCGCGGCCGAAAGGATCTTCTTCAGACGCTCAAAAGGGACACCCAACCGTGCACATCCATGATTGCTCATCGCTGACCGGCCCACAACGGCAGCTCAAGCGCTCAGACTGGTCTGCGATTTTTTCCATGGTCCGCCCAAATTTTACCATCGACGATACATGCGGTCTCCCAGCCAGTGCCCATTGCAAATGTCGACGACGTCAGAGCCCAGCTGCCGAAATGAAGCGATCCTGGAAATGAACTGAGTGGTATGTAGGACGAACCGATTTTCCCAGCGTCGCTTATGGAGAAATGGTGTACAGACTTCCCGCAGTCTTGTCGTCTGATGTCCCGCATGAAGTTGTGATTTGCAAGGCATGAACCTTTCCAAGGCTTCCTCACTCGAGTTCCGGAGCGAAGAGTTACGGTAGACGGGCTCTCAACAAATTCGTAAAATGGTAAACTCGGAAATATCCCAGTATATTCAGATAATTTACTCTCTTTGATTTTCTTATTGAGGTACCTGCCGTGGGGGATGCCTGTGGCCCGTTCCAGAAATCTGAAGCCAAGACTTGTTTCGAGTTGCTCTCTCCCAGCCGTGCTCAGATCCTGGCATTTTTGTTTCTCTGGCCTCGTGCCTGGAACCACGGCAGCGAGGGCAGTATTCCATAATGTTAATACGAACGGTACTATGGTATATAATGCGCTTGTAGCTGTCTATTGAGGCAGCTAGGGCATATCCAGGCGGCGACGACTCTCAAGTCAAACAAACGGAGGCAAACGGGTATGTCTTCCAGAAGGACGGACGGAAGACACTATTTCGGGCGCTGACAGGTGGTAATGCAGCTGGAACGCCCCCTTGGCGATGCTGCAATAAACGGTTTCTCACCTCGCTTCACAGCCCTGGTGGCTGGTCAAGATGTCAGCATGCGCATGCGCTGAAGCCTGCACGCTTGCCAAGCCGTCTAGTGGGCCGATTCCCAAAAGGCCAGCCCCAACCCCAACCCTGGGTGCTCAAGCACAGAGCTTGGAACTAGGAAGCCCGGCATTGATTCCCCAAGGCTCGGGCGGTTGCGAGACCCGAAAATTGACACCGGCCCTGTTACCGGATAATGATTTGACCATGATTTGACCTTGAGCTGGTTTCCTATTGGTTGACATGGACGCGCTCGGGTCACGCTCACCGTCGGGGGGCAAAACGTGGCAGGCTTGTCCCTGCCTATTGTCGCCAGCAAGAAATCCTGGGGATTTTTTATTGCGCTATTCTTTTTCGGTTTTTGTTTTAATAATAATAATTTATTCTCGTTTTCTCCTCGGCCACGTTTTTAATGTTCCCAACAGATGAGGCAGGCCCCATGATTCTTCCCCTGTGACTCCAGCTCAATCTAAATAGGTACCAATTGGCAAACCTTGCTTTTCCCGTCCCATTTAGGAGTGCATGCATGGAGTGCTGCATGAGGCTCTTCGAGCGAACAGGTCAACTGTCGCAAACACCTATCAAATCCGAGGGAGGCTCAACCCAACTGATGGTCCGCAGCAAGACAACCACTTGAGATATGATTGAATTGACGAGGTGATATCGAAGTGCGCTCAGCGACTAGAGTGAGGTATCTGGTACCAATTTGGTTGTATCGTACCTGAAGACACGGTGTTGAAAATCGGAACATTTGCCGATGAAGCTTTACACACATCCTGGGCTAGGTGGATAGGCTAACGGTTTCCTCGGGGCGCGTCGGGTCGGAAAGTGATCCTGTGCGTCATGGGTTCCCCGCAACCGTCGGCCAATTTCCCCAAAAAAATTCTCAACGACGTTGCAGCGAAACGGGCCTTCAACACCGCTTTGAGCGTAGCCGAGGCTCATTGTCAACTTCTCGCCGTGTTTGCATCACACGTATCATCAATGATCGATCCCAGTACCTTGCGGCTCCGCCCTCTCCCTTCTGCTTCCAGGTTTCAATAGCAACAAGCCCCACAACCGGCAACCATCCGCCAGGCTGGTGACGTGTGACGTCCAAGGATGCGCGCACCGTCACGGAACCCTTCGCGTTTACCGAGGCTACACCGAGAGACCGGACAGCTACCTCCAATTGCTTCCGAACAAGACTGTGTCGGCCCATGTGATGGGCGTGGGCTCCTGATTGATACAGTGGCTATTGCGAGAATACGTTGCCGACGGCTGCTGTTGGTAGTTCTAGCAGCTGGCCTGATTTCTTCGGCCTTCGGTTTTGATATCGGCTCTCCCTAGGCGGATGAGCTTTCGTCAATTGGCAGCAAGCGACATATCGCCCATGGATCGTGAAATCAGTCTCCCATTCCCAGGTCATAACGGTCGCAGTACCCCTGTCTTTCGACCGTATATCGTTTCATGTTGCCCCAGTCCCCAGCCCCTCTACCTCGATTTTGTCCTTTTCTCTGTCAAGAGCAGCTCCACGTCATGGTTGAGCAAGGTTCCACATCTTATACCAGGGCCAGAAATGTGGGTAGATGATCATGGGCTGGTACATACAACAGACTTGAGGGCCAATGAGCCTGCTGAGGATCCTGGCCACGAAGAGGTCAAACTTCTATGCAAGCATGTGATGTTCCGCGGAATCTTAAAGATCAATAGCCACCATACCGACAACTGGAAGGACAAACATGCGGACGCTGACTGGTTGGCGAAGGCCATCTGGAGGAGAGTGTCCGACGAGAGGAGTCGGCCAAAATTAGGAACCGCAAAAAGGGGGTCCAACAGGAGGCGGAAAGTCAACTGTGGCAGCCAAATATTGTCGTTGCTCATCAGCTTTCCAGGGGTAGCATTCACATTTAATGAATTCCTAGTGGCATTTAAGCAATTGCCTGTGTTGTTCTTCATCCCTTTTTCTCTCTGGTTACTCAAGGCGGCTACACCATCACCCACGATACAGAAGACGTACACGCAACCGGTCTCCGAGAGGAGCGGCCCCAACCTTGTCACTTATCATCATCCAAGTTCGGCGAGCATACTGGGCTAATAGGCTGCTGGTGTCTGCGCGTTATTGACCAGGCGCCACCGATTGATGACGACTTGGGTCGGGAACGAGAACGAGATGGTAAGGGGCCAAGATGTCAAAGGGTAAGGGGAATCATTGCCAGGATACCGGTTTGTACCACGTCTCCGCGCAGCATGGACCTTGCGGTGGCAGCGGCGGTGATCACCACGGGGGTCTGGAACATTATGGGAAAGGGGGTAACTGTGGAAGATGTCTTGGTGAGCCGTGGCACGAAAAGGGGCATCCATCGATATGACCAAGTATCGTCAAGGTTTCTGCACCTTCCTTTCCACTTCCTGCACTCGGGACCTATTGTACCGGGGCTGTCTCTGTCCGTTCTACTTGGTACAATGGAATCCATTCCCAGCTTCAGATGATCTGAAGAGCACCGAGTATTTTCCCGCCATTTATCGCCCGACGTATTCTGTCCATAATTAAATGAATAAAAGATATATACATAAAAAGAAGTGCAGGGAAATCGGAAGAAAATAAAATTATAGCGCCGCGTACAACGGTCACGGGCTAAACAGGCATCGACGTGGCATGCTCAGAGGCCGGTATTGATGTCGGGCGACGATGATCACGAGCCAAAAAAAAAACCTACCTTGGTGGTGGCCCGGCATTGCGGCCGGGGACACGTACAACGAACACGACCCGTCCAAAATACAGTGAGCGCGCAGTTTTACTGCTCGCGCGACCCATAATTTTCTTTCTTTCTTTCTTTCTTCATGTATATTCGGAACAGGTGTGGGTTGCAGTTGCTCCCACCACCGTCACATGGATCGGCAAAACGGGGCTTGGATTGTTCTCCAGCCCTAAGCCGGGAGGAGAGATGGTTGCTGCTGTTCTACGACTCGCCGGTTTACGTGATCTACGAACGATCGGCTGGCGGGCCGCCTGTTTCAGACGGCACTCGTCGACTCTATATTGGATGGCACGCAATGGACCACCAGCCTGGGGAACTCTTGGTTTATATCTATCTGCCCGACAATAAGGACACCTCGTAGGGTCGCCTATGGGGCGTGTGGGCGGGAAAGGTCATGGCCGAGCAGTCGTGCTGTCGAACATGTTCATGTGCTCTGCAAGTGTCGAATGAAAGTAGAGATATTAGGAGAACACCAGGCCACCGCCAAGCGCTGGGGTCGAGGGGTCCCCGAAATCTGGGGTAAGACTAGTGTAATCCGATGATCTAGACTGCGTCCCTTGATCTATCCGATATTCCGAGAGGTGGAGTGGGGATGGACGTGTTGGTTGTCTCGCCATAGGGCGGTATTGTCTGCGCTGCTGCTTCTCTGTTTCAGAAGGCTTCGCGTGATGTGTTGCCCAATTTACCGGTTGCCTGGCCCAAGACGAAAAAGAAGGTGTGCAGACGAGACCGTTGACCGTTGTTGGGCCCCTTGAGGGTGGCGAGTTGCGTTGGCCAACCCATCACAAGGTCCTGCAACAAGCCGCTGTCAGTGGCCAGAAGGGGTGCGGCTCGAAGCGCTTCGGGAGCCACTAAGGCAAGTCAATCGTGGTGGTGGAGGGGGTGGATTGTTTCAACATTTCTACCTTCCAAACACTCATACACACCCCCATCTACCGTCTGGGTCATCACGTGGGGGGATGTCGTTTTCAGCTCCGAGTGCCGGAATGATACCATGGGAGGCGAAATTGAACGAGCGACGCGTACCATAAGCAAGCAATAGACGGCAGGCAAGACACGAACCGAAAGACAGCGTCTCGCGGCGAACCTCAGCCCCCAAAACCAACGCCGTTGTCGCCCATGCCCGAGTTGGGACATCATGCACGGCACAGCGTAGCAGAGGCTTCCCAATAGAGTCCCCTAGCGGACAGCGATCCACGGTACGGGTCTACCTTCCGATACAGGGTCCGGGGACTAGATCGGGGGTGGGATGGGGTGGGTGGCGCACCTCCTGCCCTCCGGCCGCCCTGGGTCTGACCACCCCCCGCAACGGGAAGGAGCCGAACCAAACAGTCGACACCTCGAAGGGGGGGTTGGAGCGAGCACAGACCGCAACAAGGCAATGCCGTCAGCTCGGGGTCCCTCGCCCGGCCCCCCCCCAAGGAGGACGGGAAGAGGACCACGGGACGAGGTGAGTGGACAGAGGAGTGGCGTTTTGAAATGCACCAAAAAAAGGGCCTTTTCGGTAGTGGCAGTTATTAGTTGGTTGCTCCCTGCGTCGCCGCCGGTTAAAATCGAGAGCCCCCAGGGGGTCTTGTGAGCTCGTCAGCGCTGACGAGGCTGGATTGACAGCCTCCTCTGTGGGTCTCTGGGTTGAAAACAACCGATTTAGCCGGGCTATTTAGCAGGACCGTTGAAGAGAAGAGCCTGCAGAGACGGGCCCGTCAAACCGGTCTCTCGGTACTTGTGGGCTCATCCTCATTACCCGTCCCACTGAACCTCGTCAGTCGTTTCGAGACGAGGAACAGAAGAGATTGCTAGCTGCAAAAAAAGGGAAACATGGACGATCCTGACCGTGGGAGCAGCCGTTTCAAGGATTGGTCTTCCGTTCTAGATGCCAACCCATGATCCCAGAGGATATTGCCTGGCGAGGGATGAATGGGAAACCCGAAGAATGGGCCCAGAAAATAAGTCAGAAAAAGAAGCTCTTTTTTTTAATTAATATTGTTTTAATTCTCGCGATATTCGGATTTCCTGGGGTGCATGTCCATCCCCGGTCAGACCTCCCTTCTGGTCCTTTCCGTCCATGAAACGTCCAAACGTGCTTCTGCTGATAGTCTACATCTTGGCCGTTGGCAGAGGCAGTTTCAATGGGATGCCATCCAGAAGACGTAAATCAGGGGAAGTAGATGACCTCACTCATCAACTGCCGTCTCCCATGCAGGCCCACGTCGGGCCTCAGGACCGACCCCAAGGCCACCGAAAGATGGCATATTGGCTCCCCGCCGAGATGAACTCAGCGGCAAAACCGGTTGGTTGGTACAGCGAGGTATGCTAGACCTCCTGCCCTCATGTCGGGGAGTACCAAGCACGGGTTCGGTCTGCAATGGTGTGGCGGTTGGTTGTTCACCGAGTCTCACCCTCAACTTCCCCCCCAACCCCAGTCCCTCCCTACTCGGGGATTGCCTTCGCGCCATCCCACGACGTCGTGCCACACCACTGCTTACGGGTAGTCTAACCAAACCCGCATATCCGTCTGCAGCGAATACTCAGGGCTGGCCGCAAGCGAGGGACGGACCGTGGCATTAAAGCTGATCAATATATTTGGTCCGTATCTTGGTCGCGACCAGGAGCCAGTGAGACCATAATATTGGGAACCAGCTTACTCTCCCTTTGGTATCATGGAACCAACCGCATTCATCGCGAGATACCCACCAAAAGAGAGACTTTTGTGGATGTACACCGTCCTGGAGTGGTGGACCTCTCATTTCTAAAGCAGACGTGCAGCGGTTGATTAGCTCTGGGAGAGCCAGTCGAGCCTCGCTTTCAAACAACAGCTGTAGATGTGCAGCCGCAAACCGGAAGCCGCAAGCAACGGCCCCAGTAAGATCGCCTCAGGAGCCTAGTACCGTGTCCCCTAACCCGCCCCCTTTCCCCGTGCTATTCTCTTCCTGTGGGGGGGCCCCGATAACGCCGGGGGGCGGAGGAGACTCGCACGCCATCCCCAGTGAAGCAGGTCGAGGCCTCAGGTCCGGAGTTCTCAGGCAGGCACAGGAGGGATTGAGGAATTGAGGACACAGCCCAATGTATTCTCGCCGAATCGGCATTTGTGCAACAAACCATTCCCTCTGTGACCCCGAGGACCGGCTCGAGGGCCAACCAAGACAGCACGGGGCCCAGCGGTCGACGAACCCGTGTAGCCCCAAAGTTCCGCTCCTTGTGTGCTCGTCGCATTTTGGCCTCCCGAAATCGTCCCACCAGAGCAGTCCAAGAGAGCGGGGAGAAAGGAATATCCAGCAGCGGCCGATCTGACTACTGGACAAGCTGGGTGGGCTCTTCATTAAGCTCTGAGACAAGCTATGCGGTCGGTAATAAGGGCAGTGTCTTTGGTCCTCTCAGCCTTCGTCCCGGTGTGTCTTTCGGGGGCCATGTGCTCGTGTCCCCTCCAAGAAAGGCAAATGAGCACCGGGTCTGGGAGAACACAGACTCGCTCCCATGACCTCTCTGATGCTTTCGAAAGCTGAACCGAGCCAATGTGAGGTCCAAAATTAGAATATAATCGCAGGAGACTCGGATGCGATATTTCTAAGCTTTCTCGAGTCAATTGGCGAAACTTCTCAAATAGTTAGCCACACCTGTGTGCAGCGCGGGGGCTGTGCGAGATACGAGGTGAATCTCTCGTGGCGGCAACCAACGGGAAATGATGAATAGGCTCGAGTTAAATTTATCCTGTCCCGTAAGGGCAGCGAACATCGTACCGAAGCAGATACAGGGTGATCACTGAAGGCATGGCCCTGGCAGCCCTATTGGGCTCTGTTGAGGAGCATGTCATGCAGATATTAGGCGCAGGATTGCCTTGCATTTTCAAGGTTGCGTTGACGAAGCAATTGGCAAGCCGGCGTTTGTCATACACGTCATACTACAGAATTGCCCCGCTACTCAGACTTTAGTTGCCTAGGAGTCTTCACGATGATAGTTGGGCAGACGACTGCGATGCCACTCCAAAAATGAAAATGAAAAGGAAAAGGGAAAGATAATAATGCTACTAATTTGATAAATATCAGAATTGCAGAAATGCCACGGACGGCTGGCAATACCTCATAGAAACATTCCAGAAAGCTTTCTTACATACTAAGTACAGCAGGTACCCACTGGACAGGTCTCTATCCTCCCGCTGTACAAACGAGACAATCGATGCAGCTTCACGCGAGCCAGGCCTCGCCCCGCTGTATGTGGCTGTTGTGGTAGGGCGAAGTGGTTAGCGCCTGCTCAATCGCTAAACTCGATGTTGTAGCTCGCTCCGAGTTCGCCTTGCCTCGCCTACGAGGCCGTTGCTGACGGATGACATTCGCTCTGAACCGGAGGATCCCGGAAATCGGCCCGTCCAGCAGAGCACGGGAGACGGGGGCGGGAAAATGTATTACGTTAGATGCTAACGGCAACTTGCTCTGTGGATACCAAACTCGACCACGTGGGATAATCTAGGCAGCCTGTAGATTGCAAGAGGGCGGGGGAGAGAGACCCGACAATTTCCACTTGTTCTTCTGCCACATTTACCGTCCTTCTCGAAAGGCCGAGGGGCTGGTTCTCGATAGTGGTAAATGGTCAGGGTTCCAAAGAGTCTCAAGGCAGCAGCGTTTCCACATTTACCCTCTTGATCTGGTAGATGCAAGTGATCACGGGGCAAGACCGTCTGCCCGCGTCACGCCCCGCCCTCGCCACTGGGCCTCAGGCTCTTGTCACAGCGGGCTGTAATCCGTGGGCGCTGGTGAACAAGAAAAGCCAGGCCAGAAACCTCCCACACCAGGGGCCCCGGGTGACCGCAGCCTGAATTCTGGGCCAAAACCAATGCTTTGCTGTGACCAGTTTGCCACAGTCAGTGAAATGGCCGATCGCATGAGGCCCCGAGTGGGGGGACGTCCAGGATGAGGAATTGCGAGCTGGCCGTGGGGTAGCGCGTCCCACAGATGACGAGCTGCACAGACGACAGGGTCGAAGGGGTCACTTGAGCGTCGGTCATGCAAGCGCTCATGCCGACCAAATCTCATGCTCGCGCTGCCAGGCGTATTGGTTGGCAATCAGGGACTGTCGGGGATCTAGGTAGGTATTTGGCTGCACATGACTTCTGGGGAAAGAGGGAGCGGCAGTTCAAGAGGAGGAATATGCTCATTGCTGCCTCCCGAGCCGAGCCGAGTGTGAGCGGTTGCCCGTGATGCCCGCCCCTCTCTCGAGGTCAATACGGTTGAAGACGTAGAAGGAAGGTGAATAGAGTCCCCGGACAGGCTAGCGATCCCGTCGCCCGAAGCTGGTGATCCCAGGGACCAACACGCGTCACTCTGTGAAAGGGTCCTTCACCGTTCCCGTTGCCTCCATCATCACACCATCAGAGACCCGAGGAGGGACCTGGGAGGGAGCCTGCTGACGACCTCGTCACAGGGGAAGACAGCGCATCGGGCGGCGGGATGGGCTCCTTGAGGATGTCAGCGTCACAATGTGTTCCATGAATAGGAAGACGTCGCGTAGCGAATAGTACAGGCGCCTTTTTTCCTTGGATGAGATGAGATGCTATGCGTTGCCTTGGGAAAGGCAGAGTCCCCCTCGCTGTAAGCGCTGTGACACGCTCTTGGCTGTGTTTGTGGAGGATATTTTGGGGGCGCAGGGGCCATAACAGGCCATAACAGGGCTGAGAACGCATCTCATGATCACATACGCAGCGGCTATTCTCCCTGGATGCGGAAAGGGAAACGGCTATCTCGACGGCACATTGGGTAGGGGTTGAATGCAAGCTCGCTGGTTACAGGCTGGCACTTGACCACTCAGCCACCCCAGCCAGCCTACGGACTGTTTATTTCGCCGGCATTGGATATGCCAAAGATTTTGGGAGAGTCATGTTGAAGCGACTCGGGCAGATGACGACGCAACATTGATGACAACAATTTAACTCGAGGAATAATCGATCAATTACAAATGATTTAAGTTGTCATAGTATACTATTGCGAGCCTGCGTTACCTTCCATATCATGGTCCGAAACTTGGGACAGGGTGAACATATTAGACCGTCCCGTCTGGGAAGGCTCTGTCTGCCCATTAGTGGAAAATCCGGGGTCGAGCGGACGGATCCGTAATAAAGTTCAAATTCAGGAACGGTAGCGTCGATATGAATCAGTGAATGGTCATCATTTCTCAGGGTTACCCATGCCTCGAGAACTCCAAAAGACCCTTCCCCAGAAAGTAACCCAAGCCAGCGAGTTTATCCGCTTCAACGGGTGTGTATTGTATTTTGGTTTGTTTTTCTCCGTACTGGAAGTACTGATGTACACTACTTTCGTAGAAGTCCAGTAACCCAGCAATGATAAAGAAAGAAGAGGTCGCCCAACCATCTCCTATTCTTCTTTTTTTGCTTGGCAAAGTCCTCCCCGGCTCCGGTCGGTAACGGAGATGGAAGGTAACTCCCGGCAACGACCCTCTGGCCTCGAACCCGAACGAGCCCGAAGGACAAGGCGCAGGTTACACCAGGCCAGGGTCTCCCTGACACATTTGGAAGGGGTGGCCCTGAAGTTTTAAGGAACACTACCACTAGAAATCGCACTAGCGACCGCCGAGTCGTCGGCACGTGTGGGTATGCGGGGAATGGGAAGCCCATTGTACCGCGGGGAATCGGGCTATCTCTCGGCTATGGCGAAGAAGGTGGCCTCATCTTCGACCTAGGTGAGGAACCAGGTGAAACTTCGGGCCCCGTCGGGTAGCAACAATGGCGGGTCCGGTCATCTGCCGCCGAGGCGAAAACATCGACCGAGTGCCAAGCGTTACCGAACCGATCGCCGCGCTGCTTTCAGTTCTTACTGAGAACTGACTGACCAATGTACTGTGGTACATACAACGTGACTTCATTCTCAGCTTACGCCAATGCGCCAACTTCGGAAGCTCAGTCGGCAATTCAGGCGCGTGTCGTCCTGGGACTCCGTACGGACCACATCGTAGAACGTTATCTTAGGTTGCGCAAACGAAGCGGGCCTTCTGCTGACTGAAAAAAAAAAGGAGAGGGGAGGTTGGGGAGTTGGGACTACCCAGATCTACCCCAGTTCTTACTACCACGTGTGAGCCTGGGTGCAGGTTTCCTGTTTGACAGGTTCCAGGGTTCACAGCCTGAGCATTTGAAGAAGGCCCGAAGGCGAAGCTAGTCCATAATCTCCAGTGGTAAAGGTCCGTTTGACAATCCGCAGGGACAGCCCGCCAAGACTAAACTTTGGCTAGGGCAGTGTCCCCTAGGGCATCGCGGTGAGGTTCCCCGGGACCATGGGGCGTGTTTTAGTGCATTGTGGTAATTGACAACCTGCCATTCCTGGGATCGTTGTCGGTGGGGATTCAAGCTGGACGGATCGAAGGAACGGTCCACGCCTGCCTTTTCTGGTCTCGCTTTGGGCTTCGGCGTCACCGTGGGATCCCCCCTGTAGCCCAGGCCCTGGGGAAAATTACAAGGGCAAGGAGCTGCTTGGAACGATTCAAGCTTGAAGTAGCCCCCTGAGAAAGGCCCAATGCCCTTGGCGGTACCCGGCTGGCCTCCAGCCCTCAAAGTTTCTCGTGCTGGTGATTCACAGAACCCCGGTCACGTCGCCAATCAAACGGACTCGACCTGGTTTCTGAACGAGCTACGTCGCGTATCGTATCTTGGGACTTCCCGATTCCCCGGGTCGTCGTTCAAAGGTGCCCAATCTTCAAAGAGACGGCTTCCAAGAACTCGGGGAGAGGAGATTCAAGCCGCCACCAAAATTGGATGCGAACGGGATAGATACTGAACCCCAGCCTCCAATGGCCTGGATTCTTGACGGAAACGGTCAATGCCCCTCGATTTCGACATCTCATTGTCTCTCGTCCCCGGATCTGAGCGGTCGTTGTTGTCATTGATTAGATTACTTCCGTGCTCCGTACTGGGGCCTGCCATCCTCCACTGATCTTCATTTTGTGAATATTATTCTACTGTTTGTTAGTCAGTTGTTGGATTGTGCTCCTCCACCACATCCCCCTTTATTTGATAGGTAGGAAGAGGCTCTGTGATGTGATGTTTCAGAAAAACGCAGTGTGGGAGACATCTTCCGAAGACTACAAGGGACCAAATGTGTGCTTCTTCCATTTCCACGAGCGTTCTTTCCAACAGGATCTTGAGGCTTTGTGGCTGTTGTCACGCGTCCTTCTTATCTCAGCCACATTTACGGTTTACACCAGATCACTTGCAAACAAACATTGCTTTTTATGAGGGCGAGGCGGGTTCCGGGGAAACATTGCGTACGTAGGGATGGATGTGTGACGGGTCTGATGGGCCATGGCATGTCTCAAGCCAACAACCTTAATCCCCCTGGCAAGTGTTTGCCCATTCCAGTTCTGTGTGAGATGACGACACCCTTACGAGAATCGGAATTCAGATAACTGAGTACATGCGTGAACCCAACAGAATCAACAAATCCAACCACATATGGGCACTCATTTTCGCATGGTGGGAATGATATGCTTGATATTTGTGACCTGCTTGCACCTGCATTTCCAACACGAGCACTTGCAGTCCTGCAGCCGTGGGTGATAATCGTTACCTGGAGGAGTGCATTGGATCTACGCAAGTATATGAATAGGTACCTACCTAGGTAGGTATGCGCAGTTGTGAAGAGTTCGGGTACCTGCAGCAATTCCGGGCTGTGAGCTACCAAGCATCATGCAAACAGATGGAGTATTAATTACCGGTCCAAAAGTATCTTTTGCTTTTTGTCTCTTGTTCCCCGTGTGTCACCAACTGGCACCCCCACCTTTGCCATTCCTAATTTTCCACTTCCAGCAGCGTGACCAAACTTCCCCAAACCAGGAGACCCCCCACACCTCAAGCGAGGGAGAGCAGGCCGCGGGGAAGCTTCCGGCCAGTCTCATAAATGACAGAACAAGGGTGTGAGGTCGCCCGTGCAAATTGTGAGATCCTTGGGAACCCAGATCAGCATCAGAGCGCAGGGGGGGTTTTCCGGGACACTGGCAATGTGGCATTGACATATTGCTTTTCTCTTCCCATGCCTGCCTGGGAATTGATAGGCATTTGGCAACCCGCTTGTTGCGCCCCGAACTCTGAAATCCAACCACGATGCTACTGAGGAGGACCGGCCCGCGAACTATGCTCGCCCTAACCTCCATCCCATGCTCACCACAGCCAAGGGACTGACTGCTCTTCGTAATCGCCCCCTGGACGGTCGTCATCTGGCTAGTCGGTCGGCACCCCACGCCCGTGGAGGATATGACTTGTTTTATTGGGGGTTGAGGCATCAAGAGGGTAACTAAGATGGTATCTACGACTGGTATCTGCGACTGGTAGAGCTCGTGGTTAAGCTTCGTACCCAGGAGACGTGTGCGTGCGTCCATGCATGCATGCACATGATATTCTCGTGGGACACGGGATTATGGTGTGCGTGGGGGGAGGAGATAGGGGGAGTGCCCATGGGGTGTGCATCGGGTGTCACCTGACCGGCTACCTACTGAGACCAAAGAGCAGCAAAGCTCGATTCCACTTGCGCAACGCAACCTCTTGGGTTGGGGAGCGACAATCCTTCCTCTGTTCAGTGTTCGCTTTTGTTGCGTTCCTTCCAACCTCGACCTCCACGGGGAAATGCCGCGGAGGAGGCACCCATCTAGTGGGGTCCCTGGCACCCTGGTATTAAGCTCTATTATAGCGTCTCCAAGGCTATGGTCGCGGAAAAGCCGTAGGAGCGAGCGCACCAATCAAAAGGCCATGAAGCCCCAAGTGCGCGAGACACTTGTGGACCTGGTTGCGCCTGGAGAGGATATCACTCACAACAACCCTTGCCCATAGCAAACCCCATTCCGCGGTATGATGCCTTTGCGACCTGTCAACTTGACCAGCGGAAAAGCAAAACAACCCTGCCCGAGGTTGCCCATCAATCATTTCCGGAGTCCTGTCCGCCGGCTACGTCGCTCGGCAGGTGAGCGCCCGTGAGAAATCCGTTGTGTCTGCCTGTGTTGATTACGAGCAGTCTTTGCAAGATTCTCACAGCGGAGAGAAGGCCGGAATGCAGCAACATCTCGGAATGAAATACCGACATGAGGTGATGCGTCTTCAGCCAACTCCCGACATACATATCTTGTACCCGACATTTACTCCGACAACCTGTTAGCCCCTCAAGCTTTCCACCCTTCGACGATCCTACCAGATGCTTGGGAGTTCCACGCAGTAGTCTGCTTTGGACCCATGTTCCCGGAACCGAACGTCAGGAAGGCCAATTTCCTTCCGGGGTCCCGGTGCAGTGGTTAGCACTACACTACGCTGTTCGCCTTGCATGGGTTCCTGCTATCTGACCATCTTACGATGATACAGTAGGGGACTGTAGTGTACACATGCGGATGTACAGTATCTAATACCAGACCCGCTATCCTTTGCTGAATTCAGCGATTTACTACGCATACGTACCAGAGGGAAATGGTGATGGCGGCCTCTGTTGGTGGACCCAGAGATCCGGCCAATCCCGCAATTCCGCGGTGGGAAGCTAGGGAGCATCTCCCTTAGCTCGCTCCGGGGAAGATGAACAGCACTGAGTCGTGGTTTGACTCGTCATTTGTGGTGATCCTCGGGCCAACGAAGATTGGCTAGCAATTACAACGCTCTTCCTTCGGATGAGGGAGTAGGGGGAAGAAGCGAAAAGAACAAATAAACGATAATACCTGTTTGCAAAAAAGCAAGGTTAAGCCTCCAACGTTTCGAGCTGGCGATGCCGCGGCAATTCCGCCCCAATCCCAATCACAGTCATTCCTCTCGATGCAAGTGGTGAATTTGATGTTTGCTCAGCTCGTCCGGATGCTCCATCCAACAAACATATCGCATGTGACTGGGAGAAACAAATCGCCACAGGCCAAAGGTGAAGAGCTTTCTCTCTCTCTTTGGTTGGCACTGTCACGTGGGGCACAGCACTGGAGGAGCTGTGGCCCACAGTCACAATCCACAGGCAGTGCCGATAAAGGGGAACTTCAGGCCGTCGGTACCTATCGACCACCTGGCCTTGCCCACAGCATAATCTACCAATTGACGACATGGCATTTGTGACGGAGGCTGCGCAGCGAGCAAGCCACGGGACGGGGGAGAAATGAGAGGTGATGATCATGGCTCGTAATCAATAATCGCCATCAATTCGCTGCATCTGACGGAGGCGATGAAGCACCAGCGGTACGCTCGTGATCGCAGGATAATTGATTTCGAGTTGCGAGCGGATGGGTGATCCGCCATGAAACAAGGCCGCTTCAGGTAGCCACGGGGGCAACAAATTTGCACGGGGAGAAGGGAAGGGCTTGCCTCCCACCTGTCCAGCGTCTGGGACCAGCTGACGCTCGCTGTACGTGTAAATTCCTCGGCGCCGGGGGGCACTACCCGAGTCAGAAAGGTACCGTTTGCAATATTTACTTTGTAGGGAATTAACGTCTCGGTAACTGCACGGGGTCACTTGACCCGTTCGGATGATGGCCAAGGACGGCAAAGTGGCCAACAATAGCGCATCATTCCCTTTCAGGTAGTGCTTAAACTTTTCAGGCAATGCCACTTCGCCGTTTTCAGGCTTTGAGACGGTCGACCCCATCATGTGACTGAAATGCTCCCGAGAATATGAGCGAGCCCCACGGCCCAGCCCATTTCCCAAAGAGTACTAGTGAATACGGATTAGACTAGTCCTATAAAGGCAGCACATAACCTCTTGGGCGAGCAGCTCCAACGAGTGAGCTCAAAAGGGACCGCCAATCGACACCAGTTGCATAACCGGGGCCGTATTTCTCAAGGGATTTATTGCTCCTCAGCCGAGCTGTGTCCCGAACGTCCATTACCTGTATTTGCGCGCGATTCGTTGCCGGATTCACATTCTTCGCATCTACCAACGTGGTTGTGGAGAGCGAAATCGGTCCAGGCTTTCTTTGCGCCGCCTCGCCGGCAAGTCGGTACGTACTTCGGGACAACAGGCGGTACTTCTTCCAACCCCTGGTATCCCTGACACGCCTGCCCTCATCAGAGACCCTTCCGCCACCCTCCATCACAGGCAGCCCCGGTCCAGAAGGAAAGGTACAGAGGTACTTCATCAGGTACGTACCGCCCCACCGTCACTTGTACTTTGTACCGGACCAGGGTGCCGCAATGTTGTGAGGAATTGATTTTACCTCACCGCGCTTTCAAGCCCATCCCACGCTCCCGTCCCCCCGTCCTGAATTACATACATGTAATCCACCTCCCCACCACCACACACATCCTCCCTTCCTCCCTTCCTACAAACCACAACAACAACTCGCCGTCCCTCGGATTGCCAGCACGAACCCGCTGCTCCTTGACGAACGCCCATTTTTACGAGGCATCTGAACTGATCGGTATTAATCCATTCAGCTCCCTCGCCAACTCCCCCACATCTGAGTATCGCTGTGAAGCCCAGCGCCCACACCCTTGATCATCGTCACCAGCAGCCACAAAAACTCGTCCACGCCCCGCCAACCCACAAAATCAAACGACACGAAACAGTCGAGCGCAAGGCCAATCTTTTCGTTTCCCACACTGGAAGCGAACGGCGTCGATATTCGCGATTTGTGTCGCGAATCCTTTTCCCGATCACCACGACCTCTCATCTCACATCTGCTCATCCTGAGCAAACATAGCAGCACCATGCCTGCCAGTTTAAGAACACCAGTCTTGCAGGTCGATGCAAACGTCATCCACCAGGTCGACACGAGCAATGCAGACAATCTGTTCAGCATGTGGACAGGTAAGTCTCTTTTGGCACCGGCTTGTCAACCATTTTCTAACCAAACATAAACAGTCTTTGCGAGGTGTGCAGACTCAGTCCACCAAGGTCGCCGTTTAGAAAATCTCAGCTGGCGCCTGTGGACAAGAGAAACCTTTTGCTGCGAGGGGGGTGACCAGACCGAGGCCACCACGACTACCCTACCTAAGGAGATCACACAGCATCGCGGATCTTCAACAGTGGACGAAATTCCCCAGCTTTCCGGCAGCGTCGACTCTGTGGCAGACGAGGAGGCAGTGGAGTTCACCTCGGAATCAGCACCCATGGAGATCCTGCGACCCAGGATAAGAAGACAGGACTCGTGCGCTAGCAGCCGAAGCCGTGGCAAGGAACGTCACATTACCTCGGATGACCTGGAGAAGATGGTCGTCTCTATTGTCCAGGCCAAGCAGCCGCTCAGCGCTCCTCTGCCCGAACTTTCCCCGTCTATCACTCTTGCGGCTCTGGAGAAGATCCCTTCTTCACCCTCACAACTCGAGCGGTCGGGCTCGACCACCACTGAGTCGCCTTGCAAGAGCTCCAACACGCCCTCCGTGGAGTCATTGCAGCAGGCCCCTTTATCCGACATGGCCTCTTCCCAGACACACACCACCGTTGTCCGTGGATTCTCACCCTCTCAAATTCCCCTCACCTGTATCACCTCGCAGCCTGCCAAGTCTACCTCGCCAAGCGCCATCCCCGAACCGCAAGACCGCCCGGCACCCAAGCTTGTTCAGCCTAAGAAGCAGCAAGCTATGTTCGCTCTGGGCGGCTCCTCGGGCGAGGATTCGTACAGCGAGCCAGGGCATAGCCTGGAGACGCGAAAGCAACCCGCCCCCCCGGCGAAGGTCTTCCGTGTTGGATTGTCGTCAGGAGAGGAGAGCTCTCTGAAGAGTGCCCTCCACTCGTCAGACCCAAACTCGCCACCCACCGCGCAGAAGACGGCATCGTTCAGCAACCAGGTCATGACCAGAACATTCGCAACCTCGGCCATTGACGACGAGCAATCCGAGACGGACTATGTGGATGAGAGCGCGATTGACGATGACGATGACTCTTCGGATTGGGAGGACTCGATTGAGGATAGTGGGAAGTCGAGTATGGACGAGAAGGTTACATTCCAGCGAGACAACTCGAAGGCCAACTTGCCATCGCGCCGATCTCTCATCACCCTGATGCTGGCCCAGAACGACCGCTCGCAGAAGCTTGGGAACGTGGCGTCTCAATCGACCTCGGCTATTTCACGTACCCGGCCCTCACGCCACGCACATACCCTGGTCGCCTCGCCAAGTGATTCGGACGAATCTCCTCTGGAGATGAAGAGAGCTTCCCGCCCGCCTCCAATGAGAGCTATCAACGAGATTCCTAGATCAGCTGCTCAGCCTATCGTGACAGCCAACCACGGCATCCACTACCAGGCCGCCCTTTCCCCGCGGACTACCCGGCGCAACATGCTTGCCACCGAACTGACCGAGTCGCTTCGCCGCCATCTCCTATGGGAACGATCCCAGAAGACCTCGACCGTCAACGCAGTCCTCAAGCGCCGGCACACCTCCCACGACGTGGCTAATCTGAAGCAATACCCTGACGCCCCGTGCATCAAGAAGGAAGAGGACGACGTCAACGCGGGCAGCTGGGACGAGTACCTGAACAAGGAGGCCTTCACCGGCTACCACTCGCAGGGCTGGTAATAGTGCCCTGAGATCACCCATTGGAACGACGAATAATCCCACGGCGTCAATTGTGCATATACCCAATCATCATTACACCAAACCCCCCCCCCCCGAGATACCCAGTGGGCGGCGGCCTACTCCGAGTGCCGTCAGGCAGATTTACTGCCGTGTATACTCAACACCGAGCATTATCGAGCGCGATCAGCCCAAAACGTGCATTGCTGGCCGGCGTTTTTTATTCCATATTTCCACGCATGTGGTCGGCGACATTGCCATCATCGGCTTCGACCCTAATTCAGGGGCTACAGGCCGGACAGCCTTGTGGTCCACGGCCGGGAATGACCGGCCATGGTCGACCGATGGTCACAATGGTTTCCTCTGTCCACATGGCATTGCGTTTTGATTTCACTTGCACATAGCGGCGTTTTCTCTCATCACCAAGATACCATGTTTTGCTTTTCATCATGACTGGCACGGTGTTCTTCAGCACCGATGCCTCTTTACATCCATGTTTTCAACCAGTTTTGCCCGAGGGCGGAAGCGTTTCCCGTCACACAGGGGCAAGTCAAACGAAGGGCAGTGGGGTGTATTCTATGCAGGGAGGCGGGTGGGCAACTGCCGCGCTCCCGCCGACATAAAAGGGCGGAGGGTGACGTCGACCGAGGCCCAGGGACATACATGTTTTGGCAGTGTGGAGCTGGAAAGGGGCGAAGATACAGACAAGGTGCATATGCGATACTGTAGGCGCGAGCCTGACAGACGCCGCCGAGGGATTACGAAACCACGAACTTACCTACCCCCCTATGACTCTTACGAGGTACCAAAAAAAAAAAATTAGAAAAGGACCAAAATAGCTGCGGAAAAACATGAATGAAAAAGCCCTTGAAATCACCAAAATCTTCCTGCTTGTTTTTCTGTCCTTGTGACTCCTAACATGGGGACTAAAATCCATCTCCGCTTTACCTCGGAGCGTCATGACCGCTTGCCTCCCTCCTGTTTGACATCACACTCCGATGATTGGTAAGGCCGTAAAAAAACCCAACCCATCTCGATATCAACCCTAGGGCTGAATGGGCCGAATTGCCCTGTCCTTCTCCAAAACGTTGCTAAGGCTGTATGTCCCTGTACGACGTAAGAGACACGTGAAGGGTGTGATTTTTTTGTGGAAGCTACTAAACTCGGCCAAGCCAGAGAGGCCAGGAATAAGTGGACATCCATCCATCCATTGTCAGGTAAACGGCCATCTTCCGTTGTCGTCGTCGTCGTCGTCGCCGTCGTGAACCCATCTGAACATCGGAATTGATACCTCCCACCCCGCCACCCTGTTGCCGACCGAGCTTATTGCGTACCTAAGTAGGTTAAATTACCATACCCAGGGAAGCAAGAATTTGGGGCACATGTTGAGAATCCGAGAGCTTAAGGTGCATCGGGACTTTGGAAATAGATTGAGGCACTCGCCCGCCTATGCTACCCATATTAACGGATCGCCGTACCTTTTTCCTGCCCTTTTTTTGCTATTTAATATTTATTGCCTTTTTAGAAATTTCCGGCATCCCAGGGACTTCTGGCCGAATCCCTGGAACCGCCCACTTCTTATTTTGCATCTATTGAATTTTGGTTCCGTAGGCTTTCTTTTTGGCCGCCTTTTGCCGGAAGGATGGCGGAGGATGCCCCGCGGGCTTGTTTTCCTAGCGTTGGTTATAACACTAGATATTTTAGGGCCACGTCCGCAAACCACTTTCTGGTCACCTTCCTCTCTTTGGCTTTTCCCAGACAGGAAGGCCCGGTCTGACGGCGTGGCTTAAACCCCCCGGAGCCTGCAAACCGAACTCGGTTGACTGGCCCGACAAGGCCGAGATAGTAAGTACAGAGCCGGGCGGTGACAGCTTCGTGGGAAGAACTTTCTTTTGGTGGGGGAGTGCGAGGGGTTTTGGGGGTTTCACCACCGCTCCCCAGGGTTAGGCGACTGGACCGGCTCCACGAGGTCGGGTTTCCCAAAGATGGTTGTGGGGGGGGGGGGCGCGCGGGTTGAGCTACACTGCGTAGGGCTTGCGATTTTAAAGGCAGGAAGGTTATCCGAGGGGCTTTCATGTCGTCCCAACCTCAACCGATTAATCTGCATCGTGACTAACCGACTGACGTGATGCGCACGAGGCTAGTAGATATCTCCAATGCTCTACGCGTGCCGTCTACCTAAGCACACTAGTTGTAGGTACAGTCATGCGCGACATATCGGCAGAACATCGCCCATTTGGGCTTCGAGAGTCACCGACTTTGCCCGAAAGCGCCGACTTGTCGAAATCGGCATTGAAGTTGGCTCGGGCCCTAGAGAAGGTGCTAAGCCACCTGTGCCGCTGCAGAGCGTGATCGAATGCCCGACTTCCTCAGCCGGGCGATCGCTATTCTTTCTGGGCTCGATTTTCCTCAACTTGTGAGTGGCCGCGAGCAAGAGCCGAAAAGGGTCCAGCCCACATAGCAGGGGCGGCAATCTTCAGGGTCTCTTGATGGCACCGAAGGCATCGATCTAGCCCTTCCGTGGCCCACAAGACTACAAGGCAGGAATCACCATTCTATTGTAATGTTCCCAGGGTGCGAAGAAAGAGCGAAGATAAAGGGAGGTTGAAGAAGAGCCGTAATCAGAGTGTCAACGAAGCAGCTCCGTAAGCGGCCCCGATAATGTGCTGTGCGTCGCGGCAAAGGCGTCAACAAGGATACATGTCATGTCAGAGGGCCGGGACCTTTCGGATGACGTCCCAGGCGCAGTGGTACTTGAACGCATCGAGCGCATGAATATTGAAGCGAGTCGGTTTGTCACCACCTTGCGCAGCGGGAACCTTTCGGACGGCAGATGCGCCAGCCGTGTTAATGGGCGGGGGACTAGGTAGAGGGGGTTTGTCATGGAAGCCCAACCGCCATGACTGACCTGTCTGGGAGATGAGTCCTGGGGAGTGACTCAGATGCGGACTTGGGTCTTTTTCCAGGTTTCAAGTGCCCATTGGAAGCCAGCCACAGAGGAATGGTTGCAGATGTGCATCTGATCTCCTGTGCAGTAACGTGTGTTGAGTTGACGAGTGGGGTGGTGAAGTGGGGTCGCGAAGTGGGGTTGCGAAGTACCTATGTAGGTTGTGAGGTGGGGTTGTGAGAGTCTTCAGCGTTTTGAAGTGGGGGGCAAGAAAACAAACGAAAATAATAAGGACAAGATAAAAAATAAACTAAAATGCAGGAAGTGACAGAAAAAATGTAATTGAAATTGAAATAAAGCTGCAAACAAGTAAAATAACCAAAAGCATTTCCAAGCGCCGAATCCAGTGCCTCAGACCGTTTTGGTTCATGCGCCTTGGTTGGACCTCGGACGCTGAGAGATGACAACAGCCCCGCGATGGCGGGGTTGAACTTCATGACCTGGCCGCCTGGCCGACAAACCTTCAAAGCCTTACCACCCACACCTCACAGCTGGCCCTGCTTGCCCGTCCCGTGTGTGCCCCTCGCTGGCCTGCCCTTGCCTGCAGGCCAGCTTACGAATCATGGCAGCCCAAATGCCACTCACCGACTTTTGCGGCCTGCAAGATGCTCGGCAGCTGACTGAGTTGGCCCGAAGAGCTTGTTAGCAAGACGCTCAACGACATGCTGGCCTTGCGCGCCCTCGCTCGCTTTACGTGTGGCGCGGGGCGCTACTGTGAGTCTGTGACCATAAAAAAACAACGCGCAAGCATTTTCACGTGGGGCGGGATCTAGGGCAATGGGTGGTGAGTTTGTCATGGCGTTAGTTTGTGTTCTTTCTTTTGTCCCAGCTTCATTCCCGCTCGCAGAGCAGATCAAACCGTCCCAATATATTATACCCAGTAAAGAATAAACCACCCTACACCTTATACCAATCACTCTTCCAGCAAGTAAGAACACAAAAAGAAAAAAGAAAAGAAAAAGAATGGATACATCCGGATTCGAACCGGAGACCTTTCCCATGCGAAGGGAAAATCATACCCCTAGACCATGCACCCGATACGATATCTGTGGAACGGTTATTCCTCCCCTTGTGCTCGCCAAATGCCTCTGTTTGGGGTCTCTCTGACTTGATTCGCCGCTCGCCACTTCATAAATAAGTAACTAATTGGGCCAGGATACATTAGAAAGAAAGACCTAACCGTTTCCGGGAATCTAGGATACGGTGGAAGCCTGGGGGTGGGTGTTGTCAAACCCAACGATAGCCCTATGGAGACGGGGCCATGAATGACGTCGTGGAAATGGTGCCCCATCCCAGTCTTGACCTTGGGAAAACCAAGGAGTCGGGGATGCGATGTTGCAGCTACTTTGGTCGGTATCCCCCCTTTGTCCGACCTGTAGCCGATACATGGATGATTATCGACATTCTTGACATGTGCAGGGCTGGGGTGTAGGTGAAATATCGTTGGGGAGATCGTTGTTCGCTGTTGTCATCAGGAAAGATGGCCCTTGATTGGCCCGTTTTCGCGTTTTCATTCTGCGGTCCAAAGTATTAACTAAAATACCTGCTTTTCCACTCTGCCAACCAGAATTCTGGGGTTTATTGTTTGTTGGGCCTTCTTCCATGGTCAATGAATCGTGTGTGTATTCCCGGTTTTGAGGTGAGCCTATACACCTTACCAGGTGAGCACCATACAAGGTACCTCCTGTACTTACCCGGTAGCTCGATGGATGATGTAATTGCTGGCTGGCCTAGGCTCGGCAAGGGGATCAGACCCGGCCGGCATTACTGGATTTGGGATGGTTTATATTTCGGGACCGGCCCCGGTTTTCGAATAGTTCTAGAAGCCGTAGTCCTTCCGAGGTAAAGCCATGAACCCACATTCTCGACCTCGAAGTCCAAGGAATAGTCTTCAGCATGGAATATGTGGAGCATGGCGATCTAGTCGTGCTAGTCTACTACTACAATGCACGTATTGGTACCTTACAGACGTAGTCTGTCGCCGTGCAAATCTCAGCAGCCAAGGGCCCGGACCCTTCCTGACTTGACAGTTGACATCAACAGCTACGCCCTAGCACACGCGTCGACCACCGGCGAGGCTCCTAGCGCGACGGCAAGGCCTGTGGTCTGTCTCGACACGAGGACCTCGCCGGCCCGGCGGCTTTCCAAATCGAGTCTCGCCGCGGCGCCGGTGGCGTCTCGGATGGGGTCCGGCTCCATCTCGGCAGTGCCCGGCCGCCACCGACATAAGGCCATTCTAAACCCGGCTCGCGTTTTCGGTAGGAGGGATGGATAAATGTTCAGCCAAGGGGGGCTGTCCCCAGCGCTAAAGTGGGTATTTCGATAGCCGCCCCTGGAGAGGCTTCGGTCGCCTCATCGGGGCATTATGGTGGCGGGAGTGAGTCGCGTTCGAGTATTTTCCCCAGAGTTTTTAAAAAATACTCCTCTTAAACACGAAAAATTGCGGTGTATGTGATCGATAAAATATCAAGATTTATTCGTAAACTCTCCCCTGACTCACGAAGTGCATACCTTGGTGGCCAACATATTTCTCCGTGTTAGCGTTCTCTCACCGTGATTCTATTTCGAGCCTGAGCCTGTCTGTCAGAGGAGGCGGCTATGCTGAAGGCCGCGTAACTTCTGAAGCTTTTGACCTGGGGGCTTCTTGCCAAGCGGATAGGCTATGGCTGGGAGCGCTGCCCAACTTCCGAGAGGCCGCCCGGCACACCGTGTTTACACTCGCCGGCCTGGACGTCACCTAAGGTTTGCCAGTATCCATACCATTGAGCATGCTGTTGGGGCGAGCTGCACCATGAACTGCTAAAATATGACAGGGTTCAAACCCACCCTAAACTTCCTCACGTGTTGTCTGCGTGCTCGTTCCCCCTCTTGGGAGGAAGCTTATTTCCTACAAGGGGTGGCTATACCCTTGGATCCGGACCCCTGGGTTGAACTTCCCTTCCCGACCTTGCAGCTCTAGCTCTTCGTACCCACGAGGGATGTTGGCCGGGACTGGACGTTCCAAAACCTCCGCCCCCTGAATATTATAAGGTCAGTTGGTTAGTCTACGAGGCCTCTGTAAATACCACCCAAGCTTGCATGACTCCGTAACCTAGATCTCGAAGATTCCCCATAGAGGAGCAGGGTACCGAGCTTCCCAACGGAGAACGACGACCTGCAGGGAACATCGTCACAGGTAGTTGTGCAACGCTCTTGCCTCGTGACCGCAGGCGGCTGCTTGAGGACAGTTTGGCATATTGACTATTATTACACCGTGGAGCTTCCGGCCTGGGGACCTTCTAGTATATCATACATGGGATTACACAGAGTTAGTAACTGCAACAAACAAACAAACGGCAGACCTCTCTTTCCAGAGTATTAGGTCGCTCAAAAATAAGTGAAAAGAAATGGGAAAAGCAAGGTACATTATTTGGCCCTCTGTACTCCACGCCAGTCGAATCACGAATTGGTATCTGATCGATGTAAAGAAGCCAAAATAAGCAGGAAACAAAGCCTCGAAGGAGGCGATGTGGAAGCGTGAAACTCGATCTTGGGCAAGTAAAAAAAAGGGGGGGGGCACGGGCCCATGAGGCAGTAGCACGACCGGTATGCCACAACTCAGCGGGGATGTGTAACAATGCCAGGCGATGGTCAATCCAAGTCAGCCATGCCCGAGTCTGCTTCTTCACCGTCGTCATCGCCGCCATCGGCCTTCCATGCGGCCATTTCGGCCACGGGGACTCTGCCTCTCAGCCAGCGGAGCGTCGCCTCGGTTCCACGCTCCAAGACATTCCATCTAGGCACGCGGAAACGGTTGCCGCTGACGTCGAGCCGTTCGAGCCCGCCGGTGCCGCTTAGCAGACCAAGGCGCGGGTTGAGGTGCGAAATGTCATTATTCGCTGCGTCGACGATGCTGAGCCCCTTGATCGTCTCCGGATCAAGGTCGATGAGGTGGTTGTTGGAGATGAGGAGGACCGCGAGCTGGGGGAAGGAATTGCGGAGGGGGTTCGGAGGCAAGGCGGCAATGCGGTTGAACGAGACGTCCAACTTCTGAAGCCGAGGAGCCCGAAGGTGGAGGGCAAGTGGGCTGAGGCTGGTGATATGGTTCGAGGCCAAGTTCAGCTCCTTCAGTGCTGGTAGGTCGAGGTCTTCGTTCCCACTCTCGCCTCCCAGATATGTCTCGCCAACAAGCTTGTTATGTGAAAGGGACAGCGACGTCAAGGTCTCGGCAAAGAAAGACAGCGAATCTGGTAGAGCAGTGAAGAGGTTGTGGTGGAGTTGAACCTCACGCACGCTGCTGCCGGCTGCCACCTTTGAACATATGACTGGGTGGAGCGCAGTTGACTGAGTGTGGGATCGGTCTAAGATGCCGCCAGTCTTGACAGGCCAGGTCTGGTTGGTTAGAGTGTGGGAACGTGAACGCGCGGGCGACTGCGGAGCTGACGTTGGCGGTGTTGCGAAATCGTCCAAGTCTGAGCGGCTGTCATCATTGTCCTCATTTTGTTCTGCTATGGCAGAAGGAGCAGTAGCAGCGGTGTCCCTCTGGTCTACGGCCAGTCCAATAGCGGTCCCATCCGTCTCGAGAGGGTTATGGATATGGACTGGCTCCAACCTCGTGGCCAAGATCGCCTTCATGTCGTCGGTGCCGATCGAGCAGAATTTCTTATCTCGCAGGGGATTGCCGCTCAGTCGGAGCATTGCCAGATTCTCCATTCGGCCGACCTCTGGTGGAATCACACGGATGTCGTTGCTCGAAAAGTCAACCGATCTCAGCTTGTCTAGCGACGCGAAGCCATCGGGGATGGCATTTATACTGTTCTCGTCGGCTGAGAGGGTGATGAGATTAGTCCAAGTGCTGATGTCGGGAAGGCTTTGCAGCCTGTTCATGGAAACACAGAGCTGGTGCAGAGACGGCATCGCTGGTGCCTTCCCGAGGGTGCTAGACATTAGCTGGGTCAACTGGTTTGCTGAGACATCCAACGATTGGAGGCTTGGGAACGCTTCAACAGTGTCCGCAACTAGGGTGCCGCTGAGTTGGTTCTTCCGGGCAAGCAGCTCGGTGAGTGGGAGAGTTGCCAGAATCTCAAATGGCAGGGCCTCAAAACAGTTCTCGCTAATGTTCAGGATCCGAAGGCGAGAGAGGTTGCCAAAATTCGAAGGTAGTGATGCGATGTTGTTACCATGAAGGTCCAAGATCTCGAGATTCCCCAAGCCTGAGAAGCACGGGTCCAGTGGGCCGTATAAGAGATTCCCGCCGAGCTTCAGATCCTTCAACGAAGTTATCTGGGAAATCACCTCCAGGCAGTTGTTGGCAAGCCTGTTCTGGGACTGTGCAACCGTCAGTACGCGACCAACTTCATGTTGCTGCTGAGCGTGGTCTTACCAAGTTCAGAGACGTCAGCAACGAGAGACGTCTCATCCCCATTGGCAGTGCGATCAGCACATTGCCATGCAGGTCCAGGGTCTCCAAGCCACCGAAGATATTCCCCTGGGCATCATCCTCGTTATCCTGGGTATCCGCCAACTCTTCCCGGTCAAGGTCGGGGAAGATGGAATCGTCAATCATCTCGAGTTCATTATCAGCGGCAACAAATCTGGTCAGGTCGACGCTTTCCGCCCATGACCCGTCCTGCCTTCCGATGGACTCGAAATTGTACATATCCATGACTTCTTTTGGTATTTCTCGCAGACCCATGGCCGCAATGTTCAGTCTCCCGCTTGTTCTTGCCGACCCGATCCTTCCCTGCAGTACCTTTAAATCCGACTTGTCATCCTTTTGCTGGCCAAAAGGGTAACGGGACAAGCCAAAGTCGAAGGTGGTGTCGGTTGGAATCAAAGGCGGGGATTGGGCCTCGAGGGGCTGCGATTCAGAAACGCGACGCGAGGTTTCCCTCTTCGCGGCCTTGGCCTTCGCGATCTGCTCTCGCAACGCAGCAGACGATTTCCTGCTCGACGACACTGGAGATGGATCGAGCGAATCCGTGGTAATCGCTGTGTTGGTGGACGTGGTTGACGCATTCGATGGATTCGTCCCTTCGCAGGAGGTGGCCGAAGACCTTTGTGAAGCCGAAGACACCTTCCTCGGAGTTCCCACAGCGCCATTTCTGTCGAGCGTAGGCATCGACGGCTTCTTAAAGAGGCCATTGAGGGAAGGCCTTGGCCGGACAGAACGGGTGGCGATAGTTTTCGATGCAAACCGGGAAGCTGGCACATCCTGGGCGCGCTTCCCAGGACTGGGCGTCCTCGACCGTGCGAATCCTGTAGTGGCAGGTGGCTGCATCTTGGTCGCAGATCCGCGAATTGAACCCCTGGGATTGTCTTGCGAGGGAGTCTTGAAGGATCTCATGCCCCCGCGGCCTCTGGTTGGCGTGCCGTCGATGGTAGAGAGCGGATTCCTGTAAGTATTCGTCGAGGCGCGGAAGTTTATGGCACAATCATCTGGGCCAGAGCTAGAACCAGGCCGGCTGCTCGGCCGAGACGGCGTTCTGTTTGACCCATCAGATTGATGGCTGGACCCCGGCCGCGAACGCGGCGTCTTTCTTGCAGACTCGGGGTCATAGAAAGCCGAAGCCCTGCCCTTGACGGCTGGCGATGATGGCAGTTGAGCCAGAGTCTCAACGGTCCTCTCTGACAGCGAGGGCCTCGGCTTGTATGGCTGCGTCCTGCTGAAGCTTCTCCCAAGCTCTTCCTCCTCGGGGACCGCTACCGGCCCAACTGGCAGTCCCGAGGCCTCAGACGGTTCAATTGGCGAATTCTCAGTAGAGAAAGGGGGGCTAGTAAGGCGCGGCAAGGAGGGCTTCCTGGTGCCTAGGGAACGCGCAAAGGCAGATTTTCCAGCCACAGGTTGGGACAAGGGGCTGCCATTCCTCCCAGGCCTTTGTAATGCAACATCCCGAGATTTGGACGTGACTTGAGGTGTGACTTTAGGGGTGACTTTAGTTGCATTCCCAACAAACTGGCTCGAAGAACGTCGGGAGAGAGTTCGTGAGGGTGCTGCTGGAGCTGCAGTGGCTGGGGCTTCGACAGTACCAGCCAGTTGGCTGCGGGAGGGTGTTGAACGAAGCTTTGGGTTTCGAAGACCACTTATCAGGCTTTCTCTAGACGGAGAGTTGAGGACAGAGGGGGTTCTGGGCACCGGGAGCTTTGAATTGGGAAGCTTCGAGAGTCGAGGAATGCCAGACAGGCTGTTGGACTGGCGTGTCTCGTCCATCTTGGAGTCGAACTCGAGTCGATCTGAGATGCAATTTAGCAAAGCACGGTCGAGATTGCGCACAGGTTCCCGCTTCCCGCTCGTGTTGGCTGGCTAGCTTATGCTACATTTAACGCGACGCGGCAAGATAGTGGAAGCTACGCCCCTGAGCGGTAAACAACGGGTGGCAGGTTTGGGTATTAGCTTGGATTCCCGAAGTAGTGGACAAGGAAGAGATGGAAGACGAGGTTCCACATTCAAGAGGTAGATATGTCACTTGTGATATCCTCGTTGTGGCGCCAATTTCTTGTTGAAGAAACAAACAAAAAGGGGAAAATGCTGGGCGCACCAATACAATGCCTTGCACATCATAATCCAAGCCCAGGAACAGGGATCAAACCGCATCCGCGCGGAGTCCGGACGGGATATTTCATGTGCTAACTTTAGCTGCCGCTCCTGCCAGCCTCAGGCCTGTGCGCCTGTGCACTCCCGGTTTTAGCGTGCTGCTGTGGAACTTGGGAATTCTGATTTCGCCGTGCCCTCTCTTCAGGATGGGACCTCTTGTCCCTCAGTCCTACAGCAAACAGGACAGATGAAATGGCTCTGTCTGTGAGAATAATGAAGGAAGCGCTGCCTCTTGGCTCCAAGTCAAACCACGTGGTAACGCATCTGCTCGTTGGCAGCAAACACCAGGGGTGTTTCGTAACCCAATTGAGGAAACCCCAGATCTGAGACGGCCCATGCTGGAGGAATGTTCAATCCCAACTGCACCCAATGAATTGCACAGGAAACAAGACCAGAACCAGGCAGAGGCAGAGACGGTCGGCAATCGCCTGCCGAGATCATGTATCAGACCGATCTGGCACATTTCTCCGATTCCACTGATGCTGCTGCTGACCTGGCAGGTTGCCTAGGCACAACATTCGTTTACATTGGTAGGTTGTTAGCCCAGTCTAATCACCTTGTTCGCGTCAATGTATGCTGTCGAGTTCTTCATTCTCTGGGGTTTCCTGCGAGCATTGGATTTGAGCCTTCGCTTCTCCTTCCTGCTGTATTCCCTTATAATTATTTTCTTATTGCATCACCACTCTGTTGGACCCTGCATATGCCCCCACGCCTGGCACAGGCAGGAGGCTGTTGGGGGGGGGAGGGGAAGTACCCCGCACATCTCCAGCTGCCGAGAGGGTCGACCGTATCGCCCCAATGTACGACCCAGGTGGGTATTCTGGAGTTCAAAGATGGCTATAACATGCTAGAATTCGCGCGGGCTCGTGTAAGACACTGAAATCTGCTCCCTGGTTACGGATAGAGATCCCACCCTTTCTTGAAAATGGCAGCGGAGCGCATGAACATCATTATAACTGGAGCCGGAGGCTTCGTTGGATCACTCCTCGCCTCGCGCCTCCTCGGCCAACCTCAATACCATCTCACTCTTACTGACATCGTCGAGCCTGTCGTTCCCAAGGATGCCAAACATCGAGACCACGCTCAATGCCTGCAAGGCGACATCAGCGACCCGGCCTTCATCCAGACACTTGTCTCTGCCGCCCAGCCTCTCCACGCCATCTTCATCTTCCACGGCATCATGTCTGCCGGCTCCGAGGCCAACTACGACTTATCTCTTAAGGTGAACGTTGAGAGCGTCCGGACCCTGTGCGAACATCTCCGGCTCTCGAATCCCGGCGTACGGGTCATCTACGCGTCGTCACAGGCGGTGTATGGCCAGCCGCTTCCGGCGAGAGTGACGGATAGCGTGATACCAACGCCGGAGAGCACCTATGGGGCCCACAAGTTGATGACCGAGACCTACCTCAACGAGCTGAACCGCAGGGGCTTCCTGAACGCCTTCATCCTCCGCTTTCCCAGCGTCGTCGTGCGGCCCGGGAAGCCGACGCTCGCCGCTAGCTCGTTCCTGTCTGGCATGATCCGCGAGCCCATGAACGGGCAGGAATGCGTCATCCCGCTGGAGGACCGCAGTTTTAGATCCTTCATGTGCTCCCCGAGTAGCCTGGCCGAGAACCTCACCAGGGTCCTTCACATGGACACCAACAAGCTGCCCAGGCATATCCGCCACATCAATATCCCCGGCATCTCGGCGAGCACGCAAGAGCTTATGGACGGACTGGCCAAATATGGCGGGGAGGATAAGTTGAAGTTCCTGAAGGAGGAGGCGAACCCGGCATACGAGAGGATACTGAGGAGCTGGGCGCCAGACATTGATTTGAGCACGCCGCTGAAGCTCGGCTTGGTAGTAGATCAGAAGCCTGAGGACTTGGTCAAGGAGTACGTTGAAAGCCTGAAAAAGCAGTAGTTATTGTCATTCAATAGAAATCGTCATTTCGTGTCTCGTACTTTGCAGACCTCAAGCAACGGAATCATTGGGCCTGAAATTGCGCCATCTCAGAGATTCCCATGTAAACGACTGGTTCAACTAATGTTTACTTGAGAGGAGAAGAAAGGGGAACGACCTATGGGCGATAAGGAACGATGTTGGTCTGTGCGTCAGAATGGACTTGACCGCCTGGCAGAACCAAGGATCAATGGATTGCGACAACCGCCATGAGCCGCCTCATTTCACTGTAGGCCTCACCTCAACCTCATCAACGTCCCTACAACGGGAAAACCCGCTGCCAAGATGGCTCGAATACATGTTATACTCTTCTTATTGACCGCATTAACCTCCCTTCTGGTATCAGCAGGTAAGTCAAGCCCTTCTTCCACCCACCCTTTCTCACAAGACCCCCCTAACCAAGCTCCCCCTTCAGCGGCGCCAACCTTCTGCAAATGCACCTGCTTCACCAACAGCACCATCATCCCCCTCGGCCCACAGCACGACTCCCCGCCCCCAAAGCAGCCTTCAACAGATGCGGACAAATCCACCACAGCCACCACCGACCCGCATCTCCGCCCCCGCCTCGACGACCTCGCTGCGTCCATCGCCCCGCGTGGCGCCCCCTCGTCGTCGTGCGCGCAGTGCAACCGCGCCTTCTGCCTGCGCTACAACCTCCCCATCTGCAAGGGCGCCGAGGAGAAGGACGTGACGACCATGTGCTTCCGCCGCGACAGCCTCAAGGACCAGGTCATCGTCTGGGGCTTCATCCTCGGCACCGTCGGCCTCCTCGGCTGGGCCGCCGCCCGCCGCCTTCTCGAGATGCGCGACGTCGCCGCCGCCGCGCTCCCGAGGGCGGGGTCGGGGCCGGTGTCGGGGTCGGCGGGTGGGAGGGGCTCCGCGGGGGGCGGGTCCCGGCCTGTTGCTGGTTTCGGCTGGGCTAGCTTCTTGAGGAGGAGGGGTAGTCCTGCGGGCGGGAGTGGATTGAACCCGAGAGAGGACGCGGCGAGGGGCGCGTATAGCCCTATCGGGATTGCGTATGACGGTGACGGGCGCTGACCGGGCTGAGATATTTACTTGAGATATGCTGTAAGAGGGGACCGGCGTTGTTTGACTGGACTTTGATTCCATTCCAATACGGTAATCATGTAGTGTACAAATAACACTCTGTGGCCAACTGTGCGAGCCAACTCATATCTCCGCAGTGATGTCCAGCTTGGAGATGCTGTTCGACCGTTATCACTACGACGTCTCCGGAACAAGCGAACCGACAGATGAGCTATTTTCCTGAGAAATCTATATGGAGATGTCGTGCATTCCGCGTATGCGATACGCTGAAGATGTGGAACCTTCAAAAAAGGTCCCCTAGGCTAAGATCCTAGGTTGTTCCAGAGACCAGTTTCTCCTCTGAACCTTAACATCGCCTTCCCGGCTTCGTCCGGGCTTCGCCGTGCCAGAGCTCGGATTTTGCATAATGTACTGGGTGGCTAGGGCGATGTCATAAGGAGGGTTCTGCTCCCATGACTTCGTCGCGGGTGACCCTACCCGCCCCCCCAGGGCCTCTTCCCAATTTCCCCTTTTTTCTTTTTGTGGCCAGCCATGAAATGAACTCCGTATTTGACACAAAAAATTAGGTTACTCTTCCTCTAGGAGAGTAGTCTTGGGACTGTTCCCGGCTGATGAACCAATGTTGACCTTCCTCCGCTCACGGATAGCGGCTGCGAGCTCATCCAAGACGGAGACGGTAGATTCCCAGTGAATGCAGGCATCAGTTATACTGACGCCCTTCTTCAACCCCGAGGGCCCCTCGGCAGGCACCTTTTGATTTCCCTCATTGATGTTTGACTCGACCATAACTCCGATAATAGCCTTCTCGCCTTCTCGGAGCTGGTCGGCAACGACCTTGGCAACCTTGGGTTGGTTCCTGTGATCCTTGTTCGAGTTGCCTATAAAGTTCATTTAGCACGCATACCACAGTAGTATCGGAGAACGGTGTTGCTTACCATGAGAGCAGTCGACCATGATTGCCATCTTCTGACCCTTCTTGATCAGAGTCTCCTTCGCAGCCTGGACGTTGGCCTTGTCGTAGTTGGTACCCTTGGTACCGCCTCTCAGGATAACGAAGCCGTGTTCGTTTCCTGCGGTGCGGGTGATAGCGGCGAGGCCCTGCTTTGTGACACCCATGAAGTGATGCTTGGCGGCAGCGGCTCCTATGGCATCAATTGCAACACCGAGACTCCCGTCGGTACCGTTCTTGAAGCCGACGGGGAAGCTGAGGCCAGAAGCCAGCTCCCGATGAAGCTGGCTCTCGGTTGTTCGCGCGCCGATGGCACCGACGGAGATGAAGTCTGCGAGGAACTGTGGCGAGATGGTATCGAGCATTTCGCTCGCAATTGGCATCCCAGTAGACGTCAAGTCGGAGAACAGCTGTCTGGATACCCGCAAGCCTTTGTTGATCTTGAAAGTAGAGTCAATGTCTGGGTCATTGATCAGCCCCTTCCAACCGACTGTCGTCCGTGGCTTCTCCAGGTAGGCGCGCATGATGATGCAGAGATCTTCAGAGTGCTTTTCAGCAAGCTGCCTGAGCTGCGCCGCGTACTCAACAGCGGTGGCTGGGTCATGAATGGAGCAAGGCCCGATGATGACAAGGAGACGATCATCTCTGCCCATGATGATCGCGACGGCTTCCCTCCTCCCCCTCACTACGGTCTGGAGGGAAGAATCAGTCATGGGGATTTCGGAGATCAGGAGTGCTGGCGGGATCAGAGGGTCCTGTCCCAGGACTATTGCCACAAGCACAAGTCCGTTAGCATTATTCGGTGATTGTTTGGAGGGGGTCGAGGAAAGGTTGCTTGGAGGAGGACTCCTTTTCGGGCATAGAAGGATGGAATTTCGTAGTCAAGTTTGATAGGGACGAGCAGTATTTTACCTCTCATATCGTCGGCCTGGAGGGGCTCCATGTCGAGGCCAGGCATTCTGACAAGATATCTGGCGGCTTTCACGGTAGTAGGAGAGCGCCGGGATGGCCTATGGGCGGAGATGTGCCTTGATTGTGCCCTCGAAAACTTCAATGGCAGGAGAGAGCGGTGGCCTGGAGTTGAAACAAGGGTTCGACGGCAAGGCAGGAATTTGGGCCAGCTGAGGGGTAAAGACGAGGGTGGAAGAGCCAAGGCCTGGAAGATTGGTAATCGAATAGTCGCCAGCGGGAGTTGCAGCAGAATTGGCTCGTTTCTTATAGGAGAGGAACAATAATTGCTGCTATGATGATTGCTGATGATGGCATCCAAGGTGAGTGAGTCAACGGGCGGTTGGCGGGGCTGGCGGGAGGGATCGGGCACGAAGGCGGGGTCTCACAGAAACAGCTGATTTTCTCTTATTAGGGCAAGCGGGTGATAGGTAGGAAAATAACCTATGCAGGATTAGAATAGGTATATAATGAAACTATCTCTCGTTGGCTGTACCTAGGAGAGGGATGTAGGAACAACTGTATGCGCCCGAAATATGGGGTCCAAAGTTGCTCAAAATAGGTCCCTACATAGGTACCTGTAACTGGTGACTAAGGTGGGGGAGGGGCGATGTGCACAAAAAAGAATTTTTGGCAGTTTTGCCGATTTCACCGCCTCCGAAGCACCCAATCCCGCCTAGCGCAGTGGTTTGGCACTTGAAACGTAGCGGGGCGGGCGGGTCATCGGCCCTCTTACTGACAAACCCAATGCTTCCTATTGCAACGCCGAATCATGAGCATCCCATGTTCATCAAGGTAGCCTGGCGTAACTCTCACCCTGCCCCGAGGAGGATACAATCCATATTTCTGTGTACATGGTAACATGGAGTGTAGGAGTATGCTTGCTGATGTCGGGTGCCTACTGAAGACTGATGTGGTTCTCCGCTCAAGCATCGTTTGCTCCTGGGGCGATCTTACTTGGCCGATCTTTCGAGGGATACAAAGTAGGTAGGACCCGGTTGCCGGATAACTGGATACCTAACTAGGTAGGTACCTAGATACCGGCCAGTGAGTCTCTCTTTCCACTTCCTCCCTTCCGCGGCTCAGAGTTCAAAGGGCTTGTTCGGTTCCGCGTTTTGGGCCTGCGCGTTTCACAAGAAGATACATTGGCCTGTGGTTTTGACCACAAGTTCAGGCAGAAGGGTCGAAGTGGATTAAACTCTGCATCTGCATCTGTCTATTGGTCGGCCCAAGACGTGCTACCGAACATACTCCAAGTTACAGGGAACCAGCCGCATTGAAATCCTTCAAGGCGACGGCCACGCGGTCCCTCATGGTCTCCTCTCCTTTCCTGACCCAGATGCGAGGGTCGTACTTCTTCTTGTTGGGCTTGTCGGCGCTCTCGGGGTTTCCAACTTGGGTCTTGAGGTAGTCGATGTTCGCAGTGATGTAGTCTCGGATTCCAACAGTATGTGCCCATTGGAGATCCGTGTCAAGGTTGACCTTGATAACGCCAAAGGAGATGGCAGTACGGAACTCGTCAACCGAAGAGCCAGAGCCACCATGGAAGACAAAGAACACAGGTTTATCATCCTTGGATCCGAGCTTCTCGCGGACAAAGGCCTGGTGCTTCCCGAGAAGCTCGGGGTGAAGCTTGACGTTGCCCGGCTTGTAGACGCCATGGACATTTCCGAATCCGGCGGCGATGCTGAAGTAGGGGCTCTCCTCACTGAGCCTCTCGTAGATGGCCCAGATATCCTCAGGCTGAGTGTAGAGGGAGTTGTTGTCAACGTCCTCGTTGTTAACTCAGTCTTCCTCTCCTCCAGTGATGCCAATCTCCATCTCCAACCATTGCTTCATAGGAGCGGCGCGCTTGAGGTATTTCGCCGTAGTCTCGATATTCTCCTCCACAGATTCCTCCGAGAGATCAATCATGTGGCTGCTGAATAGCGGGGTACCGTGCTCCTTGAAGAATCGCTCATCTTCATCGAGCATTCCGTCGAGCCATGGAAGCAGCTTCTTTGCGCAATGGTCGGTGTGTAGCACAACGGGAATGCTGTAGTGTGGAGCGATTGAGCGAACATAGTGCGCAGCAGCAATAGCACGGCGACAGATGCCTCCCGCTTCTCAGCGCTGTCCTTGATTCCCTTGCCAGCAAAGTAGGCGGCTCCGCCCTGAGAAGTCTGGATGATGATAGGCGACTTCGCATTCCTTGCAGCCTCAAGGGCAGCAGCAGCGGTAGAAGAAGAGGTCACGTTGATGGCCGGAAGAGCAAAGCCATGGGCTTTGGCGTACTGGAAGCTTTGGCGTACTGGAAGAGTTTCAGGACATCATCGCCGTAGATGACACCAGGGTTAAGGTTAAGCTCCTTCAGAAGGCTAGTCATTGTGGGTAATGGGGTGGTTTGGGTTTGGTGGTGAAATGGGGGGGGGAATTGTAAGGGTGTAAAACCAGCTTTTGGACAATCGATTGTTGTGGACGCAAGTATGGTCATGGTTATGAAATTGTTTGCGAGGTGGGAATCGAGACTTTATAGGAAAGCGACGACAAGGTTTTTGTTATGCGCAATGAGGAAAGTTACCTAGTTACCTACCTACATAAAGGTTGGATGGTGGTTTGGGAAAGAGGTTATTCGGGCAGGGGCAATTAGGTATTCGGGCAAGAGGCAATTAGATATCCAGGCGGGGGCATTCAGCTATTCAGGGGCATTTGGCTAGCCGTCGCTGGCCGGCTTTGAAGCAATCCTGAAACGGACCACCATCTGTGTGACCAACAGCTCTCTAATGAGTGCGTGCACTGATTCACAACCGACTCATAGCAGCCTTCGGCTTCAACAAACTTCACCATCACTTTCTTCTTCATTACGGCCACAATCTCCTATTGTAATGCTTAGCTTGCCCTCCGTCTTTCCTTCGGTCAGCCTCTACATTCGGTCATTTCTGGCACCTTTTCCCCTTTTCCCCTTTTCTTCGTTGTGAATCATCCCTTACCTCATTGGCTCTGCTGGCGGCTACTGTTACTTCCCTTGATACTGCACCTGTTGATCTCGTGTACCTTCCCAAAGCTGCCAGTTCTTTGGCGCATCCATTGGCAACCCTCTTTCTTCTATTAAATACCCATATCTGTCTTTGTTCTTTGTTCTTGCATCCTGCGTGCATCCTGCGTCGGCGAATCACTACAAGCTTCGAGTTGGCTCTATCAGCCTCCACTTCTCCGCACCGCGGCACCCGACGCGGAACAGCTGCATGTTCATTCCAGCCTCTAACCTCCAGCCTCCAGCCTCCGGACTCATCAACCGTCCCAACCTCTGGGAGGTTTAGATACGCCCTTTCTATTCCGACAATCAAGCTAGAGTCTATCCTTGGCTCTGCCCGATCTGAACCTGATCTACATACATCCGATCTTACATCTTTGAGCGGCGGCTGAACTACCAGAACTCATTATATTGCGGAAAGCTAGATCTCTCAACTTAAGCTTCTGAAGACATCAGATTTGATGTCATACCTAGTCCCTGCAATGTTGAGCGAATCACAGTGGCCCGAGAGCAACCGGAAGAGGGGCCGGGAGGATGAGCATGAGGACATCGCAATCGGAGGCACCATGGGCTTCACAGAGCACCGAAGTGTATGCTTACTGCCTACTGCCTTGCCATGTTGCTCTGCTTGGTCATTACTCGATATAGGGACATGCAGTGCTAATGTTGATCGCAGAAACGACTCCAATCACTCCCACTGCGCATGTCTCCCACGTCGAAAAGACGATCCATCCCTCCGAACTTCCCACCCCCCCAACCAAACAACAACCCTACACTGGTCCGACCACATACGATTACTCCGTCGGACTCAGACTCAGAAGACACAAACCAGGCCTCGTATCGACAAGATGCCCACTCTGATCAGCCACATGTTCACAATGAGACATGGTCAGCTTCGTCGTTTGCTATGGAACCAGGACCTGCCAGTGGAGATATGGATATGACGGATACGTGGGAACCCGAGCCGGCGCCGGGGCTCGCACCGATATACAACCCGGATGGGGACCACTTGCGACCAGGACCGTCACAGCCCGATCCCATCTCGCCAAGCATCAACGGTCGCATGCCAACACCGATCCACTGCAGTTTTGCAGCACAGGTCAGAGGCAACAACTGGGGAGGAGCGGCGGGTAACATGATGCTGGCGGCGGGTCCGATGCAGCAGTCACAGTCGAACAGAATCTCTCGGAGGGAAGCATATCACGGGGTCGGCATGCTTGGCCACGAATCTATTCCGCGGTCACTTGACGGGCCGACAGCCACGGCAGCGGTCATGGCCGACTGGACCCTGGTGCAGAACCGCCGCTTGCCCTCGCCTATTAGTGAAAACGGGGGTGAAGACGGCAGCGAACACCTCGGGAGTCCTCCGGGCATGATCCTGGACTCGTCTATGGGCCACATCAACTGCCACGGCCATCAGCACCCACTCCTCTCATCCCTACCCCCACGCGCGATTTCCGCCATGGAAATGGGATCACCACTGGCAGCTAACGTGCCCCCACGGGTCGCGACGCCAAACGTTGTCTCGGAAGATCCGTCGGGGAGTCCGAACGGTTCTGCTATGGAAGTCGACCCATCGGCTACCTCGTCTCCGAGGAAAGGCCACACTCGGTCACGTCATACCGTCAACTCGTGGACGCTGCAGGCTGGCATGAAGAAGTCGTTCAGTATAGGATACAGGGCGGACTGCGACAAATGCCGTATGAAGGTCCCGGGGCACTTCAACCACATCATTATCTCCTAATGTCGAGTTTTATACCAGGGTTGTTAACGGGGAGAGCGCATGTAATTTTAATCAGGCCGAAATGGCAGTCGTCTAGGGGGTTCCCATTTGTTGACCTATCTACGTAAACGTCAGAGCAATCACAAAACCTTTTGCCCACTTGGGCATGTCTTCTAATGCAAGAGCAGGCTTGTTTCATTTCAATGGTCAGGTTAAGTAGTAGGTCTATATCCATGCACCTTCCGTCACGCCTTTTGATGCAGATCCGATTACACTATGGTACATTGTATTGTGGTCCCTTCTAGGCACCGTCACAGGACCACCCCTTCCCCCGCGCCAGCTGGACGGCTGAGTCGTCGATAGACTCAAGTTGGTTGTAATTCTTTTTTACTTTTTTTCTTGCCTGAACCACCTATTCCCCGCCCCGCCCTTAGCAAGGCAGGCAGGCAGCCACACTCCCTACCACAACCAGCCCTTCTTCTTGGGCGGATCCGCCCTTGGGACCTCGGTCGTCTGCCCCTCGACGACGCCGACCCGATCCAGCGGCCCGCCTCTGCGCTGGTTCTCTCTCTCCCTCTCGAACGCGCCGCGCGCCTGCTCGCGCAGGTACGCCTGCTTGTCCTCCACGGCGCGCGCAAGGTCGCTGTCCCGCACGCCGGCGCCGACGTCCTCCTCGCTCAGGCTCTCCCAGCCCAGGCGGCGCTGCGAGCTGCCCACCTCCTCGCCCTCCTCCTCCTTGCGCAGGTTCGAGAACAGCCAGGCCCGGAGCCCGCCGCCGCCGCCCTGCTTCTTCTCCTCCTGGCCCTCTTGAGCACTCTCCTCCCTGGCAGGGGGGGATGCCCGCTCGACCGCCACCGCCGCCGTCGCTGCTGCTGGTGGTGGGTGGGCGGGCGTCGGAGCCCCCAGGATCCTGGGTGCCCTGAGGGCGCCGGGTTGGGCGCCGGCCTCGAGGGCGTTCGCCTCGTCGACCATGGCGATCTGGTCCTCGGTGGCCTTGCCGAGCATGTAGGCGATGCGCGCGGCCTCGAGACTGTCGGTGGCCATCTGCTTCTGGGCCTCGAGGAACTCGGCCTTGCGCTTGCGGTTGTACATGATCATGTCGGTGGCGGTGTAGACGGTCATCAGGCCGGCGATGGCTGCGGGGGATGTGTGTTAGGCTCTGCGGTGGGAAAACGGGGGGGCGGGGGGCGGGGGAAGCATGGGGGTTCGTAGAGAAATGGGAGAGGAGCAGCAAATAGGCTTGTGTGCTCTACGTACCGGTCAGCCCGAGCAATCCGAGCACCGTCATCTTGTGCGCCGAGTCGAACAAGGTTCTTCCCCTCGCGATGACCTGGTCGAACCGTGACACCTGAGCCTTCTTCGCGGCAAGATGTGCGGCTCTTAACCGGGCTACCCGCTGCTCTGGTGTCTCTCCAAACGGCGGGACCGACGGTCCACCCGGGCCTCCGCTGCCCGGTGCACCCGATGAGCCTGGCGTGCCGGGTATCCGTCCAGGTCCAGCCGTTGGGCGTGAGAACCTGGAGTCTGACGGCACCGACGAGTTTGCTGCGGAAGATTTGGACGAAGCATGGGGGGTTGTCGAGGTGAAGCGGGTGGCGTCCGAGACGCTCCGCGGAGTGGTACTTATTGCCATCGCGGGCAGGTCCTCGTCCGGCTTTCTCCTGCCTTGGGAGGAAATTGGCAAAAGAGAGAATTAGGCCAACGGGTTGTAGGTGGTAATCTAGACTTGTATGGAGCTCAATTGATGAGCCCATCAGGAGATACGCAGTATTTTTTGGTAGTGTCTGCCACGTGTGGCGCCTGCTAGCTCTGCAGACATCCTGATAGGCTGATTGGCCGGGATCTGTGGCTGATGCCGCCGACTTGCCCGAGCTTGACCGGATTCCAAAATTTTGGATCAGAACGCGCTAGCTTCAACACCAGGACTCCTGGATCGACTTTGCAACACCCGGTTGGGCACAGCGACAGTGCTCAATTGAACGAAATGCGACGCCTAACTCGGTTACGACAGCCGTCTTCCATTATATCCACCTGCTCCTCCTCTTCCCGGTTCCCCGTGTCTGTCCCCGCTGCCGCGACATGTTCCCAGAGGCGTGACCTGTCGTGCGCTGGCCGACAACCGCCAGTCTCTCACAGCACGAGCCTGTCGTCCAGGATACCGTTGGCGACCCGTGCATTCTCGACGGCCCCAGTCGTGCGTCATAAGCACCATGAAGACACCGATCTCGAGGCGTTCGAGGCCGATCCCGAGCGAATCGAGATTCACACAGACCTCAACATTCCAAGCGAAATCAGGAAGGTCCCCTTGCCCGAGGAAATTACGGAGCCGGGCTATACACCTGCCGAAACCTTGGAAGGCTTGGAGTGGGTCGGCGGAGTGAGTAATTGGTGGGAAGACGAGCGGAACTGGCCGGCGTCGAAGAACTACGTCGGGTTCGGACGCAGCGACAAGGTTGTCGACCCGGCAGCTCTCGAGGTGCTGACGAGGAGGGCGGTCGTCGAGGCATTGGCTGTGAGGAAAGGAGCAGGGGATGAGGCGTTGAGTGCGTCCTGGCAGGCTGGCGGACATGACCAACTGGTCGCTGCTCTCGGTGTTGGAGTGGAAGTCTCTGTTGATGGATCGGCTGAGCTGACAGGGGATTTTATGGGCGTGGTCGAGGGCCTTACCGCCAGAGCTGAAGAGCAGGACGTGGGTGGCGCCGACTGGTCCCTTGCTCCTGAGGAGGCTCGCGAATTCTTGAAATCGTGGGATCGAAGCTGGAAGCAGATTTCACTCCAAGATCTGCGCTTGAAGTTTGCCGTATGTTGCCCCTTTCCTCCCCCCTTCAGGTTTCTGCGGAAAGCTCACTCTCCTCCCAGGTAACGAAACGCATCCAGCAACTCACAGGACATGTCATTCCGGACAGTAAGCTGATCCATATCCGGACGGTTTCGTCGCTCATCGGAGCCCTCATCAAGCCACCCAAGCCAAAGAAGCTTGCTCAGCTGATTGAGGCCAAGGGTGCCATGGCGGAGTTGCGCAATGTCAAGGTCTATCCACGGAGGGTTACGCCCATCGACAAGGAGAAGATGGTGGGCCGCTGGAAGGTCATGGTGCGCGAATTAGAGAAGCGCAACTTGCCCGTCACTGGCACTGGTGGCTACGGGAAGAGCGTCGAGAAGAGATGGGCCACCGGCAAGCCCTAGCCTGCCTAAGGCTAGGGGTTGGCAGGTTCGTGAGCTGTAGGGTTGTTAAGTTTGTTGGGAGCTGTAGCTGCTTCCAGCGGATAGATATCTGTCTGTACTATACTTTACACATTGTACCACGTGTATATCAATACGAGTTTGAGACGATTAGAAGGCCTCCCGACGGTCAACACGCACTTGTTGTGAATCTTGTGAATCCTGGCAGGACAAGCTATCTATGAGATGGATCCTAAGTGCCTCTGTAGATGTGTATTTTGTGTATTTTGGCCTTTATCGGGGAAAATAAAACTCCCAGCCAACACCACCAACTGACATTCGCCATTTAACCGTGTTTTTGGGGGCGCTCGGAGCCATCTTTTGCTTGATTAGGTACCTATCCTTCGATCTCTTTGAAGGTGCACGGGCCATTTCGGCGGTTACGTCGTAGTTTGACTCCGTCTGACACCAGTGACAAGGAACATCTCCAGGTTGACGCGTAGACTTACGAAGCCTTGCTGCGAAGACTGGGATTTCAAGAGTCCGACAGGAGAACATGGGAAGGACAGCTGGCCAAAACACCAATCTCTCTGATCAGATATAAAACAGCCTAGTCCTTACATCCTACGACAAGCGTATAGTGTCAACATTCTTCTTTGATGGGACGGTTGTAGTAGGTATGACGCCCGAAGATATCGAGGCGCTCTTTGAGAGTGGCACCCATGCACAAAACACTGGCCAGGATGAAGACGAGACAATCTCAGACGAGGAGAAGGTCTCGAGGACCCGCAAGCTGAGAAACGTCTTCCTGGCTGCGCAGCATGCCTGGTTGTCGGGGTCTGAGTCTATCGATCTTATTGCAGAGAAGCTCGGCGATGGAAGCCGGGATGGTGAGTGAAGCTTCGTTTACGTTGTTCTCACCACGATGTCCATTCCCTAGTCACACGTCTTGGACACTGGCATGGATGGATTGGCCCTTTTACCTTGACTTCTCAGTTGGCTGTCTTGAGATTCCTCAACTTAGCTGGCGCCCCCCTTTCATGAGGGATTAGCTCTTCATGGGCCTCAGATCCCTTGGATTGGCTCTAACGATTCGTTTTATAGCTTCATGGAGAGTCCCCATCGGAGACTCGGGGCTCCTCGAGTTATTCCTCAAGATTCTGCCGCTCGATGGGCTGCGGCAGTCCCTGAGGATGCACACATTGCGACTCGTGGGAAACTCATGTGCGGATACAGGTATGGTTCTTACTTCCAGTGACTGCGGATGAAGGAGCTGAAAGCATGCACGCAGACGAAAACCGTGCGAGGGTCATCGACTCAAATCATCTCGGTTCCATCATCAGTCTGCTCAGCAACGATTCGCTTCTAGCTTTTGTGATACCCGTCCTATATAATATCTGCGTTGACTATGGTAAAGATGAAAACCCCATTACTTGAGACGCATCGGATCTAACAAACCGAAGAACCGGCTCAGCTCCAAGCTTCTAATGCTGGCCTAAGTGCTGCCCTTGTCGACATCGTCCGCAGTCAACGACTGCTGCACTGCCGACCTTTCCTGAACATTCTATGCAAGATCCTGCTGCTACTCATCTCTCAAGGTATGACTTTGTCTTTCCCCTTTCCAATCCCACCCTTCTCTAACAGCAACAGAGCACGAGGTCGACCTGGCCAACCCGGCAACCCCAGCCCTGTTCCTCAACTTCGCTACTAGCAGAACATACCCACCAGATCTGGACGAGTTTTGCGAGACCACCTCCGTGGCTTTAGCATACCTTTCACATGAACAGTTCCAGACCAATTTCCTGGAATCCGGCTGCTTTGAGCTCCTGATAGAGGCATTCTCCGATTCGTACTCCCGTTTCGACATCGCAAACACGGACCCCGAGGACGTTGGGCAGTTGAAGCAGATCTGGACCGGATTTGTCAAAGCCCTCGCAGACATCTCCGCTCTACCATCCTTCCCCTTGCGCCATCCAGTCGGCAGTCCGGTGATACAGCGGCTGATAAACTGGCTCAGCGGCCCTCCCTCGTACACCCACCTACAAACGGCAGCCTGTCTGTGCCTCGGGAACGTTGCCAGGTCTGACGATGCGAGCATCGCCATTGTCAAGGATGTCTTCCCCCCACTATTGACAATCCTCACCAAGGCCGGCCCCTCCCTCTCAACCACGAGCCCGCCCACCTCTACGCCGCCGTCCCAGCTCCTCCACGCCGTCCTGTCCTTCCTCAAGAACCTGGCCATCCCGCCGGCGAACAAGCCCCTCCTGGGCACCCTCCTCAGCCCGCCGCAGTCCGTCCTCCCGCACCTCTGGTCCGCGACCGACGCCCAGCCGCAGACGCAGTTCGCCGCCGTGTCGCTGACGCGGCTCCTGCTGACGGGCTGCCCGGCCAACGTGCGCCTCGCCTGCGCGCCCCTCAGCGCCGACCCGGCCTCGCCCGCCCGCGACCGCAGCAACCTGCACCTGCTCATGGCCCTGCGCGCCCGCGCCGACGCAGAGCCCACCAAGCTCGAGGCCGCCCGCGCCGTCGCCGCCGTGTGCCGCGCCCTGCACTCCACGCCCGTGTCGCAGGTCCTGCCGGCGGGCTGGGCGGTCGGTTCCGCCGGCGGCGACGGCGACAGTGATGACGGCGGTGGAGAAGCATCATCGTCAGCCTATCAACCACCCCCGTCCTCTCACCCTATCACCACCACCACCACCACCACAACCGCAGGAGCAGCGGACCGGCGGCGGGAGGGCTTCTACGCCGCGCACGTCGACGACGTGGCGGCGTCGCTGGTGCAGCTGGTGACGCAGGCGCGGTTCCCGGCGCTGCGGTCCGAGGGCTGGTTCGTGCTCGCGCTGATGGGCCGGGCCGCGGACGGGGCGCGCGTCGCGGCGCAGGCGCTCGAGGCCATGGAGGTGTGCCGCGCCCTCGTCGAGGCCGCCACGGGCCGCGACATGCTCGATGGGCACGAGCTGCTTGCCGGGGGCGAGGGAACGGAGGTGGATATGGAAATTGGTAGTGAGGAGCAGCAGCAGCAGCAGCAGCAGCAGCAACATCGCCGGGAGAGGGGAGGGGCGAAGGGGGCGTCGGGCGAGACGGATCTCATTGATGGGTTGGGATTGGAGCCACAGCAGGTCGATCCGGCCGCGGCGGCTGGCATGGCGAGGGTTGACAGGGAGAACTGCCTGGTGCTGGTGGCGGAGATCCTGAGGCACTGCGCGGACTGCCTGCCGCCGGTTAAGAGGAACCTCTTGGAGGAGATATTGTCGAGGGGAGGGGAACAGGTCCTGAATGAGAGGCAGGGCAGGGCAGGGAATGCTACCGGCTCGGGAACCTAACAAGACGAAGAAGGGTCTTCAAGATGGGCGTATATGGGAAGCATTTAGATGGAACCTCCTCGCTCACGTTTTATCTGTATAGAGTAGAAACAAATCCACACTCATCCAGCGATTCTCGTGAACTGGGCCAAGTCACATGCAGTATCACAATGGCCAGACAAGGGGAGTTTGCCTTTCCATTCCCATTCATTTTCCGAACGATCTAGCAAATCCCTTTGATGCAAAGTAAACTTCTCTGAACCATGACCTTGGTAAACGATGATATCCCCGAACTACCTACGCGGCCATAGGAAACCAGCATCCACCGTCCAGTAGACAAGGAAAGCAGACCTGCCAGACGACCCGTCAAGAAATTCCTCCCCCTTCCCCAGTACGTCGCCGTTCCCGCGCCGTCTATTTCTTGGCTGCCTCGGCATCGGCCGCGTCCCGGGCCCGCTTCTCCCGCGCACCCGCGTAGCGAGCATTCGCTCTCGCCTGGCGAAGCGCGACGTAGGCACCACCCTCGACCGGCTTGGGCACATCGCTCTTCTTGATCTCGGAGAAGCCGCTGGCAACCGGGACGGTGGTAGGGAGCCTGGTGAGGGTCTCGGCCTTGTGGTCCTCCTTGGGCGAGTCACCCTTCTTGAGGTTGTTCGACTTGCGGGGGAAGACGATGAGGCGGCTCATGTACTCCTTCAGGCGCTCGACGTTGCCGACAATGGACTCCTCTGAAAGGTTCTGGCGGCGGTGGTCGACGGCGATGCCGATGGTGGGGGCATAGTGGCGGGAGATGTTGGCAGCCTGTTTTTGCAAAAATCCTGTTAGGGCACTCCTCCTTCCACAAATGATTGTCACAATAATAACGCGGTGGGGGGTTTCATCGTCGCGGTTGGGGCAGGAGGGCGACGGATAGTAAATCCTTCATACCTTCAGCTCAGCCAGAGTGAAGCCGCGGCCAAGGCGGACTCGTCGGTTGTACTTGATGGTCGGGCACCGGACGATGGGCCTCAGCTTGTCGATGGGCCGGGGAGCGACGGCAGCAGCCTTCACACGTCGCGCATCTCGGCGGCTGACCTTCTTTCCGGGCTATTTCCATCACGATAACAGTCAGAATCGTTCTCATCGGGCCCTCAGCCAAATTGCTGCCTTCCACCGTGGACGAGACTCACCTGGTCGAAGTGTGTCCGAACCCGGCGTTGCCAATCCTTTCGGAAATCTGGGAATCTCGATCAGTTACCCCGTTCTCCTCCAATTGTCCATGGCTGGCTCGTCGATGGGATAGGGCTCACGGTTGTTGGGAAGCTGCTGGTTGTGCTTGATCGCCTGGAGTGAGAAAAAAAGACTTGGTCAGCAACTCCAATCCTTCAAGCGAACAAGTCAGACACGAGGGGGATCAGAAGATACTAACCATTGTGCCGGTTGTGCGATCAAGAACTTGTCGTCGAAGTTGGTGATCTTCTCAATCTGCAATCCGGAGTTTGAAATTTCGAGGTCCGGCTTCAAAGTTTTGGCAGGGCTTGAAAACCCTACATTTGTGGTGGGGCTTGACCATTCGGTGGCTGTGGCTTGACCATTTGCTGACTGTGGCTTGAAAGTAATTCTGCGCTGGTGCCTTGATGCCTTACGGCCGACCCCACCCAGCAGCAGTCTCTCAGGAGTCAGGTCAGGAGACTCGGAAAGACTTGCAAGCCACAGCGAGCAAATCGTCAAGCCACAGCTGACATCATCCAAACTTGAATGACTGGGCCCCACCCCACCGCCTTAAACCACTCGACAAGCAAGAGCTTATGTGCAAACAGGCACATCTTCATGTGCCTACCTACCTAACCTATCATGCATTGACGCCATCAGAGCAGCCTCAGAGTGCATTACACCAATACACATCGAGCTCCTCAAGAGATGAAATGTTGGTTCTTCGTCAGCTGCTAGGTTACTGCAATAGTGCCGAGTCTTCGTCAAGTCTCGTATAACCCAATTCGGCGTCAAACTTCCAAATTCTTCAATGACGCATGTGCTGTTTGTGGCGCTTGACATCGATACGAGCAGATTATTCCAGACCGGCCATTTCACATAGGTATCTCGATACCCAATATCCAGCCCTTGCAAGACTTTATTGTTGCCTTGTCAGCTGTGAAAGACCCTGGGACAGGTTATAGACTCGTACCAGTTCACTGTCAGGGCCTCTAGACATTGCCGAAGAGCACCACGGACTTCAAGACACGGCTATTTGCCTGCTTTAAGAGCAGGGGTAAGTATCATTCTACAGTCTATCTACAGCAATGTGCTCCATGACTCTAGGAACCTAATCTTTGTTGATTAAAGAGGGATTTTGAGGAAGAATGGAAGTGACATAGCTACTTTGGCAAGCCTTATTCAGGAGAGGGCGTCGAGTGTACTTTGTGGTGTTCGGCATTGTTTGCTGAATTATAAGGCGGTCAAGAGTAATTAATAAGTGAGCAAGTGATGTGACGAAGCTCCCACAATGCCCATATCCAGTTCCATGCAAGGTAGCTGTGCGACAGACCGACGCTCGTATCTAGACCATTTAGCTCTCGAAGGATGGAGTTTAAATGCCCATATCCAGTTCCATGCAAGGTACCTAGCTATGCGACAGACAGACGCTCGTATCTAGACCAATTATCTCTGGAAGGATGGAGTTAATCATATGCCTGACGCAGTGTGTCTAGGTTAATTTTATTTAAGCCCAACAACAGTCCACAGTTCGCAGTTCATCCCCAGCCTAAGCTACCTCTTAACAAACATCCCATCTCTGCAATAATCTCAAGCTCCCATAATCTCCCGCCACACTATTTATCCATCGGTGGAAAGAATGGTTACCTCGTCCACTGAGCCCATGAAACAGCAGTCGTCTAAGACCAGTGCTCAAACACCTCGCAACACAAGTCCCACAACTGGAGGCTTCTTCGTTGAATACGTCGCCAATCCCAAGAAAACGTAGGGAACACCAATCTCTATGAATACTATAAACGCATGAGTGCACCTGCCCTAATTTGAATATATCTAGGCCTCTCTTCATCCTGATTTTCACTTTCGCCTACTGGTGTCTCTGTCGGGGGTCTGGATGCTCTGACAAGGACTGCTCTTGGCAGGCTTATCTAGGGTCGACAGTCGGTCTTCTTCTTTTTAATGGCGCTTTTTTTTTACGCTGATTGGAGACGGCGAGGACGGATAGGTCTCAGTTGAGGATTTTGTCACATTTGAATCATGATAGATTTGTTCATCAGCTCAGTAGCTCTAGCTTCTTCGGCCCTCAATATTCTCCCTCGATCCCGAGCGGACTGACTTCCATTGAGCATCTACGACATGTTACCTTGATGTCGCCTTGATGTCGTCAGCAGATCGTTACGCTACATATCCAGGCAGCCGCCATCGGCAAGCCCGAAAGACTGATATATCCAAAGGAGGAAGGCAAAAGTGTAGAGTTTAGAACTGTTCGACTAGATGGGCCGGAACGGGCCGAGAAGCACCTGGATCGCGCTGACCACTAGAGCGGAGGATTGCCGCTAGAGCGGGACGGACAGTAACAAGATTGACGAGCTTATTGGCTTCGCGGAGACAGAACACACCGCGGACTTTTATTACCGCATTATTCCGGAGACTAAGGGGTTTGGAACCAACTACGAGAGCGTTGATGTCTGTGGAGGGATGGCTCAATATCTGTGAAGATAAATAGTGCAGCTTGTACACGCCTTGGTAGCGGAGGCATCTAGGTAACTGTTGCTGCTGGTGGAGCCTTGGTGGACTATCCAGATATATTGCTGCTGTATCTACATGCTTCCAGGTAGTCATTGCTTCAGTTTGGCGGTCTATCCCCCCGACAGACAATATTTATTTTCGCCCCTCTGTTCCCGAACCAATGGAAAGGGTTCCAGTGGACTCATAGATGTCATGGCTCGGGTCAAAGGTTTTGCCAAAACATATTGTCACGATGCCAACGTTAGGGGGTAGGAAATGAAGACGTTGTTGCCTTCTTCTCAACGTCCCCATCTCCCACCCCAGCCGCCGCCGCCCTGTGCCATGCGTGCCCGCTGATGGTGGCTGCGGCAGGAGGTACCATATCCGCTTCACAGCACTCAGTCACTTTCCAGATCCAGAACTCTATTCCTCGATGAAGAAGATCCTTCGCGAAGTCCTGAATGACCTGGCTCGTGGATGGCTAGCATTGTATCATAGGCTTTATGGAACCGGGCATCCATCGTCGTCGGACAATCACTTCTTCCTTTTGCCGCTTTTCACAGCGGACTTCGAGCCAAAACCAGCTGCCCATCTTGACATAAATTCTAGATGCTTAGTACACAAGTTGGTTGCAATCCGCAACAATGCTCTGGTTTGTCCGTCCTCGTCCACCGCCTTGCAGATATGAGCTTACTCTGCGACAGTGAAATGTTGCCTCCCATAGAGGTTTCTATCACTCGAATCAGTCCTCATCAATGGATCCTGGGCTCCTCGATGATCTGCGAAAGGATCAAGAATCCAGAGCCCAAACCAGAGAACGCAATAATTGACTGGCAAGATGGCAGCAACAACTTCTATCTTTGAAAGAGGACTGCAAACGATTTGTCAGGAGGTAACGCTGAAATTGACAGGATTCACGTCGGAGGGACTTCAGCAACTGTTTGGTGCCTCGGAGAGAATGCGTTCTGCAAGGTACATGCCTGGTGCGAAGGGCGAGAGCTAGAAGCCAATACTATTCGATTCGTGGGGGAAAAGGCCTCAGAAGTTCCCATCCCAGAGGTTGTCTACTCGTGGATTGATCACGACTTCAACAGAACCTTCCTCATAACAAAGAGAGTCAGAGGACAAACGTTGGAACAAGTGTGGCCGCAGCTCTCCTCACCCCAACGCACGCGAATTGCCCATGATATCGCTCGGTTCTGTGTTATACTGGCTGCCAACACTTCATCTCGGTTTGAATCGGTCACTGGATGTGGTGTTTATGAAGCATGGCTGATGGAGAGCGCTCATCCATCCCATCCCACGTGGTTGCCGAGAATCCTTGGTCCATTCTCACTAGAGGCCATCCGAGCCCACATGGCAAACATGTCGACTGAACCTCCCCCAGCCATTGACCCGTCCTTTCATTTTTATCATGCGGACCTTGGACCGACAAACATCATGATATCAGAGGATGGCAACCTTGTCACTGGAATTATATACTAGGAATCTGCAGCCTATTACCCACAATTCTGGGTGGCCACAAAGCCCGTGTACGCTGGAGCCTTTTGGCTTGAATGTGAGACGGACGACGCGAAACTATGGGGTCAGCTCCTGGGACAGGCACTGGATGTAAGCGGCTACAAGCCACTGGATGCAACATTCCGCCGCTGGAGCAGGTCTGTCACCTAGGGTGCTACCTCAACGCGCTTCTGATGCACTAAACTCGTAAGTTGGCCACTCAGCTCTGGCTAGTTCCCAGAGCCCCCCCAGTGTCTGAGCCAAATGACAAGGATGGTAGGCGCTGATCCAGCTTCTGCCTATTTGATACTTGCTCGGCCAAGTCCTCATGTTTCCCCTTTTATCCCGCTCCATGGGCGAAGACAGATGACTGGAATCTGCTTGATACGACCCCTTTTAATGTGAGCAGCCGTGTTGAGTGTTAGCCAAGTCTGCCTTTCATGCTGGCAAATAGAGAGGTGCAGTGATGTGATCCAGCCTCGCATCTAGTGCATATCACAGCAAGTTCCTCTGTTCCTCTGTCCCGTATGCTTCCTGAGGATGCAGTCGGTAGAATCACCCCTGCTGGTATAGTTCCACCGCGCTGCACTCATTGAGACAACAGAACTGAGTCAGTACCAGTTGCTCTCTTCGTCCTGCAGATAGGCGTACTCTTCAAACGAACAAATGCCAATCCTGAAAACAAATCCAGGCTCACAGACAAATAGGCCTTGCAGGCGAATTATTCACTAGTCAGAACTCCCTCTTGAAGAGTTCCCTCTTGAAGAGTCTAGAGCCTACCGTTCTATCCGGAGCATATGATCATCATCAGTATCTCTGTGTCGTCAAGTGGGCTAAGCTTTTGCTGGCCTATCCATGAGGCTAGCATAAGCATAGTCGTGGCGTTTTCGTAGGTCTCCTGTTCCAATGGTTGTCAAATGTGTCATGAGAGACACTGGGCGATTCCAACTCTCCGCAAGTGTTTTACTAATATGCTCTATGGAGCAGTTACTAGCATTGGGCTCCTCAGAGAATGGACCTCGGATTAGTGGCAAATTCGCGTGTTAGTTACAGGGGTTGCTAGATTATGCTTGTGTTGAGAAACCATCACAGGATTTGTACCAAGAAAATCGCCAGGGGTCTTCTTATTCAACCCCAGCCTCTTGATACTCCGTACGGCTGAGAAAGGGGCAAGACCAACTCAGCTGATGCGGAACCCACGTGATCCCCTCCTCCCACGAGCAGGCTCACCTATTAAATATTGGCCGCCAATAGCAGGCCACGGGGGCGCAGCAAGAGGCCTCAGAAGAGGCCTGTCATCCAAAATAAATACAAAGTCTTGCTCACCGACAGCTCCTTCTCACCTTCAGCCCTCAGCCCTCAACTCAACATCATACCAACGCTGAGGCAAAGTTCAACAACCAGCGAAATTCGCAACCACCAGGGTCTAATCATGGCTCTTGACAGAGTTTGTTGAGGCTGGGTTGGATGTATCCGAACGATTTTCGGTGTTGGCATATCTATTGGATTTGGCGATCAATTAATTAGGGGGCGAATAGCTTCCAGGTGACGATCAATCTGGTCCGCATCTGACCAGCTTCGCGCGTCCCCAAGCGCCAGAATGAATTTCGATTCTAGGTATGTTCCAAAGCCTACGACATCATTATGACCATGGTGTCTACCGGAGGCTGATGTCGTTCCACCTCGAAGCAAACTGGCCGATCCGGTCTCAATCTTCAAAGCGGCCTCCGAGCAATTCCGGGCATCACTGTCGGACAAGCAGCTCCGGCTGTTCAAAGAATACCCAGATGCAAAGACAATGTTGATGTCGATCCAAGACCAGGTCGGCAAGCACCCAATCCAGACCAGTGTCTTGACTCGATGTTGTCAAAAGATCTTAGCCCTCTCTACAAAACTGTCTCCGTTCTTCGAAGTCATCAGTCTCTTCGTCTCCTCGCACCCAGAGTTTGCGGCTCTCGCATGGGGTTCTCTGCGTCTCGTATTCGTAGTAGGTTGTCAATCCAGCTTCTGAGCCTCACAGACCATCCCAAATTGTTAAGTCTCGTCTACCTAGTTGGGCTCCAATCATGTTCTCTTTCTTGAGCGTGTTTGCCAGCTGTTCCAAGACATGGGGATGAAACTACCAGCATACGAAGAGTTTCTCGAAAGCCTCAATGCAGCACAAGGCAGACGACCAGTCCGATCCCCGACCCGACTGCTTAGAGCCATGGCTTATATCTATGCAGACCTAGTTCAGTTCTGCTTTGATATGTGTCAAGTATTTTCGCGCAAACGGTCTAGTAAGCACTTCCCTCTCCATTAAATGCTAGATTTCTTCCATCTCACCTCGATACAGAATTCCTCTCGCTTCGAGGATCCTTCATCCGTTCTTTGCCAACGACAGTCTTCAGCCCCTTCAATGTGAAATACGATACGCTCCTCAAGCGATGGGACCAACATCAGCAACTCATACAGTTGGAGATGGCCGTCATCACAAGCGTAGAACAGATGGACGCCACGGGAAGGATAGAGTTGATGCTCAACAAATTCATTGAGGAAGGCGGATTTGAAGACGAGAGCACAAAACAGGCACGGAGAGATCCGGGTAAGCGCGGCTCATCTCGTATAGGCATTAAACATGATCGATCTCCTGACGAATATTCGTATAGCACAGACCAAACTACACCTCCAAGCATGGATCAACCCGCCACCTTGGCTGAGCCTGTTCGAAAGTGCCCAGGATCAGCGAGCGAGCGAGAGCACAGGGTGGTTTGTCCGTCACGATCTAGTAACTCGATGGATTCCCGAAGAGCCGGAGCTGGAGCAGTCATCATTTCGTGTGCTATCTGTGCAAGGTGTGTAACTTCTTGTATTCTTCTGCAAGGATCACTAACTCCTGACCCGCTCCACAGGAAAGCCGGGCTATGGGAAAACAACCCTTTGCACAACCCTCATTGAACACATATGGAAGCAAACCAGCAGTTCCAGTATCGGCTGGCAAGGTCACCGTACTGCTCTGGCATTCTTCTATTTTGACAAGCAGAGGCCAGACAGCGTTTCGAGCAGTGCCGCATGGCGAGCTATTTTAATGCAGCTCCTGCACTCCATGTCTCCCTCCGATCCAGACATCTTCGATATATTTCTCCTGCTCCGCGAAAACCCTCGCGCTGGCCAACCTACGGCATCAGACAACGAGATATTCTCAATCTTGCACCTAATTGTGCAGCGCCTCGACCGTTTATTTCTCGTGTTTGATGGAGTGGACGAATGTCTTGATCAGAGGCACTTCTTGGACCGCCTAACAGCCATCTGCAATCTGCCCGGCGATGCTCTCGTGGCCCTCTTCAGCAGGCCGACGGTGATACTGCCAGCTAGCTTGCTGCCGAATACCGCGGTGTTGACCTTGGATAGCACCCTGAATTTGCAGGACATTGCAGCATTTATTCGGCTGAGAATGGCGAGTCACTTCGACGACGGACTCCTACCACCATCTCTTCACTTGGAAGACGCCGTTACACTCGTGGCTGACCGAGCAAACGGCATGTTCCTCTGGGCTACACTCTTCATGGACTACCTACAGTCACCACATCTGTCAATCCGTGAACGCCGCGAAGCCCTCGAGAATCTGACCCGGCTCGAAGGGCTAGACTCGCTTTACAAGGCAATTCTAGATTCTCTCAAGAAGAGCGCATTTGGAAATGCCAGGACCAACATCATACAGGCCTTCAGGTTGGTGGTATGTTCGTTCAGACCACTCCACATCACCGAGCTGCAGTACTCCATTGCGATTCCCATGGACAGAAGTGTTGATTCCGACGACTTGATCCCCAACTTTTCGCAGAAACTGGGGCTTCTGTCTGGAGCACTCCTGGAACTGGATCAAAACCAGTGTGTCCGCTTTGTCCACCTGTCGGTCATTGAATATCTGACTAATTCGACGGACCTATCGTCTGGGAACGATGCCTCCCTGGAGATCACCGTCGATATGCAGGGCAGCCACCGGTCCTTTGCCTGTCGTTGCCTATCCTATCTCCACTACAGTGTAGAGGCTAACCCGCTTGCTGGTTCTCCTCGCATCATTCCCGATCCCGAAGTCCAAGGGAGACGATATCCACTCCTCGACTACGCCAGCGAGTTTTGGAGTTTCCACGTTCTGCAGTGCTTGGAAGACTTGACATCGTCTCCAATCGGTCAAGATTTCACACTACTGGTCGGGCTAGCCTCCAAATTCTTGTCGAGCAAGCGATCAGTGATGGTGTGGATCGAAGCATCGTGGATGTTCAAGCGACCACCTCAAATCCGGCATGGGCTTCATGACGCTTTCTTTCAGAAGCACCCCCAGGCTCCATCGCAGCATGATCGTCAACTGAAATCCGGCTTGGAAACCGCCTGGACAGCTCTGCTTCAACTTTGCCGTGATCTGAGCGACATGAAAAACTCATGGGCACACATTCTCATGGAAGAGCCGAACGAGATATGGGAGCCCAGTGTATCCGTCTTCAATCAATCTCCATTCTGGCAACGAATCTCTGGTGCGAACATTGCGGCGCGGTTTGAGGCTAGGCCCGACGGGGACCATCAATCTATATGTCTCAAAACTCAGCTTTCGCATGACGGATGTCGGCTGGGGCTTATTCGACTCTACGCCTCGCTACGAGATGGACGGATAACTGTCTTTTTTGAACTGTGGTCAATCGACCCCAACATCAAGCTTCGAGAAGTTGATCTGAGAATACCAGGGAGCTGTCTCAAGCCGTTCTTTCAGACGAACCAGACCCGCCCGGGGGAGTTGAGTCCGCTGGAAGCTCTCAGGGATGGCTTCCAATTTCCTGCCACCATCACGGCCGATTTGCAACGCACCGCTGTTCCCGGATGCGTCGTCCATATACCCGCCCCCGAGAGCGACCAGCCAGAGTTCATCACGGATCATAACATAGATGAATCCACGCAGTTCATCGACATTACCGGCAATGCCTGGCGTCATGGCCCATTCAGCTTCGGCATTGAAGATTTTCAGCTCAACTATGATATCCAGCTGTCAGGCACAGGAGAGTATCTGATGACAGTGCACAAGTCCAACGGCATCGTCGACTTGCGAAGAGATCTGGGCTGTCAACTGCGACTCGTCACTATCTACCAAGACGCGGCGACGCGTTCCTTCACGCGGCCTTCTTATCGTCACGTAGCGTCGTTGGCCTTCAAGCCAATGTTCCTACACCACAATGATAGAGATGCCAACTGGTGCGCCCTTTTACACCCGCGATACCCGATAGTCGCCATTAAATATCAACGCATCATCGTCCATCGAGACGCCCAAAACCGATCACAAGTGATGGAGCATGTGGAAGACACGCTTGGGGAAGGCCCTGGTGCAGCGCTCTGGAGCTTTGGGGAAACAGGTAGGATTATTAAAATCCCTTTTGCTCTACTGGCTGTGTTAAATGAGTAATTAATATGTATGATGCTGATAGCTGTTGCTTGTCCAGGGCACAAATCCCTAAGGTTCTCTAAATTCTGCCCCGAAAGGCTCGCCTTTGACCACGACGGCGAGTACTTCTGCGGCATGCCTGTCAACGCTGAAGAGCCGAGGTCTGGCACGCGCCACTACAAGAACGCGGTTTGCCCCAACAAGACGCACCAACCCGGAGGATCGATATCCCATCCCAAATGGCAAGTTGACCTCCCGTACCTAGCAAGCCGACCGGCTCTACACAACTTGGGGGAACTCAGCAGCTACGTCGACGAGTCGGGTGACCATTCCATATCACAACTAAAAGATTCTGGCAACGGAGGTGTCGTGCTAGCCACACTGCGCAAGGACGGACTGATCGAGGCCGAGATGGTCACGCGTCTCCCCGAGTCAATCTCGGGGGACTACAGTGCATCGGTGCTGAACAACACCGCCGCTGGTGAAAAAGGCCCCCAGACCCGGAGACTGTTTCTGAGCCAGGCCAACCGGCCCTTCAAGCGCCACTACATACAAATGGCGGAGCAGGAAACGAAGGACCCTGCCGCACAGTTGCCGTTTGTCTTGCATCGGCAGCGCGAGACGATACCGATGGTGGTTGGTCAGGGACAGTACGTCGTGGGGCGGGGCCTTGGCTTTGAGGAAAAGCAGCAGATGAGGCTGGAGTGGCCTGGTGCGGAGCGTGAGGTTAAGCGAAGGGACATGAAAGAGTACTCCCCCCCGCTCTCGGATGCCTGATTGTCGGATAAGTCGGGAATAAGCCTCTGTTTGCTTACAGGTTTATTCCATGGTAACTTTGTTATGCTGCCACAAATGGGGCTTCTGGCATAGCACGTTATGGCATGCCTAGATTTGTGGTAAATTCACCAGAGAAAGAGGGCATTGGGCCGTCAAATATTCATAAAAAGGGGCTACCAGCCCCTGAGGACTGAGAATTCGCGGTCAATATGATCTCCAGTTGCCAATCGAGCGTCATACGGATCAAAGCGGGTAAAGTGACTCGAAGGGGCCGAATACTAACGTTTGACAACATCACCGGGTTGAGAATTGCAGGGCTGCAGGGATATAGGGATGATAAAAGCTCGATAACTGTTCAAGTGTCTCCCGTACGGAGTCCCAATAGGGTATTTATTGGATGTCATGAAGTCGTGGTAGGCTTGGCTTCAGGGGGAAATATTGAAAAGGGGTGCGAGACACGTGTGCACGGGCCAAACCCCTTTTACCCCTTTTCTCGGTGGTGGCTGGGAAAGACTGCCCCGCATCCCCGCCAATGCCTCAGGCCTTAATAGGCATAGGGCAGTGATCGACAGAGGTGGGTCAAACAATCCAAACGCAATGTACCGCTAACCCCCACGAATGCAGATACGTTGACTTATGAATTACCAAATTCATGTGCCTCATCGCTTCTCGCGATTGGAAATATTCCCTCGCATGATAGGCCAATGGAGCTGGATCCCTCAACACCACATCTCGTATGCTAGCGTCCCGGTTTCCTTGGTCGCGGTTGAGGCGGCGGTTGGTTTTCCAGGCTTCCCAGTCTCCCAAGTCACTGTTGTGGCTGCCTGGGCACATCACTCCCACATGACTCAAACCCTCTTTCAACAAACACCGCCTTCCAGGCGGTCAGGCGTAATTTGTTGCCACCGAAACTGAAGGCATCCCACTGACGTACCCCAGCTCTTTCCTTTTTCATCCGTTCTCTCCCGTTCTTTTCCGAAGGGGTTCAAACGCTTCCAGTCACTTCACCGGAAGCTTAAATTCACCTCGTTCATACCTAATAAATACGTCTCCCCGCAACTGCTCTTCAAGGTAGAAGGCTGCCCACACCTTCCACCGAATTCAATCCCATTCCATAAAATACTTCTCAACTTAAGCAAGGCACACACCAGTTGGACAAGACAAGCAACCACTCATACGACTCGCCCCATAGAACGGCCACACCCAAAACATAACAGAAAGCCAAGAAAAGAGAAACAAGATGCCGTCCCACACCCCTCGCTGCTGCAAATGCGGTACCATCCTCGTCATCAGCACCACCTGCAGCGCCTGTCAGCACCCACAATGCCAGGATTGCGTCTAGGCGCAGCGCTCCCCCTTCCGACCCAGTGACCGCCGCCGACAAAGTCAAACAACCATGATTATGGAATTGCACTGCCGGAACCGGGGCGCCTCGGATTCCTCTTTTTTTTTCGGCACGCGGTGTTTCTTCCTTCTCGGCCCCACGGGCCCGACCGGCCGCCGCCCCACCCGGAGATGAACGAATCGCGCACCGGCTATCGCCGTGGAACCCGGCACGAGAACTGGCGGGGACCTAGCCGTCGTCTCTTGACGAGTGGCATCATTTCACCACGCTTGGTGGAAACGATCGCTCCGGCAGCGGTTGGAGGGGAATCAGTCATTCGAGGGGCTGAACCTCGGGTAGCTGAATGGTAGTTTTGGGAGTGCGTCTATATCACGCCCGGGTCGAAATGCATGTTGGGGCGTTGCGAGGGTCCCGGATGGTGCATTACGGAGGCGATAGAGGGCGCCTTTTTTTCCTTCTCCCCGTTTCTCCTTCTTTTATCGAGTCTCTGGAGTTGCAGGATGCCTCTGCGGTCTACCTTAGATACCCAATTTAAGATGTTACCCATAATTACCGCCTCGCACTTCGCTTTTGTGCTGTGCCCTGAGAAACGGTCTACGGCTGGATAGGTCTGCCGCAGTATCTATGTGAATAGCTCAAACTACATGCACTCCTTTCACATCATCAAGTTGCCTCATATACAGTGTTTGTTTTGCCCTTTTCAAATTCCTATATCTTTTATACAATTAGGAATTATCTAACTATCTAGGTAGTTGCGATCGACCTGCCTATTACTAGAATCCTTACTCTGGGACATCCTCATCTTACACGGTGTCCTGGACTATTTAAATTCCTCACAACAGAGCTTGGTCTAACAAACACCTTTCCCCCGCAGCCGAAAACAAGTTTCTGGTTTCCCCTTGTCTAGGGCCTCTGACATCCTATAAATATTGCTTGGAGCAAATACATGCTGCTGGCCGTGCCTGATCATCCCATCATCCTTTCGGACTGGATGGCTTCCATGCTCATCATCATTAATTACATTAAGTATCATTACCTGCTTCGCAAATATCGTATCGAGAAGCAAAGTTTCGCCATGACCACCCGAGTGAGTGGCGTCTGATATCGATGCAACCCCCACCCCCCCTCCCCCCCAACCTCTCTCTCTCTCCCCCACAACACAACCTCACTTTCAACGAGCCTCTGCCTCTCCATGGTGACTTTGACTTCTTGGAACCAAAGCTGACCGAGAGGAAGTGCCGTTAATTTCCAGCCCTGAACGACGAAGAATCTCAGGGGAAAGAGCCTCTACAGAGCGACTTTCCTCCTCGTGGGTGGAGCGGGCGTCCCATTGCCACTGGCCTTGATCACGTTTGCACTGCAATCGACAAACCCATTGCCGTTCAACAATGGCAGTGCCTTAACCTTCTTCGTCTCCTCCTGAGTGCGTACCACCTTCTCAAGCTCCTCGCCCTCGCCCTCGTCCTCATCCTCGGACCTGTCGTCTTTGGCCACGCGATACACGACGATGCGGTACGCACTGCGCAAGAGGCAGAACAGCCAGAAGATGTTGAGGGCCTGGAGCGCAGCCAGTAACCCGAAGGTGACGAAATTGGAGAGCAGGCATTTGTACTGCTGCGTCTCCCAGTTGAGCTCGTAGGGGCCAACGGTCCTGAACTCGGTGAGGAGCGAGAAGATGATTCGCAGGTTCAGGTAGTGACGCAAGTAGATCCACGCGCCGATGGAGATGCCGAAGTACGGCCCTGACAGGGGACTGTCGATGTAATGGAGTGACTTGGAGGCCTATGAAGTAGCTACGCGTTAGATACCTTCCTGGGTAGTCTCCCCGGAACGCAAAGGGGGGTGGTGTCAAAATCCGACTTACGGCAAGAAAGAAATCACTGATATCATGGGTTATATAAATGGCGATGCCCATATACGTGAAGTGAAAGTGGTAGCTCAGGGCAACGAGAGCCAAGGTAACGATATGGTGTGCTACAAGCTCCTTGAAGTCCTTGCGCCGCTTCTCCATGCCCAGCAACATGACGACAGCCTGCTGCGCCCAATACGCCGCCTGGAACAAGTAATAAAACTTGAAAACAGCCTCGTGGGTCTTGTGTGGGAAGGACTCGTACATGCCTCGCGTGTTGAAGTACCACACTGGCGTTCGGTGCATCACATATACGCCCGCCGGTCCCATGACGGCAAAGTAGATGGCTGTGTACATCTGCTCCATGAAGCGTAACTGCTTGCCGCGCGACCTGATGCCGCAGAAACGAGCCAAGGGGCGCAAGAGTTCTTGCATGATGAACTCCCGCGTAAAGGACAAGACAATGGTATAGAAGGCCACGAAGGCGATATCCCAGGTGCCCTTGCCATAATGCACCGGCATGCTGCGGTTGGCGATAGCGCCAGGAGGTTGCTGCTTGTAGGAGAGGAAGATGAAATGGGAGACGATGTTGGACTCGCTCGGATTGACGGCGTAAAGGGAGAGGAAGGCGAGCAAGAGAAGGAGAGGGATCGTCCACGTGTGCTTAGTGGCGAAGTGTCTGCAGCGACGCAGAAGGGAACGGGACTTTCTGCGCTTGGAGAGCCTCTTCTGCTCGCCCGACCGGCGCGCATGACTGCTGGACGATGGCGTCGTTGACGAGGGGTCAGCCAGGGGGATGCCCACAAGGTTAGTTCCCGGGCCAAGGCCTGTGTCTCCGGCGCAGTTCTCCTGGCCTAGCTTGCTGCGCTTTGTACGTCGACGCGGGGTGCCATTCTCCGTCGCCGAGCGTAATTGGTGGGCCAAGGTATTGAGGAGTGAGGAGGGTTCGGATGCACCCATTATCACAGGTTGAAGTCACTACGACAGGCTGAGGTGGTCGAGATCCTAGTCAGGGTAGTGCGTTGTGCGGGATCTCGGCGGGACTCGGGGTGTGCCACAGATGCTAAAGGAGTGAGGTGATCATGGATTGACACAATCATCGATAGGTGCTTGATCACCTCCAAAGGGGGAATGGTAGAGGATGCCATTGCAAGTATTGTCAGCGAATCGGGAAGCTTTAGTAGGGCAGTTAGGGCCGTCCCGGAGGCCGCGGAGTCCGGGGTAATCTCTCTAGTTCGCCAGTACTTCCAAAGTTTTTCAACAGCCCTAAGCCTGGAAAGCTCGTTAGTGGGGAACCACGGTTACAAGGATGTGCCTTCTAGTTCTTCAGGGCTGAAGTATTTATTCAATGGTATCTTCCATCTCTTCTAGTGTTTCAACTCCATCTTTCTTTTATTGCTTTTTCGATGCTCTTCTCCAAGTCAAATTGCAGATTTCCGAAGTCCTTACAGGGGTCCCCTGCACGAAGGATGGTTACGCTTTTGGATAAATACACTAGGCAAGGTACCCGGCAGGGTCCGGCGTCTAAGCTACCGTCTAAGCGCCAAAAGGGGTTTCCAGGGTCCAGGGCCCAATTCCAGGGTATGATATCTGGATTCCGATTCCGACTCCAATTCTATATACCAGGTCCTGCCTCGCCGAGCCGACCAATCCAGAGGAATTTCTGCAGTGTGTGATTTGCAGTGCTGTCATCCACTGTCCGTATATCGACGACATAAAAGAGACGGAAACATGCCAAGCCAAACTTTTCTTCGTGTGTTCGAAGCGATTCGAGCCGTCAGATCCACCGCCAACCGATCAAGCCACGGGTTTTCGAGGCAGCCTAGAAGGCCATCGCCATCGCCATCGCGCAAAGTGTTCCTCAGTCAATTTGCTTCTCGCACCCGATCCTGTTCAGCAACTCCTTTCGACGATCGCTGGGCCCGGGCAAACTGACGCCACTTGAGCTCGCGGCCCTCTTGACAGCATGGCGGCGCTCCCACCCCTTCAGGTCAATGGCCTCAACGCCGACCTCCTTCTCGAGGGGCTGGACCTCCTCATACTCGGACTCTTCTTCCTCCTCGCCTTCCCCACCTTCGTCATCGCTTCTGATATCCTCGGCGCTGTTGCCCTGAAGCACGCGCACGGCGACCTGGACGATGAAGGTGGACCAAATGACCATCATGACCTGTAGGATGAGAAGGTACGATAGGAAGCCGAACATGATATTGTCGTTCCAGCAGACAGTCCCCGCGGGGTCGCGGAAGGGCTCGAGCAGATGAGACCAATCGGACGGGACAGGCAATGGACCCTGGAGATTGTCGGCGCTGCCCTTGTAGCAGGCTGGCGTTACCAGCCGAGGCAGGTCGGAATAAACGCTCCAACAGGTCATGAGGTAGAACACGTGGCGCGAGATAAGCCACAGGACGATGAATACGCCGAATAGAACGTCGCAAATGGTAGTGAAGCCGAGGTATTTGAGGCACTTGGCAAGCTGTTCCGGCCATTAGCTGCATGACAAGCTGCGCGAGGTTCGCAGGACTTACGGGGAAAACCAAATCGACAATGTCCATCAGCACCAAGATCAGGTTACCGACCCGAGTCTGGTGGTAGGCGTATGACGCACAGATGAGGGCAATGGTGACCAAGTGGTGGCTCAGCATTTGCCAGTGATCCTTCCGGCGAGCCTCAATATTGAGGATGAGTACCTGTTGTAGCCAGAAAGACCATTGCCCCAGTATATATCCCTTCATAAGTCCACCAAGCTCTCTCTGGGGCCAGTCGGTCCATAGTTCCTCCATGTTGAGAAAATATGGCGAGTTGTAGTAAATGTACTGGGGAAGGTCAGTCCCAGATGCAACTCGCAATTCAGAACGCACAGGGGGATCGAATGTGACATACCATTCCCAGGGGCCAGAACACATTGTAGTACATCAGCATCCATCCTTGTTCGGAGAATCTGGTAACTTCTTTCCTCTTAGATAAACCCAACCGTCTAGCCAGTGGAGCTATAGCATATTCCATAAAGCCTGCACGGAGGCCAGTGAAGAGAACGATGCAAAAGGCCATGAAGTAGAAGTCGTCGTGGCCGGCAGCGTATTTCCCGGTGTTGGAGTTGTAGTACGATAGCGTGAAGAACTTGGACGTGTATGGCCGTGCCTCGGATATGGAAACGTGCGTAAGGAAAAGGAGGGCGATGAGACTGAAGGAGAAGCCTGTTCGGTGTACAGAATTGTCAGCAATGACTCGAGTCCCGGTGCAGGAGACGCGGCGTGGGTGGGGAGAAGCGAAGCCAACTTCGGACCAATGTCGGCTGGTTTCCGTGACATACCAGTCTGATGGTCGAGCAGCCAGCAAGCCAAGCCCTTCAGCGGACCGTTGCCTTTCCTCTTCGCCTTCCTATTCACCTTCCTAATGATATTCATGCTAGAATTGGGCGGCTGGGTTGTCCAGCTCGGCGGCGCCTTCATCGCCGGGGACGTCTCAGGTTTGTGCTCCAGGTTCCCAACATTGGTATTGGTCTTGCCCATGATCTTAAGCCGGGCGAATTGAGTCTCGAGGTCGAGGGCGGACGAGGTCGACACTGGTCGAAAAGACGGAATTCAGACAATCGAATGCTCGTTCGTTTCTATCGTAGGATAATGCTAGGTCAGGGGGTATTCTAAGTCGTCTAATGGTGCGCCGGAAGAGAGATTCTGGCTCGAGGCCGAAACGAATGTGTCTATTTGAAAAGCAACATTGACTCGGTGCCAAAGCCAAAGGGAGAGAGAGATGGACGGGGGGCCTGAGATGCGTTGAGACCAAAACCCACAAAACGAAAGTGGTAGCACAGCTCGACGTACCACACCGTGACAGGCGATTTGCAAGACCATGCAGGGGGTTTTCGTCGCTTCAAAGGCGGTGAAGAGGAGAGAGCTCACCGCCCCACATGGAGATTACCCCGCCAATGCCCCAATCCATCTCAACATCTGCAGCGAGAACTCACTAGATAAAATGGCCTCAAACTGCCCAGCTCTCTTTGCGACATCTGGTCTAATCACCGCCAAAAGCCCCCTTATCGACGCTCTGTAAGTTTACCCTTCGTTCACTGTATTTTGACAGTCCTGGCACCTTTCATTGGAGCATCGTGGCTGTCATCTACCCATCGAGAGCACAGAGACTGCAACGTCGACTTTGTCAAACGCAGTAATGTCTCGAAGTCGAATATTTTTCCTGTTAGTGTACCGCAACGCTATTTTTCAAGTCTGAGAAGATTTGAGTTCGCAGTGAAGGACTTTATTTCCGTTTCTCGTTACGATTTTGGCCGACAACTGGCTGCTCTTGTGTACGAGAAGGCTTGTCGAAGGAGACGTACTGTGTATACGGGGGCTTGCTGGCTTGGCGGCCATGCCTCTAATAGGAAATGGTAAGTCATTAGCACGGGAATCTACGCCGCCGTATTTACACTAGTGGCCCCCAAACTTAGGCTCTTTTCACCATTTGCCGGGGTAATGGCGCAATGCAACCAGATAGGGAGAAGCAAAAGCAGACTAGACAAAGTCTCGGGGTTTGACAACAAAATATAAAAATTGGTCGGTTCCCAGCCACCAGCAACGATTATAAGTTCGAGGTTTGCTCTGGATTGGTGACCATCTAAGCTATCCGACCAACATCTACTTCCCCCTTTTCCCTCGTGTTTGTCGTCGGCCACGTCATCAGAAGTAACCAAGATACCTTAGCTCTGAGAGTTAAACATTGATCTAAACATGTTTTCAACTCGACTTGGTCCGCTGGCGAGAGGCTGCATCAACATCCAGCGCCTCTATTCCCCCAGACCGAGCGTGAGCTTTGGTCTCCGCCAATTCTCCAGCTCCCCAGCTCGGCTCCAGTCCATCCCCCTTCAAATCCAGGGCCAAGGGACAGGCACGACGCAAAAGATCTCGGTGCAGGACAAGACCTACACCATCTCCACCGACACCTACACCGTCCTGGGCGGGACAGACTCGGCCCCGTCGCCGGTCGCCTACTCCCTGGCCAGCCTGAGCTCGTGCAACCAGGTCACCGGATTCGTCGTCGCAAAGGACCACGGCCTCGAGCTCGGGGAGTGGCACGTCACGGTCCAGGGGGTGCTCCCGACGGCGGTGCTGGTCAAGGGCGAGCAGGGCAACCCGAACTGGGAGAGCGTGGCCCTGAAGGTGCGGGTTCAGACCGACGCCAAGGGCGGCAACGACGATCCTAAATTCAAGCACTTTGCTGCCGAGGTTGAGCGCCGGTGCCCGATCACGCAGCTGTTCATACGCAGCGGGGTGGAGGTCACCAGTGAGTGGGTGAACGAGCCTCTCTGAGTGATGGACAGGAGGCGGGCTTGATTAGGGAGGTGGCGGGATTTGTATGTGTTTGCGTTGGGGGGTTCAATGCTCTATCTATCCCAAGGGGAATCAAGAGCTGAGGGAGGGGTCTAGATGGACGGTTGCTTCGCCTTGTGTAGGATCGCGGATGTCATAGAAAAGGTCTCATAGAATGTTGCTGTTGTGAGCTAATTACTGTTCAGCTCTATGTATCTCTATGAGTCTAACACACTTTCCAGCCTGCTGATAGGGTCGAGAGAATAGGGTAGGAAAACAGATCATCCCAAGTTATTATACAACACGAATCTCCATATTGACGGTTTCCTTTTTTGTGAGCAGGTCGGGCCGGATGCGTGCGGCGCAGAGAAGGTGGCGCGTTATTTACGCGAGACAGAACACGACTCGCTGACACGTCGTCTTCCAAAAAGCATTGCTATTAGCTTGAACCACGGAGAGGCCCCAACCTTACCAACCAACCCGCGTCGCGCATGTCAGTTGTCCCATCTCTTATTATTCGCCATAACGTTGCCCTCACAGGGTCATCATTTCTAATCAAGTGCTCAGTAGCAAAAACAATACCCCCTTGTGACAAAGTGGCAAGGGATGAAGTTCCGTGACACGGCCGTATCTGCCCTGGCTGGGAGATGTTTTTCTCTCTCCCAACGCCAACTTTCTCGACTATCCGCCATTCGGAGCGTTCCTGGTGTATATTCTGTTGGACACGATATCTCACGCCAAAAACGACTAAGGCTTGTCAGTGTAAGATCGGCGAAACGGCTTGCAATCACGATTCATGGATCAGCAGAAAGCATCACTAGGGCTCTTTCCGCAAGGCGCACTAAGGTGATGTCCGAGAAGGAGTTCTACACGTTCAAATACCTTCAGGACGCACCATTGGAACCACTTGGCCAGGATCCTTCATTGCTACCTAGCAAAGCAAACGCCGTGGATGACGCCTATTGCGGCATGGAGTCTATCCATTTTCCTTCTCTTCTGCCAGACAGGCGTGTTGAAAATGGATTGTGGTGTCGGGGTTGTGAATGGACATGCGAACGTTACCGGTTTGGTGGCTTGGTGTCGAATATTGTCTCGGGCCTGGTGCCTCCCAACCGCGAGCCACTTAGGGTGCTCATGGGATCGCAACGTCGTGGCAGATCCGAGGCTGGTTTCTTGGAACATATCAAGCATTGCCGTGGTGTGCGTGGATTGGTCCCCGACTTGGGGTCGTGGAACGAAACGGGTTGACTGTTTCATACCTTGCAATTCGATGAAGCAAAGGCGAGGACAGAGCTCGAGTCGTTACCATCCGAATTGGCCGAGACAACGGGGAGAGGCTATATAGCTTCAACGCGGAAAGTCTAACGGCTGTCGTAGTCAAGGGTAGCAACTCAATTGTGCCAGGGCAGAGTGGGCATGATGAGTCCAGGAGAAGACTAGAGATAGGTTACCTACGCATGGTCATAGTTGAGGTTAGTTTTAGGTCTGTCTCTAGTTTTAGTGGGAGATCCCCTTGTCAGCAGACCATATAATAGCCTATTTAAATAGTTTACTTTCTTACATGTAACTTGTAACTACAAGACGCATTTCCAGTCCAGTTACAACTCATTAGGCATGTCTGAGTAAGTTACATAAGCTTCTCTGCTCCCAATACCTCAGATTCATGCAAAGTCGCCCCTCGGACAATCACAGAGGTGGCATCTGGTTCCCACGAGATACGGAGAAACCAAAGCTTGTCTGGGCTTACTTTGCTCCGGGAACGCTCGACTATCACCACCCTTGCTTCGACTCGTTTCTCGGCCCAGACCATGGAGTCCTGTTTGCGATTCCCATCGAAGAGAACACGCGAAGAGGATTACACTTGGACTACTACCTGTCCATATACTATCGGGACTATGACGAAATCGTCATCAAGTCCGTCCACCGGGCCGTGACAGCCTGCCACGGAATGACGGTCCCGCGTAAGATGGTTGGCGACTATGTGCTCTTGAGCGGCCGACCCTACCCCCCCGCTTCCAGCTACGGAGACACGACTCTTGCCGATTTCCGCCACGCTCTAGACTACTTCAGCACGTATTTTGATAACACAATCTACGAGACGCCGGGCGCCGGTTCCGTTGGTGCAGTCAAAGTCAGCTGTCGACTCGAGGAGGCACTGCACGGCCGCGACACCTTCACTGCTGTGGCGGTCTCTCGTAATTTCCCAAACACCAGTGGTATATCCGACCTGTCCGTGGCTCTGGGCGACGAGCTGAGGGTATGTAGGCTTAGCCGCTCCGAGCTGGAGCGAAACGCGGACTTACCGGACGACGCGCTGGGCAGCAGCGGCTGGCACAACCCGCATTCCCAGGCGTTCATGGTCGATATGGATACGTCGAGCGACAACTGGAGCAAGTCTAAGCAGTACAGGGACATTGATGGGAGCGCGATACTCTTGCGAGAGGATGGCACTGACCTGGATGTCCAATCCGCGGAGCGCATATGCGGATATGCGTCGAGGTGCTTGTGCCCCTTTTCGAGCAGTCACTGGCGGGTGAGATCTCCCGCCGCGAAGTCCTGGTCCTGAGAAGATGACGGCATGGAATCCGGGGGAGACGCATCGACGTGTCGCAAACTCCACGTCGGAGCGTGGATTCGTCGCTAGTTTAAGGTCCCGAAGATGATTTTCGGCGCTCAAAGGTCACCCTATTCTGAAATTCCCGACGAAATATCGTCGGGGCCTGAGTGAAGGCTCAACAGTAGACAAAGTACGCTCTCGCGGGCCGATCTGTGACTGATTGGCGAATTGCGTTACCAATTATGAAGAGATAAGTTAAAGGAAGGTGAGAATACCTTGATCTACTACTGAAGTCTCATCTCCTTCCATCACACCCCAGTTTGTGGAATTCCCATCCTTGTATAAGCGTTTCGTGGGACTGCTAGCTTCGATGGATTAAGATGCAAACGCATTCCTAACTGCACAAGGCTGAACCTATGGGACTGAGAGTCAACGCATTTCAACACACTACTTATACCTCTCAGCTGTGCTGCTTCTGCGCAACCCAAAACTGCGAGTTATAAGCGTTCTTAGTAAGAGCCCGGTCATTGAATCCGTAAATCGCCTCCTTCCCCCTTACTTGCTTCCCGGGCAGGGTTATGTCGCCACAAGTGTCCTTTGTCTCCAAGAACTGAAACCCAAATGACTCCACCACGGAAACGATTTCGTCGAGCGATAGTTGTACAAACGGCGCAGTGCCGTAGAGCAAAGGTCCAAAGTTGAGCCAATACCCTCCGGGTCTCAACAACAGGTGGATCGTGTCGAAGTAACTCACGAGGTTGCGGGCCGTGTCGATGAAGAAGTACGTAATGACGACGTCGTATGTCCCTGTGCCGTCCTTAAACGCAGTCGTAAAATCTCCCTCGACGAGTACCACCGAGCTCGCATTGATGGGGACGTCAGGGAATGAGACGGGTCGGATCATGTCGTTGGTCGACGCATGATGCGACCAGGAATCGACAAAGGGATAGAACGTTTGGGAGTGCCGTTCGCGGTGACTCTCCAGGAAGCGATAGGCAATGTTCATGTACATTGACCACTCGTTTATTGTGACTTCAAAACCTGTACAGGGACGAAAAGTGAGCAAGTTAGCAAACATACTACATCGCTCAAACACCCCAAGGCTGCCTCCATCAGTGCATACCAAGTTTTGCTGCCTCGTGGCCAAGCCTCCCAAGCCCTGCCCCAGGGATCATGACTTTGGGAATAGCGTTGGTGTTCTCTTGAGTCGGAAAGAGGTCATCGAGAGTGTTGAGCACGCATGTGAAGCCGGGGTCACGCTCCTTGATGCCGGACTCTGCCCAGTCTCTAACGAAGTGCTTCAGGGACTGGCCCACGCTCACCTTCTCGGCAACTGAGCCACTCTTCTCCGTGTCGCGGATGAATTTCTCGAGCTCCTGGTTGCTGATGCGGTAGAATTGAAGAGCGTTGTCCACAATAGCCTGGCACAACCCTTGGTTGCTCTTGAGCAGCCTCTCGACCGTAGAAAACCTCCCACTGTATTGCACCTCTCGTTCCAGGACCTGCCGGTGAGGAGACTTTATGTCAGTGGAGCTTTATTGGGGCCAAACGTGGCCCACGGTCCTCAAGGGCTGATGGGGGGACACGACGCACCTCCTTTTGCTTCTTTGAGACGTGCCTGTACAGGCCTCTCCACCGGTTCAGCTCCGCCATGTTTCTCTCCTCGTACCGACTAAAGCCGTGTAGGGCTTGGAGAAGGCGGTGGCGCGGATGGTGAGAGTCCCATGTCCCATGATTTCTGCTCATACGCCCGAGAAGCTTCTCCTCCTCGTCACGGTGGCGGATAGTGTCTGGTTCTCCCGACCCATATTGGACCGTGAGGAAGACCTCGTGGAGCTCATGGATCTCGAAAGCACCGCTCTGTAGAGGAAATACGGCCCACTGATCGTTAACGGGATCACTGGCCGCAAGTTCGGAGCTCCAAGCCAACCAAGCGACAGCGGTGATGATGATGGAGGTGGAACGCATAGCGCTGGCGAGATCCTTTAAAGACTTTTTGCCAACCTTGAAGCAGACTTTCCAGCAACCAAGAAACATGCCTCGATATCCGGCGTTTACCAATATAAAAAGACCTTCATCTTGAGGCCATGAGAACCCGGTTGACTGCCAAGCCAATGCCAAGGTAACTAGTATTCAGGGGATCTATCCAGTGGAACTGTGGAAGGAGACATTGTCCACCAGATGCTCCTTCCGCGACATAGCCCTGTCGAAGGAATGATACATCATGTGGGGGTTCGCACGAGTTTCTGTCGAGGATGGCCAGGGATGCAAATGGTGGGCCTGCTTCGCAGTTGGTTCCAAGTGCTGGCCGTATATGGCTGGAGTCAAGTATACATAGTAACAGAAGCAAGTAAATCCCAACAAAGTCATGGTCGCACCAACTACTTCTCATTCAAAACCTCGTAATGAAACTAGAAGGACTCGGAAAGCATGGGGAAATATTCCAAACCTCGCGGACACCCGCAAAGCCGTTTGACATGGGAGCAGTGCACGGGCCATTTCTACTGCTCCATAAAAATAATTTCTCAAAAGTCTTCCTCCTTCATCAACTGCAAAAGATGGAAGCATTCTTGAACAAAATATGGCGGCGGCTGCCTCTTAGCCCCAAGGTCCAAATCCTCTCTGATCTGCATCTAGAAGTTGGCTGGCAGTACTCAACATATACATTTCCGGCGTCTGCGCCGTTTTTGCTCTTGGCTGGAGATATTGGGCGACTCGTCGACTACGATGGATATCTCAAATTCCTCGAGACACACGTCTTTCGGTATGAAAAGGTCTTCTTAGTGTTGGGGAACCACGAGTTCTACGGCCTGGATTACGAATCTGGATTGAACGAAGCGCGCCGTCTGTCAGAGGAACCCTCACTTGCAAGCACACTTGTCCTCCTGAGTAGAGCCCGTTGGGATGACCCTAGTTCCGATCTGACGATCCGCGGCAGCACGCTCTGGTCTGCAATCCCGGAGTCTGCTTACGGTGCTGTTGAGGTCAAGGTCAGTGACTACAAGAAAATAAAGAGGTGGACTGTACAGAGACATAACGAAGTCCATGCCGAGGAGATTGCCTGGCTTCGCAATCAAGTTGCACAGGTGGCATCGCTGGACGTCAGCTCCAAAAGACAGCTTCTGGTTGTAACACATCACGCACCTTGCGTGGAGAGTACTTCTCGGCCAGAACATGTCCGCAACCCATGGACGTCGTTCTTTGCAACTGATCTGTTGGATCAAGGTAAGTGGGATGGCGTTAATACCTGGGTCTTCGGCCATACGCATTATTCGACTGATTTCCTGCGGAACAATACCAGAGTGGTGGCCAATCAGCGGGGATATATACTTACGGGCAGCACCGTACAGAGGGATGAAGGGAAGAAGAAGAATGCGCATAGTTTCGACGCTGCCATGGCTATCACCCTGTAGCTAGACATGACTGTTGACCATCTTCTATGACTCTGGGCGGCCCGAGAAGTCAAGATCTGCCAAAAGAGCAACAGAAATGCGAGGAATATGTACATGAAAAAGCCTAGTATTTGAATTGTGCTCAACCAGCATTATATTCGTGTAAGCCAGAGAAGTATCTAGTTAGGCCTTCAGCATAAGAATTATCAATCCAACACTACCAAAACGTTCTCTAGTGTCCTCAACTCTGAAGCCTGACCAAAATATTGCAACCATAGAACAACTGTAATTAGCGGTTCCTACCACGTATTCGCACGAACCTGCTATTCCTCATTTCCAGTTTTGACCAGGGAATGATTCCTTAACTAAAAACCTGCCCTCGCCTGGGAAGTAAGTATATCAAGGATTTTGGTCCAATGCCTGTTTTTTTTTAGTAACCAAATAGTCGCACTTTCGATATCTCGTTAATAGTTACTGGTGAAAAGAATGTTGACCATGCTGGGCCCGTGGTTCGGATAAGTAATACTTGGGCATCGGCCACGCTAAAAGTCGACCTTCCCAGGTTTGTCGTTAGGCCGGGGGCAGTGTTCTGCTCTGCCTCAGCCTTAGCTCAGCCGAACAGGGTTCCCCATGGACGCTAAACCTCGATGATTGGCGCGCTATTTAAACAAGGACCTGTTGCCGCTGCCTATCGAATCACAAAACATCCTCATAAACATACGCATAAGTTTTCGAATCCTAGGAGGTCAATGCTGCAAATGCTGCCTTGAGGAGAGACTATGCGGAATTTGGTCGATCGGGTCCACGGAATGACTTCCGAATGCAGCCTGCACTAGGCCCACGATTCGTTAGTCGGTTTTGATACCTGACTGAGTCCCTAATACGGAATATATCTACCTACCCTTCCCTTGTGTAACCTAACTCCATCCATCTGAACTCCAAAACTTGGCATCCTCCCTTCTATTCTAGGCATTTATAAGTCATTTTGGGTGTACAATCTTGCAAGAACCAGGCATCTCCCCTTCATTAAATCCATTGACACCCAAAATGGTTCGAGTTTCGCTGTCGGGCACGAATCCTCAGGGGGGTAATGGCCAGGAGTTGACGTTGCCAACGCGACCGAAAGACGACAGTTCGGATACTCTGAGCCTAGAAATCCATCCCCTTGAATCTGCTGATGGCTTGATCGTCACGGTACAGCCGCCAAAGCAGCCTAGCGACCCCAAGATGGACCACGTTCCCTGTGATATCGTCCTCGTCATCGATGTCTCCGGGAGCATGGGTGAGAGCGCGCCAGTTCCAACTAATCCTGGCGAGACTAAGGAAGATAATGGTCTCTCAGTCCTGGACCTGGTCAAACACGCCGCCCGCACTATCTTGGAGACTCTAGGGGACGGAGATAGACTTGGAATAGTGACATTCCACTCCGAGGCGCGCGTATGACTTTTGCCCGTATCCTAATTAATTCATCCAGAGGACCGGATCTGACTGAATTTGTCTCGCAGGTCCTACAAGAGCTGATCCCCATGGATAAAAACAACAAAGAAGAGGCCAAGGATAACATCGAGCGCATGGAGCCTGAAACTGTGACTAACCTGTGGCATGGCATTCTTGAAGGGATCAAACTCTTCAAGGGCAGCGAGCCTAGCCGTAGAGTGCCTGCGATGATGGTCTTGACCGACGGCAGGCCCAATTTCATGTACGTATCCCTCGACGCAAACTGACTTGCATCTCCTAACTCGGTATGGAATAGGTGTCCTCCGCAAGGTTATATCCCCAAGCTTAGGAACATGGAACAGCTGCCGGCCACGATTCACACTTTCGGGTTTGGATACAATCTTCGCTCTGGTCTTTTGAAATCGATCGCTGAATTCGGCAACGGTGATTACTCATTCATCCCTGATGCTGGCATGATTGTAAGTCTCGAGAACCTAAGTATCGAGGGAAGAGCGAGTCATTAGTTAACATCTCTCGAAACCACAAGGGCACTGTATTTGTTCATGCCGTGGCAAATCTTCAGTCGACCTTTGCCAACCATGCCACTCTGAGGCTGACATACCCGAGCTACATGGAACTGCATGAGACCACGGGCGAGTCGGTCGTGACGCAAAAGCCAGTCCAGCTCGGCGAAGACGAAGGGTCCCGGAGGCAGCTGACCATCTCTCTGGGGAACCTCCAGTACGGCCAATCCCGCGACATCTACCTGCGCTACGGAGATGCCCCCGAGCTCAGGGGCGCCATCAAGCTCGCTCTAGAAGGCGAGCCGCAGCCCGAGCCGCCCATCGTCAAAGCGGTGCTGGAGTACAGCCCCTTCACCCCCACGCGCTCCGCCCTCGAGGCCTCCACGCGCCGCAGCATCGCCGACTTCACCACCACCATGACGCCCGCCTCGATAGCCTACCACAAGTCCCGCTCCGCCATCGTCTCCTTCATCTCCTCCCTCTCCCCCCTCCGCGACGACGGCGAGCACGTCCCGGCCAACTCCCTCGGACCAAAGGAACACGACGACCTCGCGCGCCTGACAGCCGACCTCCCCGCCGCGCACCCGCCCGCGGCCTCGGACCCGCGCAACCGCTCCCTGGTGTCGGACCTCTGCGGCGACGCGCCGCGCGGCCAGGTGCGGCTGGCGTGCAAGCCGGAGTTCCTGCCGCGCTGGGGCGCGCACTACCTGCCCAGCCTGGCGGGCGCGCACGCACGGCAGGTGTGCAACTCGTTCAAGGACGCCGGCCCGCTCGCCTACGGCGCCGACAGCCCCCTGTTCGTCCGCTGCCGCGACCGCCTCGACGCTGCCTTCGACGGGCTGCCCGCCCCGAGGCCGAGCAACGTGCCGCGGGGGCCGCGCGGCGGCGCAAAGGTCATCGACATGAGCTGGTATAACCGGTCTAGCAACCCGTGCTTTGCCGGCAGCTCGAGGGTGCTGCTCGCCGCCACTACCACCACCACCACCACCACCGACGATACCCCCGGCGTCGGGGGCAGCGGAGGAATCCCTACCAAAGGTCCGCCGGCGCCGGCGGCGGGCGACAGCGCAGGAGCCACCGCCCCGCGGCGTTCGACCATCAGGATCGGCCGCCTGCGACCCGGGATGAGCGTGCAGACCCCCCTCGGCCCCCGGCGCGTCGCGGCTGTCCTGAGGACGCGCGTCCGCGGCGCGACCCTGTGCCTCGTCGGCGGGCTGCTGATCACGCCCTGGCACCCGGTCTCGCTCGGCCACGGCGGGTGGGCGTTCCCGGCGCGCGTGGCGGGACGTAGGGCCGTCAGGTACACGGGGACGGTGTACTCGGTGCTGCTGGAGCGGGATGCGGACGTCGGCGCCCATGCTGTTATGGTTGATGGGGTCTGGGGGGTCACGCTTGGGCATGGGCTGGTGGGTGGTGGTGGGGACGGGGACGGGGTGGATGTGAGGGCGCACCGTTTTTTTGGGGACTATGAGTTGGTGGCGAGGAGCCTGGCTGGTCTTAAGAGGGGGAGGAATGGTGTAGTTGTTGGTGGCGGTGTCAAGAGAGATCCGGTGACCGGGTTGGTGTGTGGGTTCAAACGTGCTCCTTTGCCGTCCCGGAGGACCCCGACACTGGCGATGAGGAAGATGGCAACCTATGCTTGAGCAGCATTGGACTGCTCGGGTCATTTGGTAGTCTTGCGACTGTATTTAGCAGTTAGGAATGCCATTTCTGGTCTATCAAAGGGTTAAGAAGCATAAGCTAGCTTCCACTATTGACTTTCTCTTTCCTTCCTTCCTTCCCTACCCCGGGCTCCTGAGCCTCAGCATCATGCCCCCATGAACTTCTTGCAGATTTCCTCCTCCGTGAACCTTCGCGTATGTCTCCGAAGAAGGGCAGCCCGCTCTTCCAGAGTCATTGAGACCTGACTACCGATGGGCACCATGCATTTAGCCAAGGTTTGGTAGTCCTTCATCAGAAGCCGGACAGTGATCATAATGTAGTCGATGTTATGAAACACTAGTGCGTGCTGTGAAGCATACAGCTCCTTCGTCTTCATGAACGACACGGGGTGTTCACGCCAGTGCCGGAGCGGGTTGAGGTGGTGCGAGGTGTGGCAGCCATCATTGAAGCAGTGGCGATTACTCTGTAGAGATTTAGCCATGAGCAAAGGAGTATATTTATATGTTAATACTTGCCGCAACGTCTATCAAGGTAATGCTGGACCGATAATCGGAATCGGGTTCTTCGTCGTCGACAAAGGCGTGTTGGGCCCCAGTTTCTGGTGATAGTAATAGGTATTCCACGTATGGCCCATGAGCGGATCCGTGATGTACGGGAAGATGCTGTCGAACAAGAAGAAGCATTTGTTTAGGATGCCTCGCATGTGTATGTGCTGGTGCATCATCAGGGTGTAGGTTCCCATATAGCTGAACTGCATGACGAAATGCAACACTCCATGAATCCACGAGAAGCTCCAGAAGAGGTAGATGGCGCTAGGAATGGACGTCATGAAATACAGCAACAGATGCGTAAGCATCACGACGTCGGTCTCGACACGGACGATCGAGCGGGCGATTTGGATGCACGGGCGTAGGACCCATTCATCGAGCACTCGTGGGAGCCGAATCTGGTCAATCCCACTGAACACGGTTGGTTCGAAGCGTGAATCTGAGGGGTCGTTCCAGGCCGTCAGCGCTGCGATGGTGGCCCCGTCGCGGGTTTGGGCTACGTCTAGAACCAGTTTAGCCTATGGGTATGCTTGACCTGAGAGGGGGTGTCTTGCCGTGCAGCATTTGACCGTTCAAACGTGCGTTTGGAGAGGGAGAGCCATTGGACAGTGTGTCTTTTCTTGACGACCGGTCCTTCAGATCGGCTGATAGGCTCTGGAGGACGAGGTGATCGGGCCTCGTGAGGTTCTTGTCGAACACGATGTGCTCCATGGTTTTATTTTGGCATTGTACTAGCCAACAGAGGCTCTGTGAAATGTAGTGGGGGAAGGGGGAAGGGGGAAGGGGGAAGTGGAAAGAAAAGACGAACCGAGCTGTGCTGGGAGCAATGAACGGAATGCGGCCCAAAATCCTGTCGTATTCTAGCCCTTTATACCCATACCAAAACAGGCCTCGATCAGATGGATCGGATGGCTTTGTTATGATGAACCGGGGTGGTACTTGTTGGCTCCAACGAGTCTCAAGAGCAAGCCACACAAAGGGGTATGATCGGTCCCTTCCCTGAAATATGTTGGTGTGATCTGTATTGTAATCACCGACGTTGGATGGGGTGATAGACCCGCCGAGGCTGAGGAACATGCTAAGCACACCAGCGAGCGGAACCAGCTTACACGCGATTCACATCTGGCGCGTGAGAAAGCCGGGAAGAGCGCCGGCTGTCGGCAGTAGGCTCAAGGCCCCGGCAGCACCGTTGTACTCGGCTACGTTGAGTTGGCCCACGAGGTCGAGGGCAGCCGTCAGGTTTGCTAGGCATTGGTATAACGCACAGACATGCAGCGGTTCACCCAATTGTTGAAGTCCAAGTCGCCGCCTTCCTGGTCCACGGACATCGCCTGTGCTTGACGGGGTTTAGACAGGGGCGAAGGGAATTGTGTTGGCTGCCATTGCTTTCTGGGGGGCTAAGTTGGCGAGAAGGGAGATGTAGCGGCGTAGGAACAACGCGAGAGGGTGTTGACCGCGCTGAATGGCGTCCCCGGCGATGCGATTAACGTACTCCATGGTTTGTTCGCGTTCTTCATCAAGGTTGGCAGCGGGCCGATTCCACGGATGAAGATTGGGCTGGCCAGGGCCACAGCAGGTGGCTCCATGGTTAAGAGACAAGAGGAGGATAGGAGAATCAAGATTGGAAAGCTCGGGCACTCTCCGCCCTGCTACAAGCACGAGAAAGCCAAGTCTTGCGCTCGTTTGCTTTCCGAGTGTCTCTTTCTCTAGACCGGCGGTGGTGGTGGAGATGTCACGAAGCCACCGTCAAGGGGTCTCGTCAGATAATGAGGCGTTGACCAGAGTAGCACCTACGTTCAAGGGTGTTCGGTGATAGATCGAGCCGCGCAAAGGTGAAAGACAAAACCGGAGCCTAGAAACGCATCCTGCCGTAAGCTGTCAAGTCTATCTGTGCTTGTTAGTTCACGTTGCAAGGTAACACGAAATTCGAGAGACAAAGGGATCTGTGTGGCCAGCTCTGGGAACATACCACTCCGTTACACGAGCAGTGCATTGGTTTAGCTCCAATAGCCGCCGTGACCGAGAAGATGGGTGTAATTTGTTGGAGTGGGCTGTCTGTTCTACATGTCTCAAAACCTGTCCCGAACCTCCCCAAGCTTCGCGATCCAGCTCTACCTCCTCACGCAAACAACCCAATTCAAGTACCCGGTCGGCCACAGGTGCCTCTCTCTCCCACTTTTGATCTCCCAGCGGCTCAGCTCCTCGGGGCCGCCCTCGGCACCGCAAGTCCTCAGCAGCGCCTCCACCTCGTCCGGCGTCCGAGTCCGCAGGCTGGAGATCCAGCCGTCAAAGACGAGGACGAACGGGAGGACGGGGACCAGGTAGGTGAAGAAGAGGGTCGCCGGGGACCGCCAGATCCAGGCGTAGTACGGTGCCGTCAGCAGGATGCCCACGCCGAGGAGGCAGCAGGTTATGAAGGACGAGAAACTGCGCTCCTGGAGCTCGAAGATGCTGGCATGTGTGTTAGCGGGCGGATAAGGATGAGACCAACCCCAGCAAGGCCGTACTCACCCAAACCCATCACTGGTCTCGACGGTGTTCCTCAAAATGGCCTTCGCGAGCGGATCGTCAAAGTGGTGGAACGCCAGGTTGAACAGCCTAAACACCTTCTTCCCATCCTTCTTGTACCCGTCAAGAAGGTCGGCGGGCACGTTCGCCGCGTCCACGGACCGCGCCTCGTAGCTGACGTTGGGGCTGCGCGCCGCGGCCGCGCGCCAGTTCTCCTCGTGCGGATGCAGGTCGGTCAGCACGAAGCGGACGGGCCCGCGCGCCGAGCTACCCTCGGCCGGCGTGTCCTTCGCCGCCACCGCGGCGTAGCTGCCCGGGGCCGACACGGGGCCCGCCGCCGGGGCGAGGATCCGCTTGTTCAGGTGCCGCTCGATCGATGGCGTGGGGCCGCCACCGCCGGCGCAGAAGTCGATGAAGACGTAGTCATGGACCGAGTCGCCGAGCTGTGTGGCGAGGAGTCGCGCCACGAGGCGGGCGGGAGATGTCCATTGGATGACGGGGATCTGAAGGAAGAGCTGGTTAGATGGGGCGGGCATGATTCGGGCTATGGGGGAGCGCACCTTGGTCGTCCAGGCATGGGTGAGGGCAGCCTGGACCTTGGCTCGGAGAAAGGACGGGAACCTGGCGGGGGGTTCAGTCCATGTTAGCTTGGACTGGCTGGATGAGCGCGAAGGTCACGGAGATGTCAAGGCTGGGGGAGGTTTGCTTGCCATTGTTGGTCGTCAATCTCGAACAGATGCATACGAGGAACGAGCGGCGCCATTGTTTTTCGTTTGCTGGCGGTGGCCAGTAGTGAGGGGGTGGGCAAGATGGACTAGGCGGCTGGAGAGAGTGGGATGGCGGGACCACGGCGATATCCCTGCTGAAGTATTGAAGCTCCTTGTGAAGGTCTGAGGGTCAATCGCAGCTGTCTGTAGGCCCAATTGGCATTCACGGGCACTGGCTGATATATACTCCACCTCAATTGGGGATTCTGTCAGGCCACGATGAGCAATGGCATCGATATTTTCTCCGAGTGACGTTCACGACTCCCCTGTCGATGAGCTGGTTGCACGTCAATGACGCGGCAACGGCAACGCTAATGTTACCGCAGGCCCCACTCAAAACCGTGTTTCAAAGCTGCCCGTGCTCGTGTAGGCTAGGTACTGCGGTAACCCCTGCCACAACCCCCTGACAGCGGGTGGTATCCTGGTAAAACGCACGTGAAAGTCCTGTTCCTCAAAAGCCGACGTCACTTTATACCTTCATACGAATGGAAGGGTTTCTGCTTCGCTCCATCTGCCATCCAACTGGCCAATCTCGGCCATTGCTAGGGGTATGGCATTGTCCAAGGATGCGCCGACGGTCCTCCTCGGGGCCGCCGTTATTCTGATACTTGTCCGGGTACTTCTGGGGAGTGGAGAGAAGATCCAAAGACACGGCAAGCGACTGAGGTATTCGTCTTGGGTGACATGGACGACACTCGAGCTTACAAACTGATTCGCAATGCAGAAAGGCCCCCGATACGCTCCCTCTGGCGGGCAATGGCCTCGTGTTCTTGCAAGCCCGCCAGAAACTGTTCTCATGGTTTGTCAAGTGCGAACGCCAAACGGGATATGAGACACTAGAGATATCCGTGCCGACCCTTCCACCGGGCGTAATCATTAATGACCCGCGCAACCTGGACTTTGTCTTCAAGAACGAGGGACTCTTCGGTAAAGGGCGTTTTGTAAAGCAGCGGTCATGGGACCTCTTCGGTAAGGATGACGGTATCCCTTGAGTAAGGTGGGCAGCTCATCTTAAAGGAGCTGTTGTCTCTTCGAGTGGAGGGCTTGCCTTGGGAACCTCGCTCTTCCCATAAAGTTCCTGCGATTCTTTTCTGTCCGTCGACTTATTCAGCCTAGGACACGGTATCATAAACGTGGACGGTGAACTATGGAAGGCCCAGCGGAAAGCCGGCCTAGCCTTCCTAAATACGGCCACCCTTCGAGTATTGACCGATGTTGCACTGCCCCAATACCTTTCGCAGAGCATCGAGCATCTCGAAGAAAAAGAAGCAGACGGAAGTATCGTTGATCTACAACATGTATTTCACGAGATCACCACTCAACTAATGGGGAAGATGGCGTACAATGTCAGGAAGCGAATGTCTCACGTCCCATAAGACGCGGCTAACAATCGTCCGCAGATGGAGATGCACGCTGACGACGACTTCACAAGCTCCTTCGACTACGCATCCGGAGCAACAGCCGAGCGCTTCCAGAACCCGCTCTGGTTCATCACCGAGATCTTCCTCGGCTCCAAATTCAGGAAGTCGGTCAGGCTAGTCAAGAGCTTTGGCAAGCGCATCGTCTCCCGCGCAGTAGCCGATCGCCAGACAGCCGAGGAGGAAGAGAAGAAGGCTGACAACACCGCCCAACCGCATACCGCCGCAGCCGACCTCGACCGCGTCTCCGGCAGTCTGGTGCAGTCCCTTCTCGAGGCCATCGGCGACGAGCAGATCGTTGCCGACGCCGCGCTGAACTACCTCTCCGCCGGGCGCGACACCACGGCGCAGGCGCTAACCTGGACCTTCCACCTCCTTACCCAGCACCCCTCCGTAGCCGACAAGATCCGCAGCGAGGTCCAAGACGTCCTCGCCGGCGCCGCCCACCGCGCCGAGCACTCCCCAACCTCCCCCTCCCCCCGCCGCCGCGACCTCGACACCACCCTCTTCACCCCATCCGCAATGCCCTACACCCACGCCGTCTTCAACGAGTCCCTCCGCCTCTACCCCCCCGTCCCCTTCGAGATAAAGCAGTGCGCCCGCCCCGCCACCCTCCCGGACGGCACCCGCCTGCCCGCCGGCTCCGTCGTCGTCTGGTGTCCTTGGGCCATGAACCGCTCCCGCACGACCTGGGGCCCGGACGCGGACTCGTTCCGCCCGGAGCGCTGGCTTGCCCCGGCGCCAGCTGCCGCTTCTCAGGACAGCTCCGGCGACGGGGGGCCGCGGCGACGACGACAGGCCGTCGTCAACCGCCCCGTCGCAGAGTTCCCCGTCTTCAATGGCGGGCCGAGGCTGTGCCTGGGCAAGAAGATGGCGGAGCTGGTCGCCGTGCAGGTTGTCGCAGCCGTGGCGTGGCTGTTCGAGTTCACGCCAGCCGGCGACGGTGGTCCGGGCGAGGAGAGGGTCAGCAAGAGTAGCTTGACGTTGCCGATGGAGGGTGGCTTGCCGATCTATGTCAAGCAGAGATGATGTGTAGTACAGTATCGTCTCGGGAGGCCGGCTTACGACAAGGACAGGGTTCCTGCCTCTCATACCATGCTTGACACATATGGTACCTCAGGGTGGCTAGATATCAATGACAGGCACGGGAAGGAGGACGTTGCTTGAATGGCGCCAAACGGGCCCTATTATTCTTATCTGCAAATTGCTCTTCTGCTGGTTTCGAGTGACCCAAATCATGACCACGTTACCCGTTCCTCCTCTAGCTCGGCAAGCCCATGCCAATGCCCTAATTATGCCAATTCCCGACAGAATGCTTCGAGCACCCATGTCCATTTGTTGTACAGCTCTAACTGAAGCCGTAAAAGGAAACACAATTTTTGCTTACCACACACCAAGGGAACCGCATTCGCATGTACACGAAGTGGCATATGGATCCCTCAAACCCAAAAAGGAAAAGGAACAAGAAAATCATTCGAAGCTCAGATCCAAACTGACGACGGGAAGGTCAGGACGCAATCGTCCTCGCCAGCAAACCAACACTCCAGGTACCATGTTCTCGGTCGCAGATGTGTCCTTCTGTTTCTCCTCTTAAACCACCGGCCCGGCCTTGACCACATCTTCGGTGGCCTCGCTCGCGTACTTCTTGAAGTTCTCGATGAACAGTCCGCCGAGCTTGGTGACCTCCTTGTTGAAGCTCTCGTCCCCAGCTGTCCAGGCCTTCTTGGGGTTGAGCAGCTCAGCGGGAACGCCGGTGCAGGTCTTGGGGACCTGGAGATTGAAGACGTCGTAGTTCTCGTACTCGACCTTGGCGAGCTCACCGCTGTGGATGGCGTCGAGGATGGCACGGGTGTACTTGAGCGGGCAGCGCTTGCCGCCATGCGAGAAACCGGCACCGACCCAGCCGGTGTTGAGCAGCCAGGCATTCGCATTGTGGGTTTCGATCTTGTCGGCGAGCATCTTCGCGTAGCGCATGGGGTGGAGAGCCAGGAATGGCTGAGCGAAACAAGAAGAGAAGGTCGCCTGAGGCTCGTCAACGCCATCTTCTGTCCCGGCCATCTTTGATGTGTAACCGCTGATGAAGTGGAACATGGTCTGGGCGCTGTTGAGCTTGGAGATAGGTGGCAGGACACCCCTAGCGTCGCAGGTCAGGAGGATAATGTTAGAAGGGTGGTTGGTTGACAAGCATGGGATCTTGGCGTTGCTGATGTACTCGATGGGATAGGCGCAACGGGTGTTTTCTGTTAATGTGGCGTCATCGTAGTCGACATTGCGGGTCTCCGGGTCGAAGACAACATTCTCCAGAACAGATCCGAACCGGATAGCGCCGAAGATATCTGGCTCCTTTTCGGCTGACAGACCAATGCACTTCGCATAGCACTAGGGAAATACTCAATTAGCGCATGTTCCGCACGAGATGTTAGATGGTATATCACTTACACCGCCCTCAATATTGAAGACGCCACGGTCGGACCAACAGTGTTCGTCGTCGCCGATCAAGGCCCGGTTAGGGTCCGCCGAGAGGGTGGTCTTCCCAGTTCCGGATAGGCCAAAGAACAGTGTAACATCTCCGTCCTTGCCTTCATTTGCCGAAGAGTGCAGAGTGAGGATGTTGTGCTTGATCGGACCCTCGTAGAACATCACGGTGAAGATGCCCTTCTTCATCTCGCCAGCATACTCAGTGCCGAGAATGACCATCTCCTTCTCAGCAAAGTTAATAGCTACTGAGGTGCCGGAGGTCATGCCCTCGGTATATCTGTTGGCCGGGAAGGAACCAGCATTGTAGATCGTGTAGTCGGGGTGGAAACGCTCCAGCTCCTCACGAGTCGGGCGGATCAGCATGTTGCGCATGAAGAGAGCATGGTACGCGCGAGCACAGACTACCCGCACTCGGATCCGGTATTTCTCGTCCCATCCCGCATAGCCATCAACGACGTAGATGCGATTTCTCGTGTTCAGGTAGTCAACGGCTCGCTCGCGGTTGATTTTCCAGACCTATAGCAGTTCACGTGTTAGTCATGTTACCAAAGTGGGGTGTGGGGAAACGAAGTGGGCTGGCGGCTTAAGCTCGGTTATCGGCACAGCGGGGGGGGAATTCGGGATGGAGGGGTTGCAGCTATGACGCCAGCGACCAGGGTCCCGAAGGAGCACGCGACTCTGCATGACGAGCGCAATGCAGAGATAGAGACTGAGACTTTGCGACGAGGGACCAACAGCTAACAGGGAAATGAAGAAATAGCAGCAGGCAAGGGAATAGCCAAGGCGGGTGATGGTCGCCCAAGCGTGATATTCGGGAAAGGACTGGCGGCAATTGGGCAATTGGGTCGCTGCGTGTGTGTGTGTGTGCGTGTGTGTGTCTCGGCTATTATAGGCTCTCGCCCGCGGCAGGGGATAGAAAAGAGAGTGAGCATTCCGAGTGAAAATGGCTTACCTCGGGAGTCATAGGCTTATTGACTGGTCCCCACCTATTAACCATGTCAGAAACAGAGAACTTGGCGGGAAAGGGTGATTGTGATGGCACCGGATGAAAATCGCAGGGGTTTACATACCAGATGTCCTTTTCAGACGACTCTTCCTTGACAATTCGCTTGTCCAATGGTGACCGACCCGTCTTCTTGCCAGAGTACGCCGTCAGAGCACCGCTCGAGGTGATTGCTGTTCCTGTTTCGTAGACCTGGTGTATGGTGGTCAGCACCCTGTGCTGCCTCAGCTGTGTTGGAGCAAAGACAATCTCACCAATGCATCTTCGTAGAGAGCGGCAACGGAGGGGTTAGGGATCTGTGAAGCAGTTAGTCCTGTCCGTCACTGCAAGCCATACATGATAATGCAGTGTTATTTGGTTGCAAGGCAGGGGAACTCACAATTGCGACGGTAGTGTAGTCGATGTGTGCCTTCTCGTGCAGCTCCTCCTCCAGTTCGGTGTGTTCGACCTCGAACTGTGGTCTGTTGGAGGGGATCGCGTGTCAGTAATCTACATCACTTCGTCCGAGGATGGGGTTCTATTGCACGTACTCGACACCGCTCGGGTGAAGACCGGTCTTGTTGACAGTACCGACGAGCACTGCAAAGGAGATATGTCAGTCACCAGCACTGAAGCGTGGATGAAGCCCGGCGACAGGGCAAGGATAGGGGCCAAACCGACTTTTGCGGGGATCTTGAGCGGTTCCTGAAGAGAGTATCTGGGATCGAGGACCTTTCACTGTTGGATCGGAATAGGGAGAGGCGGTTCTCGCGACGGGGTCCTTCATGGTTCTTATAAGTATCGTGGGGATTTCGGCCAAGATTGGGCTGACTGATAATCCGTAGCTATTCGCCAAGTGAGCTCAGGGCTGATCCACTTTGCAACCAAAAAGTTGGAGACTCGATACACTATTCTGTGATAGTGGTAGTTCCGACCAAGTAGTGCCCGAGGCCCAGGGTGGATGTATATAAAGAAAGCACAGAGTGGAGCCGGAATGGTGATGTCAGAGCATTCGACTGGCTAGGAGGCCATACTCCAACTGATTGGGTAGCCGAAGCACGAATACTTTTCGGAGCAGCGCATGGTAGAACCCCTGTCACATGCGGGTCTTTTACTCCTGAAGATGGCGATACACCTGGGCCTGGGCCCATCGTTGGTCTGTCTGATGTTTCATACGAGACTATTTGTGGCGAGTTTGGTGACTGCCCTCGGGATGTTTCCGTGATGCTGTTGCCGGGTATATGGCGTTGACGTCGGCGGGTAGTCGTTGTTCGTCGGACAAAGGGATTATATCCCGAGCTTGGGGAAGCAGTCGGCTTGCTGGTTTGCTGCAACAGTCAAGCCCAGAATCCCAGAATCCCAAGAGGCTGAGCTGCCGCTGCCGGTGTCACAAACGGAAGGCGTTCAACCTCCCCAGTCAGGTACCTAGGTACCGACCCGCTACCTGGCGAGGGAGGTGCGAATCCATCCGGCATCAGATCCAGAGACCGGGGAAAGAGGGGCCCCAGTGTTGGGCTTTTAATTACCGGTAGCTAGACCACCCCGCGTCGTGGCAGGACAGCCTCAAGACCTCAACGTCCCTCCATCCAATTGCACTATCATAAGATCCCCAGACCTCCACATCGAGATATTCTATGTCCGCGGTCGATATCCATACACAAAATCGTAGATACAGTTGCACAGAAATAGCATACTTCCCATACAGAAACACATCAGCTTAACGAGAAGAGATTTTGACTTCCGAATCCAGACTGCCCCACCACCAGCCCCACATTGTGTGACACTTGAATGCCGTCATAGGTCAAACGCATGCCCCCAGGCTCCAGCAAATCAGCAACTGCTGCCAGGTCCTTCCGACATTCTCCGAGCTCAAACGCCTTCCATATTTGTCCAGAGTCTCGAAAACTAACATGGAACTAATAGGATCAATGCCTCAAGGCTCGGGTGAATGTTTGCATGTATCTGTTGGCACTGGGCTCCAAGGATGAATACTTCCAGGGTCCGTCGGTGAGAGGCAAGGGGCCTGGACCGGGCTGCCAAGCTACGTAACTGCCGCCTCCATCACCTGACGTGAAAGCCCCTGGCTTCAGCGCATGTGACTGGCCTCGGGCATACACCGTGCTAAGCTGAAAAATTGGATGTATGTCACGAGAACAAACAGGAACCGCAGAATTTGTTCATCACTTCCGAGCTGGCAAAGTGGCTTCAGGGGACGTTTGTGGTTTGCTGTGCGAGTGCTTGATTGCCAAGTCGACAACGGCCTGCATGTCCCGTATCGGGATCAATGGCGGCATATGCACCACGGGCGGCGCCAAGCGGAGGCCCTCCACGCTTCCGATTTCTTCCTTGCCTGAGCGAGAGTGGGGCATGACATCACCCGAATATATCCGTATCCGTTAAACCGGCAGCCAAGCACGGTTACCGGGCTCCGAGTAGACCCACAATTATCACACCTGCCGACCACCCGAAATTCACCGATTCGGGGAGGTTTGGGGTCACTCTGTAACCTCGCCGCCAGACCGCATCCTGTCAGCCCTCTTCAGGTTCTGGACACCTTGGCCCCAAGGCCCCGAGCCTGGATGCGCTATCGCCGGCAGCCCGGTGATCCACGGCCTCGGTTACCAAGCGGGCTTCCGGTGCTGCTGCACCGGAGTTCCGGGATTCAGCTAAAAGCTGGAGGTCAAATTCTTCTGGATGCAGCTTTCGGGCCAGACATTAATAGCCAGGCTAAAATAAGATTCACGCAGATAGTTTCAGAAGTTCAGATGGACGAGTGCTCGGTCACTCCCAAAAGCCTTGGGTAGTGCACCTTTCGGGAGCTGCTACCCGTTTCTTCCGACATACTACTCCTAAGGCACCGTACTTGTTACCTCAAAAAGGTGGCAGTCGACTTTGTGGGCTGCGTTTTGCGCAATGTTAGGTCACCCGTCATGGTTCATGTTTTTAGCAAGGAAGCGCCAAGTATATCATCACATAGGTCAATTCAGTTTCCCCTTCTTTTTGGACGGGTCTATTGCCTCTCGCAACTTCTCGAGTCTACCGTGTCGAGTCGGCGGCTACCAAACTCGACGGCGTCTGCCCTTGGAATCCGACAACAACGCGAATGCGCTACCATATCGGACATTGACGGAGGCAGTGATTGCTCTGCCCTCGTCGAGAAGCAGTCAGGACATCTGTAGAGCAGCCTAAGGCTTCTGCTCTGAGTCGTTATCTATACTCAAATGATTGAGTTACTGCTAGGCTGCAAATGACCTGTGGCAGATAGGCTTGACCTTGACCCGTACAGATTTTTGCCAGCATCATGACAGACTTTCTATACAAACGTGACTCGGGCTTGAGCGACAGCGGACAGGGTCTCGAGCCACAGTCAGAGGTTAGGATTAAAAGACAGATTAAAATCCAAGTAGCCTAGGGGCGAAAGGATGCAGATTGATATCGAGATCCAGCGGCTGGGGGAGGCGTGTGGATCCAAATAAACATTATTATAATCCCATCTTTCTTCGCTTGTCCCATCCTTTTCCAACTTCCCAACTAAAAAAAAATTAGCTTCATCAGTCTCCGCAAGGGCAGACAGATAGAAATAATGATAGAGATATATAGGGAGAATGGTGGAAGGGGAAAATCTTGGGGGGGGGGAGAGAAGAGGAAAAGGGGCAAAAAGAAAAGATTGCCCGATCTCGGATTCGGAAAGAGGACCTGAGGGATAGCTTGACCGACCTTATGCTTCACACGTCCCTGTGACTACTTTCTCTGTGCTATCACTACACCAATCAGGCCTTTTTGTTGCTGCTGGGACTGGTTGAATTGATATACAAAGGACCGACAGGCGATAGGGAAAAGTGAAGGTAAGATGACGCCTCTCTAACCTATCTAGAGACCATCCCAGGCATCCAAGCCTAAGAATCAACACCTCATACTACTTTGGAAGAGACCCATGTCTGCTTTTTATGCTTCTCAGACCAAAGTAAGGCTACTGAGCTCAACACTCAATGCTGAGTACAATGCTCTACATTCCCAAGCCCAATCGAATTGCGAGCAACGTCTGATGAAGATTGCGAGCCAGATAGCTCATCAGAGCGTAAAGCGTTCTTCCCAGCCGTATCAGACTGATCCTCAACCAATGCCTACGGTTTAAGACCCAGCTCCGGATACGTGTTGACACGTATAGGTCGCTCCGAGTTCAAAAGATAATCAGCATCGCGCAAAAGAATCTCTCAAACTGGCAAGGATATGGATTGTGTTGCAGTGCCCTGAAAAGTGTTTTACACCACCTTCTTATGTTGTGGCTGGTCGTTGTTTGACCGGGAATCGGCGCAATACAGTGGCCTTCCGTGGAAGGCAAGTTACAATGTGAGGAAATACGCCAAATTGTTGCCCAACTGCGAAGCTCGCACTGCGAAGCTCGAACGAGGCTGTCGCCTGAGGGGTGAGAATGGCTGATATGTCCAGAGTCTCCCTGCAATGCAGGTATCCCAAGATCGAATTTCCTTATCCGGATGGCTTGAAACAGTCGGGTGTGCGGGTCTGAAATCGTAGTGTACTCTCACTAGCGAGAGGTACCCCAGATTTACCCCGGATTTCGTCGACGTCTGGCATTACGCTACCAATACCTGGTGGGGATTGGTGGGCACGGGCCAACAACCGTCACACCTTACGTACCTCGAGGTACCTTGGCTGAAGGTGAGGTCAAGTCACGCGATCGATCACCAGCAACTGATTACCCCGCCCGGTCTGACGAAACAGTGCAAGCAGCAGGAGCGATGGACCAACCGTGTCCGATTCGGCCCCCTCCTTTTCCCCTCCCTTCCCTCCATCTCCCTCTCCCTCCTTCCCCTCCTCTTGTCCTTCCAACCAGCAAACTGCCTTCGCATCAGAACAAACATACCCCCAAGCTCACTACGAGGTATAACCTTCCATCCATCTCCAACTGTCATCGAAGTACCAATTAGAGCTATCGTACTTACACAAGTGTGATTCTCTAGACGTCCTACCATATCCTGACCACCACACTTGGCTCAGACCACCCATCAAAACATGTCAGAACCGCTCACCAAAGTTGACTCTGCCGTCCAAGGCCTCTCTTCGTCCCCAAAGGACACGAAGGATGTTAAGGCTGCCCACCGGAGGCAGAGCTCCACTGCGGCTGGAGTGATGAATGTCAATGATCTCGGTAAGTAGCTCGAGCACCCCAAGCTCGCCGGATGTTCCGGGACGAAACTAATCCCTTCTGATACACAGAGGCCCAGGGCATCGAGCTCAAGATTGCCAAAGAGACCCAGAAGACGGGCTGGTAAGGCCCCTCAGACCATCCACCACCAGCCTATGTAGTTACTGATTGGCCGGGTTATATAGGAAGATAAACACGTCGCCTACCTCGATTGATGAAAGGGAAATCCTGAAGAAGTTCCTCACGACACCCCCGGTCAAGAAGATTGACCTCCGCTTCCCCCTCGGGCTCGAGGTAACGGCACGGAACCTCAAAGGCGTCACCATCAAGGATGCACTGGATGCAATCCACAAGCCATACAAGAAGCGGGCATGTCCATCACCCAAGCCGTCTAGATGCCACACTTGCTAACACAGCTCGCTCTGATAGGCGGATGACGAATTGGACCAGCCATACCTTGCAGGTTTCGAATGGGATAAGGAGGAGTCGTGGACTCGACTGATGGTCCACCTGCAGAAGGATGCCGGCGCACCCGCCCCCTCTTCGAAGAAGAAGAAGAAGGGCGGCGACGAATAAGGCACATCATCCCGGCAAAGCAACACCCGTCTAGTCTCAATAGTTCGTTTTGTTCATTCGGTCTCCGTTGTCGATTCGGTAGAGCGGGATATTGCTATAGACGGGGTATCGGACGGGTCCGATAGCTTTCTCTAGGCACAAGAACGAACGAGTCTCTTGGCCATTTATTTTAGTTGGGGCGAAGGCGGAAGTAAAGGAACGATGCGGAAAGGAGGACTCCGATACCATATTGTTAGTCAATTGACCGGATTGTCAGCCGCATCTTGGTCGCATTGCACCGTGATATGCTATAGCCATTTGTCAGTATGTGTAGTGACCCGAGCTCTAAGAGTACAACCAGCTCCTGTAGGTAATCCGAACGAAGGCCAAGGTCCAATGTCTGTTGGAGTTGCATCATTCTTTGCTGCATTCATCCAAGTCAGGAGTCTCGGTCAGTCATGCCTGGGGAAACGTCGTGCAACGTGGAAACCACCACAAAGGAAGGAATAGTATCAGCCAAGGCAGGCATCCAGGGAGCCCCTACCTAGGTACCTTTCTAGGTAGGTACCTATCTAGCTACCTTGGCGAGAATGGACAGCGATATCGGATTTCCGTTCTGCAATATTACGTGTAGAGGCAGTGGTCAAGGCAGGTACCATTGGTGCGCATGATTTGCACCAATCAATGGTGACGGCTGCAAACGGCGCAGCTCCGGCTACTATCGGCCTTCGGGCCACCTTCGACAGCGGAAAGAATGACGCTGCCCGGCTCAAAGGGCAACGTCAACCTTGCTTGAGACGGTTTAAGATGGTTGCTCGTCTCACCCCAATACCTACCTACCTATGTAGTTGATGAGTGCTCTTGTTCTTGCTACTTTAGCAGAGATCACCCCTCGATGAGCACCATCCCCCGCCGACTGTGACGTGATAATGCCAGTGACTACCTTTGACTTCAAGGAGAAATATCGCTACCAGAACGGCTTCGGCTCCCACCTCGAGTAAGTTTGAGTTCCCGCACTTCACTTTACGCGCGGCCGTTGCTAAGATAGCCTTGTCTAGATCAGAGGCCGTTCCGGGAGCCTTACCAATTGGCCAGAATTCCCCACAGAAGCCGCCGCACGGCCTCTACGCGGAGAAGCTCTCGGGGACCGCGTTCACTGCTCCCCGTCACGAGAACAAGCAGACCTGGCTCTACCGGATCCTCCCCTCATGTTCTCACCCGCCATTCACTCCCGCTGGCAAGGACAAGGCTGTGGGAGATGACTTGGTTGATCAGTCGAAGCTGCATTACATCCCCAACCAGTTGAGGTGGGACCCATTCGACCATGACCCGGAGACCGACTTCGTGTCCGGACTGCGTCTCGTCGCGGGGGCGGGTGACCCAACCCTGAAGCAGGGCATCGGGATGTACATCTACGCCGCCGGGAAGTCGATGAACGACCACTCGGCCTTCTACTCGGCGGACGGGGAGCTCCTCGTCGTCGCGCAGGACGGCGTGCTCGACATACGCACCGAGCTCGGCTGGCTCCTGGTGCGCCCGATGGAGATCTGCGTCATCCCCCGCGGCGTCAGGTACCAGGTCCACCTGCCCGCCGGCCCCGCCCGCGGCTACGCCCTCGAGCTCTACCAGGGCCACTTTGCGCTGCCCGAGCTGGGACCCATCGGCTCCAACGGGCTGGCCAATGCGCGGGACTTCCAGGCTCCCGTGGCGGCGTTTAGCGAGGACCACGTGGCGACAGCGTCGTCGTCGTCGTCGTCGTCGTCTTACACGGTCACGGCCAAGTTCGCCAACCAGCTCTTCACCACCACGCAGCCGCACACGCCCTTCGACGTGGTGGCGTGGCACGGCAACCACTACCCGTACAAGTACGACCTAGGCCGGTTCAACACGGTGGGCAGCATCTCGTACGACCACCCGGACCCGTCCATCTTCACGGTGCTGACAGCGCCGTCGTCGCTGCGGCCCGGCACGGCGGTGGCGGATTTCGTCGTGTTCCCGCCGCGCTGGCTCGTCGCCGAGGACACGTTCCGGCCGCCGTGGTACCACCGCAACACGATGAGCGAGTTCATGGGCCTCGTGCGGGGCGCCTACGACGCCAAGAAGGGCGGGAAGGGGGGGTTCGTCCCCGGCGGGGCGAGCTTGCACAATGTCATGAGCGGGCATGGGCCGGACGCCGAGAGCTACGAGGGGGCTAGGAATGCGGAGCTGCGGCCGGCAAAGGTCGGGGCCGCGGACGGGGGTTGCGCCTTTATGTTTGAGAGCTGCCTCATGGTCGGGGTGACGGAGTGGGGGCTCAGGAGGTGCGCAAAGGTCCAGGAGGGGTATAGTGAACATAGCTGGGGTGGTTTGAAGGTCCATTGGCAGAGGCCCGAGGGGGCGGCGGGCGATGGGCATTTGCTGAAGTGATGAGATATAATTCTCTTGCTGTCGTATCGCTCACCGAGGGGGGCTAGACACTTGACCCCGGTGGTGCGTACCATTTTATAATTGACATTGGGATAATGTATTCCTCGCCCTTCGATATCTTTCTTCTAGTCCGGGAGCCTCTCCGTTGGACGATGTCCGATCCTCCTGTTCTTTGAGAGGAAGGCCCCCTTCACTGCAAGAAAAGTAGACCATGAGAGGAAGATATGCGGAGAAGAAATGAAACATATGGGGTGTGTTTGCCAAGGTAGTCCTCGTAACACCACCCAAAACTGCGTCTTATGCCCATCCAGAGGAGCCGAACGTCCCTGAAAGAGGGATCCGATTCTTCGCAGCCAGGTCCTGTCATCCCGGAATGTCCGTCCAACCTGTGATGCCTGTCCTCTGATGGGCTCGCCAGCTGCTAAGAGTATTTGCCCCTGTACCTGGTGTCTGCTCTGGTCTTCGTCGTGACTCTGGCTTCGCCGTTGTAAAAGGGGTCGTGCTCTGGGGCATTGTCTGGGAGGGGGTGTGCCACATCACATAGTCGATTTTAGTCCTCGCGGGTGATGTTTACTGCTGGTGGGATAGATTGGCTGGGATGGTTGGCAACCCCAATGGTCAGAAAAGGGGTCACATACCGTAGCCCCTTTTAAGAGTCTAGGCTAATTAATGGTCGTCAGGAATGGCACAGAATTTGTTCATCCTAGCTAGAGCAATGCGGGCGCATGAGATGTCATTATGGTGATATCCAACGCAGCCGTCTTCAAACTGACAGCCCGACACACACACATTATTACTAAAACTTTGAAGTTCGTAATAGACATGATAACATATGCCGCTTGAGCAGCTAGCCACCTTGCGCATTCGCCGCCGTCTCTTATCCGTCTATCCGTTTGCCTGAGTACCGTCGCCGTCGCTGTTACCGGTATGTGATTTGGGAACCCGGGAGGGAAGACAACCAAGAGGACGCCGCCACCGTCGCCGCCGCCGCTTTATGCGCTCCGATCGCTAAGATGCCCGCGAAACGATGCAACCTCCTGCCATGATGATGCAGAAAAAAGCCTGCCTTGAACACTCCAATACTCCTCCGGCGCTGTCTATGTGTCCAATCGATTCCTCCCGCGTGTGCGTGCTTCCTTCTTGCAGCTCATATATCCAAGTAAAGTACCCCCCTGTCCAGGTAGATGGTGGCGATCCCTCGACCTACTCTCCTCCGCTCAATGGGTTCCACTAGGCCCCGAACCCCGACGTTGCAATTAAACGAGTGCAACCCACAGGGTCATTCCGCTCTCGTGAGCCGCCAAGCACCCCCCCCCGGAACTCAACCCTCTCTCCCTCAGTGACTTCCGAAGGAGGCTCAGGGGCTCGCTGTCTGGGTATTGTTGCACGCCGGGTATCCGTTTTTGTTTCTATCTCCCTTTTCCATCCGACAAAGCTCAACCGGGTGGCTTCCTCCCATAAACAGCATGGAAGGGGAAGTAAGTGTGGAAGCTACCATCCATGACGGCCTTCCGCACCTCGACCAGGAAGATCTCGATCTGCAGCTGGGTCCAGCCCAGGCCCGTGCCAAACGGCCGCTTGCTGAGCCCCCTGAGCCCGTCCATGATGGCGGTGCGCAGGAACAGGCCGCACAGGCGCATGCGCTTGTCGCGCGGCCAGACGCCAATGGGGCACTTGTGGGAGACGGTCTTGACCGACTCGAAGCCCGCGGCCCTCATCTCGTCGGGGAGGACCAATATTGCGTTCAGCTCGCTGCCGAGGGCCCGGAGCCCCTCGTCGAGGAAGTTCATGAAGTCGCGGAAGGCGTAGGGGATCTCGGGCGTCACGCTGCCGTCGTCGCATTGCGGGAAGTAGTGTAGCTCTTGGAACTCGACGTAGCCGCCTGGTTTGAGATGGCTATGTGGTTGGTAGAGAGGCCTTGGTCAGCTCATTTGTGGATTTCGGAGAGGAAGGGGAAGCAATATGCGTACTTGAATATCCGTCGTAACAGGGTGGGGCGATCACGTATCGAATGGATGGTATGTCGGACGTGGATGAAGTCAAACTTGTCCTCATCGTCGACCCATTCCTCCTCAAAATCGTCCACAAAGAAATGGACGTTCTCTGGTACGTAATTGGGCTGGATGGGCGAGAGGTCGAGTCCTGTGACGCTCGCCGTCGGATATACGTCACCAACTGCAGTGCACGAAATTAGCTTTGAGCTGTTAACAAGTGGCGAGTCCAACATGTAACAGGTTGCCGCCCCTCGCACCGAGTCCTCTATGCTGCTTTCCCGTTCTCCGCAAGCAGCATTCCGGCTTAGCAGGCAAGAGGGGCATCCTGCGTTCTCTGGTGGTACAGCAGGAGGACTCGGCGAATGAAGATGATCGCCATAAACTGATCGGGAGGACAACCAGCCACTGCGGCATTGAAATCCCAAACAAGACGGGAAATCCCAATAGAGCGGAAACTCGCAAGCCACGTACCTTCGATAACCCAAATGCCGGTTCCCGTCCCTATTGTTCAGCATCTCAAGTTAGCCCAGGGACGTGGCGTAACGGCGCCACGCGAATCTAATGCAGACGTCATGCTACTTAGTAGATGTCTGCATGTGATATCGTGGCGGGGAAGGGTATAGCAAAAAACTCGTGCCGTCGAGCTTGCACAACGGTCTCCAACTACAGCCAAAGGAAATCGAGACTTGTCGGGTGTGATGAAAAGACCGAGCGAGAAGAAAATAACGGCGGAGGGGCAGAGGGGACGCGATAGACAGCTAGAAACCAAAAACATAAAAATACATGGAAACGAAGCGAAGATGTCGTCGGTTCTTTTAGTGGCTGTCAGAAAGAAAGGAGATTGCCCACCTAAATCCAAGCATGCCCCCCCGTTCTGCAGCTTCTCCTCAACGGGCGAGTAGAAGTGGCGGCCGCGGCACAGCATCAGGGTCATGGTGTGCTTCATGTCGTCCCTGTTCTGCTCGACGTCGTCGTTGGGGAAGGCGTACCTGCCATCGCGGAAGGCGTGGTAGCGCAGGCCGCCCTCGTAGACGTGCGCGCGGATGCTGCTGGTCATGCTGGGCGGGTAGTTGCTCATGTCCCCGTCGAAGGCGAACGGGTTTCCGGCGCTGATACCGCTGCCGCTGCCGCTGCCCTCGCTCGTGTCGAGAGTCGCGCTGCTGATGAAGCTGCCGGGGAGCCCCGTCGCGGCCGTCGAGCTGGCGGTGGAGGCCGACGAACATGGCGACCCGGCCTCGCCGGCGACGACGCTCAGCCGCGCGTGTTTTGGGTGGCCCGCCGCGGCGTACAGCTCCTCCTCCGGGGTGCTGCCTACAGCGATGCTGGTCCCCCTTGAGGAGACCGAGGGCGATGTCGGTTCGCCCGGTGGTTCCGTCGGATCCATTCTCAGGGCTGGGGCGGTGAGTTTCGTGGGTTAAGGGGGTGGCCGAGCGAGGACAATATCGCGAGGCTCTTATTTCGGGAGCCGTGTATAAATATATATAAGTCGGAAGCAGAATCAACCAGCTATATCATTACTGTCCAGGGTCCAGTGACAGCAAACAAGGTCACAGCCGCATCTCAAGATGCTGCCTTGCAGGCCTCAAATGCTCGATTTGCCTTTCGACTAGGCGGATTCTCGAGGCTGGTGGGCAATTGGCGACGACTAGATCAATTTAATAGGGTCGGGTGCTTTGTAAGTCGGTCAAATGGGGTAGTTGCTTGAACCCTGGGGCTGGCGCCGTCGTCTCGGCAATTGTGCGGAGGTTACCTAGGTGCTAACCATTCCTCTGGGTCTTCGATAGTGGCCGCGTGCTTTCTTCCTTGTGCTTCCTCTCTTCTTTATTTGCCGCTGGAATCAGCCTTGGATACCGGTGGTTTGGTAAGGAGGGTTGGGACCAGGAAACGGGGAGGGGAAAAAATTAATTGGAGGGGAGGGAATGGTATTATGTTCTCTACCCCCCCCCAAAAAGGCAAGCTATGTCCATTGTCCAGTCCTCTCTAGCCATGGCCGCTTCTTTAGCTCCGGGTTGGGAAACCTGGACTTGGTGCTGCAGAACTATAGGCAGACAAATGGAAATGGTGGAGACTCCCGTCCTCAGAGGCTATAACAGAGACAGTACTTTTTGGAGGGTTGTATTGCATGTACCTCTAGCGAGCGATGGGACTCGAAATGGGGCCGAAGAACGGGGCAAAATACATGGATTGTACGTCTGGACCCGGGAGTTTGGTTGGGGGTGTACATGCGTAGAGCCTGGGGCTTCGGTGTTGTGCAGAAGGGATTAGCCCTGGATATCGCTGCACGCCCCCCCCCTGTTTTCAGCACGGGGCCATCTCATGAATGGTGCAACTGCATACGTAGCACGAATTTGGGAGCCACACGTACACGTGTAGTAGTATTCTGCCATCCGCTCACAGACCGGGAAATTCTTCATTGGGCGGCATCACCGGCGGATGGGGGCCGCGGGTTACGGGTCACGGTATGCCTTCGTTCGGCCAGGGTTATGGCTCCCATGCAGTTTTTCATCACAGATTACGCTACCGACATTGCCGGTGACAAGGGATCGGGAAGCCAGGCCAATTGGCGTGGCTAGAGAAGAAAAGCAAACACATCTTCTGCATTTGCTGTTGCTGTGTTGGTTCGTAGTGCAGGCGCAGTCCAGGGGTCGGCCAGATGGTGTTCTGTGTGCGGATCCGTAGGCGTATCCAGACAACCGGATCACGTCCTCGACTCAAAAATCCGCGACCCAGGACCCAGGGGGATGGGCGAGCTGACGCCACCGGCACCGGATCCGGCATTTTGGGATTCGGGGATTTTAGCTTTCGTTGGTCGTGCTCTTGCTCTTCCCCATCATGGCACTCGTCCTACTTGCGCCTTCTATCCATACATGTTGCATGTTGCCTCTTCTGCTCTCCCTTCCTGATTATACTTGAATCTGCCCAATTGCCCATCGTTTTCTCCCTTCGCCCACCGACTTCGACAAGGGTGGGTGTGACATTCGGGGCTAATTAATCTCGATTATGGCTGCCAGAAGCAGGCAAACCGAGAAGAGTGGAGAATGCTGTGGGGACATCAACAGGGGCGTGGGACACGGGAGGGATTTGCGCTAAAAGGCCCGCACCACCACGTACCTACCAGGTGGTAGTGTACCTACTGTACCTGGGCTCTCTGTGCCACAGCATCAGCGGAGATAATAGGACCCAAAGATGCAAACGTCCCCTAGGTAGGTAGGTACGTCTGCGCTACACAACCGAGATCGGAAGGAGAGGAGGTCCCGCGAGAATTATTGTTCCCATACACAACAATTATTTCGCAATTCGCATTGTCCACCTCGAGGAGAATAGGATCGGCACGCAAGTGGACTGACTAGGTAGGCGCGCCATGGCGGGCCTATTCCGCATATGCTTTTGTTTGCAGAGCACATGAGAGCTTACCCCTCCCTCCTCTGCTACCCTCCACCTCGAACCGCATCGTCGTACTGAATTCTGCTATTCAAGTTGCGCCTGCTGTCCTTGCATAGGTTGCGTTCATATACCTGGCTCTGGCTCAGGGATCCAGCCGTCCGTCATGTCATCCCCGCTTCTTCATCCCGTCCCAAACTGCGGTCATACAAACAAGAACCTGCGTGGATGTCTGAGTTGGAGTGACGATTGGTCACGAACCTAGTTTGGGGTCCCGCAATCGCTAACATTATGGCCATGCGTAGTACGTCGTAGAGCCAAGTTCCCACCCTGTCGGAAAGCGCCGCTTTTTACCTGCATGAGTGGGAAGTGGTGCGACCTCTTTGCTGGGTCAATCCATCCACCATCCTCATCACCCTGCGGAGCATCAGGGGCCGGTGCGGTGGGCGGTGAGGGAACCCATTCACTTTTGGACGGGGCAGACGGACTGTGTCCACAAATCATGCCACACATGGCTTGCGCCATTATGGATGTTGAAACCTGGGCCGCTTCCACGCCTTGACTCTGCATTACTGTGTAGCCAACATTCCCAACAGTTTGGTACGACAGTGCCGCAATCACAATGCTAAGATTCAGATCACAGTCCCGACCAACAAAGTGCCGACGTATGGCAAGGAGGGATCGACATGACACCTCATTGGTGTGTCGTGCTCTGCCCCGCCTTTCTCCCCACCTTCTTTCTTGTCACTTTCCTTTCCTCCTTCCCCTCGAATCCGGGGCACGGACCATCCCGGCCCGCCTCTCCGGAGCGGGTCGGCGAGTCCGCATCAGGCCCCACGCCGGATCCCATGCCGTAGCAACGTTGGGACGTGCTGGTGATACCCGAGCTGGGCAGCACGTCGGTGCCCCGAAGGTCGCCGACTACTCTCCGGCCATTTTTGCGAGGAGTTTAGTATTGGCCTTTCGCGGTTGGGGATCGGGGGCGGTTACTGCCATTCCTCGACCTGGGTGTGATTTCAAGGTTTCAGGTATTACTCGAGTGATGGAAACTGACACCTGAAAGCCTGCCCTATTAACAGGAGTTGGCTTCACCCTTGGGCTGCGCATCGATCCTGAGCTCGATGGTTCGAAGATTTTATTGGGGGGTATCACGCCTGCATGGCCCTCGAACTCACAGTAGATACGTAGTCGCGGTTGTCGGGGTACTGTAGGCAATGAGCAGCAAGGTAAGGCCAGCCGAGGCCTGAGAAATGAACATTCACCGTTGCATTGTGTGGCAAATAAACTAGTTGGTCAACACGGGCAGGTTGGGCCTTCTTACGGCGACCGCTAGTGAATAGGTAGGTTAGATGATTGGCGTTACGAGATGCTGGAACCGACTGCGCCTCCAACACCCTCCTTCTTCCCCCCAATCCAACCCAGCGAGTCCCCTCCCCGGCCATCCCACCATCCACAACAGGATACCACGACAACAAAGCCTCAGAAACCGAAAGCACCAGCGGCCCGGACTCAGCCTACTGGGTCTTTTGCTTGGGCCCCGGCGCAAAGGCCCGGAAGAGGCCGCGCAGGGCGACACCGGTGACCATCAGGACCTCCAGGCCCAGCAGGCCGATCCAGATGGCGTCGAGCAGCTGCTCCTCGTAGCCGCCGAGGAGGCCGTCCATGCTCAGCCTAAGGACGCGGTGCGTTATCTGCGACAGCAGGAACGCCTCGAAGACGTAGAACGTGTACCAGTACGGTCTTGAGGGGAGTCAGTGCCATGTGCACACCCAGACAACCCCCCGCATACGTAACCTCCGGGAGGGGCCCCGGGGCTGGGAGGGAAGAAGAAAGAAAACTCACTTGGTCTGCTTGCTCAGCTGGGTCCACGGGCGCGGGCGCTCCGCGACTTGCTGCGACACGTGGAACGCGAGCACGAAGCCGCACAGGATGAAGAGCCAGATGAGCAGCATGCGCTGCATCATGCTGAGCTCGTAATACGGGAGGAGGTCGGTCATGGTGGGCTATATATGACGCTGTGCGCGGGAGAGGGGAGGAGAGAGTGTGAACACGTAGCGAGTTCTGCGCCGAGAAGGAAGGAGGGGTTTTGCTTATTGTATTGCCTGGGCTGTGCAGTGATGATATTATATTTAGATTGGCCCCCGGAAGATGCGATGCGATGTGGGATTTCACTCAGCCAGACATGCGGGATTGGAAAGCAGGGAATTAAATGATGAAGCTCGCCGGAAAGGCCAGAAATGAAGTTCTCTTTTTTTTCCTGGTTCAGGACACATGCTGCGTTATTTTACCCGGGCCAGCCTCCCGCCTCCCGCGCTCCAATGCGCGACTAACATCCACGCCAGGCCCAATCCGTGGATAAATTCGCTTGCAATAAATCCCTGTGGCGAGCTGTGATAGAAGGATTCTAATAAGTACGATGGTGACTTGAGAATTTGGCCCCCGTATCTATGAGGGTTGGATTGATTACTGTATCAATTGAATGCTGAGTTCGTGGGGATTTATTGCACTGATCGCCCAGAGGAGCTTCCCATGGATACTGCAATGGACCCCTGACCCCATGCTTCTTCATCTTCGGAACGGGCAGGAGATTCCATTTTACGCTGAATACTCCAAAAGAATGCCTATTCCAGAGTCCAGACCAGCCCTGATATATGACTGACTGTGTGTGTGTGTGTATGTGTGTGTGCATGTCCCCGCCGACGCCGTCCATACAGTCCCCTGATAACCATAACCATAACCATAACCCAAAATAGTTAGTCATAATTCATTCATTCGTCATATATGCTCGTGTCATTCTCGTGCGTGTGCTTGGAAGCATGCGGGCTCGTAACCCGGATCCCGTTCTCCAGCCTCGCGAGCGTCAGGCCGTAGCCCTTGTAGTCGCACCACGACTTGACCATCTTGACGGCGTTCTTGATCTCGCGTCCGTTGAGGTGCCACGCCGCGAGTTCCATGATGTCCTCGTCCGCGAGCTCGTGGTGCTTCGGCTCGCCTACTGCTTCGTCTTCCGTATTCGCGCCCCCGTTGTCGTTGTCGTCGTCGTCGTGCACGACCCCGTTGGCTGCTGGGTCAGGAGTGTCAGGAGCCGCCTCGGACGCACCGCCGTCGCCGAGCTCGCCCGGCTCGGCATCTTCGCTCTCGTTGACCTCTTCTACTTCATGCACCTCGGCCTCTTCAACCTCCTTTACTTCCTGCACCTTCGCCTCCCGCGGCAGCCTGTCGAGGAACTTCCGCCACACCTTCTCCCTCGCCTCCAGAGTCAGTGGCTTGAAGAGCAGGTGCAGGCTGACCCTGCTCCGGAAGGCCGAGTCGATGGTCGAGTACAGGTTCGTGGTCAGGAAGATGATGCCGCGGAAGTACTCGAGCTCGCGCAGGAAAATGGAGACGAGCTCGTTGCGCGCAATGTCGTGCGGGCTGCGCTCCGCCATGAAGACGTCCGCCTCGTCGAGCAGGATCACGGCGTCCCACTCGGTCGCCATCTCAAAGACGCGCTTCACGTTGGCGCCCAGCGTGAAGGCGCTGATGCCGAGATCTTCGGCTTGGAGGTAGAAGAGCGGCCGGTGGGTGCGGTCGGCCACTTGGGGAGGGGCTGAGGTAAGTAAGTGGCCTTGGGGGAGGAAGGGACGTGGGCTAGCAACGGGGATTCTTACCGGCTTCAGCAGTCAAAGTCTTCCCAGTACCTGGCGGCCCGCTCAATAGGATGATTAAGCCTTCGCCTTTGCCAACAATAACATCTCCCATCTTCATATTTGCATTGTTGTGGTTCTCGACAAAAGACAGGACGAGGTCCTTCTGCTGTTCGTCATAGACTAGATGGTCGAATGCCCTGTCATTCCAGACCATTGGCCGGATGTCTTCGACATAAAACGACACTGTAGCCTCGTCAGCTTCATCAGTCCCAATCCTCGCACAAGAGTCGGGAAACTCACGCCATAACTTGTTCTTCAGGGCGTATCCCTCGATCAGGGGTACTATAAACATCAGATCTTGCTCCTTGGCAAGCATGGCCTCCTTGTTTTTCTGCTGCTCTTCTACGCTGAGCCGCTTTGCGACCATGGCCTTCCCCTTCGCCTTCACGTCGGCTCTTGGGTCTTGGACGATGTCAGCGACCGGCCATGATCAGGCGATGCGTCAGGAACCACAAACCTCCACCGGGACGGCCGGTTCCGCGAACGGTGTTTTTCCTCGAATCCGGGTCCTTGCCGTCTCGTGGCCCCTGGGCGAGGTGGTGCTTGTTGAAACCGACGACGTCAATCAAGATCCGGCCATCCACCTACCAAGCCCCGTATATTAGTCCAACTGTTTCCAAAGGCGAAGGGGAGAGTGCTCACATTGTGTTTCTCCATTTTCTTCTCCTCTCTGTAGATACCAATCCCAGAGTATGTACAGTAAGTCAGCCCCTGGTAGCCCAAGACTCTCTCGCCACGAGCCGTCAGTCTCTTCTTTGTCTCCTCGACATCCTCGACGAAACAGAGAGGATAGTGGGAGAGGTCCTTGATGGGCTTGTTTCCCTCAAACTCGGGTATATCTAGCTCGGCATCGTCCCAAATGAAGGCCTCGCCGTTGAAGCGGAGCACCTTGCAGCGGATGATCAGGGAGCTGGATCCGGGAGAAGTCCACCTGACCAACGTCTCGACAACCCTGACTAGGAACTCCCCATTATTGCCCCAGCTTATGACCTCGCAGTCCCTGGGGAAGTAGGTCCAGGCAAGCTTGTAAGACACCAGCCCGCTCGCAAGCAGGTTTTTCTTCTTGGTGCGGATGTCAGAGAATAGATCGTCGATCACCTTGATGAGGAGGAGCATGTGCGTCTTGAGGGAATCGCCCTCGACAAGACGCTTATACTTTGCCACGATGTCGTCGTAGCAGAAATATAGCGGCCGGAAGGGCTCCCGGAACGAGGCAATCTCGTTGACGTCCAGGTGCAGGTCCTCCTTCTTGAGGATGTCCTCCAGCGCGGCGACGAGCTGGGGATTCTGTATGTCGATGCGGAAGTACTTGAGGCTAAACCGGCCGCCCAGCGCGGGCTTCTCCAGGTCGCGCACCTTGTATACTTTGATGGCGACCCGGTCCTGGGACTTGGCGGCGCTCCTGCTGAGCTGCTTCGGCGGATAGTCGACCCAGTCGATCCAGCTGTCAGAGCTGTTCCGGCGTTCGTAGAGCGTCTTGACCGCCGGCGTGGCGCCAAAGTTGGCGTCCTTGCCGTCCTCAACCTTGTCCCCGTCGGCGGCGGCGCCCCTCTTCGGATCGTTGAGGAACGACGATCCCGAGGAGAAGTCGGCAAGGGTCTTGTCGGACCGCTTAAAGAGACGCGAGACCTTGCACCGCCATTTCCAGGCCGTTTCCGAGATGTCCTCACGGGTAAGGAGGCGAAAATGCATTTTAGGCCTGGATTGCGATTGCAGAAACAACTCCGCCTGCTCGATCAAAGGAGTTCGAAAGCTTGGCACTATGGTAATGGCTACAAGAACAGATAATTTGAAGAGAATATTCAATATTCAATAGCACCACAAGACGGCTGAATGGCTACACCAAGTGAGTCATGAAGGTGATTGCCGACGGGGGAATAACATCAATGGGTGGGAAGAGGGCGAGGCTCTCCAGAAGCTGATGAGGCTTATGGGGAAACCTGATTTGTGCAGTTGGTTGGCTGAATGGCTGTGACATTCAATGGGTGGCCTGAAACCTGCAACCCAGCTTACTTTTTAAGCAAATGCGAACCAGTCAAAAACAACCCAAGCAGCAATTTTATGACTCTTGCCGCCGCCGGCCGGTGTGGCGCTTAAGGGATCAACAGGAAAGGATGGGATATCAATGAACAGAAGAAAGGTCTATATGCAAGCAGGCCTTATACAACCCTTGGGCGGTGCTCTTCCATTACAGACATATTCATCCTGCCAGGCCCGCTAGTTCCCTACAGAATGGGCTGTTATTCTCCCCATAATTGCAGTTCTCCTCATCTGGATAGGCATCATGCATCCCCTCATCCAGAAACATGTGGGGCTGTAATGATGTGTACAGTTGAAGAACGGGACTGATATGTCCCCAACTTCAGTTCAAGCACTAGGCAGAAGGCGTTGAGCAGCATGGCTAGCAGGAACCAGGACCAGAGCCTGAAGCGGGAGCAGGATGCCCACGTAGCCACCATCGGGCCCCCCGAAACTGCAAAGCAGTCTCTCCAGCTCCTCTGCCCCTCCTGTCCCTCCCGTCCCATCCCTCTACCATTGTCGTCAAAGAGGCAGCGTCCGCGACGCTGGAGCCCGATATTTCTGCATTTCGCCAAACAACACCAGATTGAGATGCAGCTGCCCAAATATGGCTCGGGAAAGGTTGTGTTGCCCCTGGCATAGTGAGGCAGTCGAGCCAATGAAATGAAGCACTCCAAGCATTGACGGGCTACTTGCAGGAGTCGAAGGAAGCAAAGGAGAACAAAGCAGCAGAGCAGAACCTCATCCGATCTGCGAGAGCCCTTGCTGGGATAGTGACTCCATTAGATAAGTGTTGGGATCATGGTGGAATGCGGATCGATCTGCAAATATCGAAGTTCGACCTTGTTGCCGCTGGGTATGTACTTTGCTGAGTTGGATTGTTCAAGCTTGCCCGTCCGGATCGATATCAACGGAACCACCAGTTGACTGAGCCATTGAGCCTGCCGTCTCGGAATCCGCTCTTAACACTGTGCCACCAGCCTTTGGGAATGTAGAGAGCATCCCCAGCATCCAACCGAGCCTCCTGGATATCCGCTGTGGCCTCCTCACCCCATATCGCGTCGTGTAGCAGCAGTCTTTCGGGGCCCTGCATCATCTCCTCTCCGCGAATCTGCGAGCTGCCTGACCTCCCAAGCCGCATTTGGACGTCCCGGAAGATGCGTTCCCCGGCAGACGGAGGAAGGAGCCTGGTGACCTTCGAGCTGCAGAGCTGGCAGAACAGATTCGGATTCGGGTCCCGGTGCCAAGGCGTGTAGGTTGGCTCGAGCCCGAGCCAGATACTGGAATTGTAAATGTCACCTTTTCCGGCGGACTGCACGATCTCGGGAGAGCGCATATCGCTCGCCAGCTCTGCGGGTAGGTCACTGAGGGGTGCCTGAGCAATGTATAGTTGTGTGACCTTGTCCTGGCTGTGCGAGACGTTATATTCAAGTGCCGCTAGTAGCAAAGCCAGCGGCGCATAGAAGCGAAGAAGCTGAACTTCCTGACCATTGGGACTGAGTGTATCCAGATGATGTTGAAGCAGCTGTGTTAAATGCTTGTGGATTGGCTTATCGGTGCTTGACAACCAAATGGAGAAATTGTATATTCCTTCATGGGTATTTTCGCTCGCACTTGTCGCCTTTGGCCCTTGGACAAGCTCATAAGGAAACAGTGTGGCAGAGAAGTTCTGGAGGTACGGTGTAGCGTCATAATGGTGGGTTTCCTGATTCAAGCGGAACCACTTGGGAAGGATGGAAAACACAGACGCCGTACTGTGGTCAGGCCTGTCATGTTGAGCGCTGCCTCTCATAACGAGGGGTCGGTCGATGCTGAACGCCTCCCGCCGAAACTCTTCGCAGCCCACCGTATCGGCGGCCTTGGGAATTGCTGTAATGGTGCTAAGGTTCTTGAACCCTGTCGCCCGCCACAGGGCTGGTCGTTGTGTGGACAGTAAACATGCTCTGGATATTAGTGGCATCAGAATAGTCCGAGGGTCGTTCCATAAGCTAGGAAAGTAATGTAAAAAGGGAGCGAGTGTAAGAATATTGCCTCCGAGTGTTCAGTTTCAAGATGAGGGTCCCGGAAAGACGGGTAGCCTCTGTCGGGTTTTGAAATTGTTAAGATCAGGGGTACACGTGATTTTCCGCGATGGAATCCATTGCACGGGCCCGGCGGTTGGCAAATTGAACCTGCCAAGGTGGGGCGAGGATCTGCTCCGGAGGGAACATCAATCCCTCCGTTGGGCGCGGGGCTGAAGCAGGGCACGGACCAACCAAGGCGCTAGTGTAGAGATTCGCAACCTTCAATTGAGCCCATGAGCCAGCAAAATACCTAAATCCCGGGCACCGAACATAGGTATTCAGCACTATCCACTACCCTCGCGTGATAGGCTCCTCTGAAGTCGGCCCAGCATTACTTTTCATGATCCTACCACCTTCGCGAAATTATCATGTCCTCGTCATAGAGTGACGCTCGTGGTTGCCCAACGCGTCGGTCGGGATCAGAAACATCCTGCATCGACACCAGCTCAGCTGCGGCACTCGCAGCCTTTTCCTGCAGCGCCTCCACGCTTGCAGAGCGTCCGAGATGTCGACATCATCTGGCAGCCCGGAGTCGTGGATCGCGTCCTTCTGCTCTCTCCTCGGCCACGAATACTTCGCCGAGGTATCAGAAGAGTTTATCGAAGATGACTTCAACCTCACCGGTCTGCAGTCTCAGGTGCCCATGTATAAGGAGGCACTAGAGGTGAGTATTTCTGCCCAAACCCCCCTTGCTTTCTATGCGGCCATCCCCATCTGACTGTGTGGATATTAGATGATTCTCGACGTCGAGCCGGAGGATGATGACGATGACGAAGATGAGGAGGATGAAGATGAGCAGGATGACTCGGGGGATGCTCGTGGGGGAGTAGGGGGCCGGCAATACGGCGAACGAAGACAGCACAGCCGCGTCGCCAGTGACCTGTCCGTCATCGAGTCGTCCGCCGAGATGCTCTATGGCCTGATCCACCAACGGTTCATCTGCTCACGAGTCGGCATACAGCAGATGTCGGAGAAGTACGAGCTGGGCCACTTCGGCGTGTGTCCCCGCACAAACTGCAATCAGGCGAGAACCCTACCGGTCGGTCTATCTGATATACCAGGAGAGGATACCGTCAAGCTCTTCTGCCCATCCTGCCTCGACGTATACGTCCCGCCCAACAGCCGTTTCCAGACCGTCGATGGCGCCTTCTTCGGGCGCACGTTTGGCGCCCTTTTCCTGCTTACCTTCCCTGAATACGACCTCTCCAAGACGGGCGCCGAGGCACTATCCAACCTCCATGCGAGCCGGTCAGCTACCAGCAGTAGCATGGCTATAGATGATAACCTTATGGTAAATGGAGTCTACGCGCGGAACGTCGCGCCTGGGCTGGGCCGTGATAAGATCTATGAACCTCGGATTTATGGATTCCGGGTATCCGAGGTCGCCCGCTCGGGCCCTCGCATGCAGTGGCTCCGCGACAAACCAGAGGACGTAACCGAGCTTGACGAGGCCCGGCAGTTTGCGCAGGAGCACGGAGACTCGGACGACGAAGACGAGGCCATGAATCTGAACGGGAGGACGGTCGTGCGACGTCGTCCACCGGGCAGCGCAAGGCTTCGTCAAAACCAGAGACGGAACCAGAACGGAAGCCCGATGGCGCTGGAGGCCAACGGCGCAGAGTCGGAACTTTAGCTAGGGGCCATCCTTTCAGTAGTTCAGCAGCCAAAAAAAGAACAAGAAATTGAGAAAAAAGGACGGGCCGGAACGGTTAGATCCACACGGGCGAACAGGAGGACTCCCACATCTTCTCTTCCCTTGCATGGTCGGCGTTTCTTCCCTGCGGGGTTCTTGCGATGAGAAAGGGAACGGGATACGGCGTTGCCGCGTTATGGAGGTGGTCAGCATCAGGGTCTAAGACATAATTTCACTTGGGACCTCTGGTCTCGCGCACACTTAACATGGATCTGTTGAATAAGCCAATGCTTGCTATAAATGGCCTGTATAAAAGTGGGCGTCTCCCACCTCCGGGTATACCTCGGGCGAGGCCTGCCAGATCAGGCGACGAGGTTGAGGCTTTCTTCTTCCGCGGGCCAGAAGTCCGATTAACTCCGGGGCTATCGATACCCATTCCAGAATATGGAAGCTTGGCGCGCGAGAACCAATTAGCTGTTGAAAATTCGACTCATTGTCGCTCACTATGGATCTCTTCCTTCATACTTATCAGATCCAACGCGCCTTGGAGGCGGCGGAGGAGAAGGTAGGTACCCCCGTACTTGTGTACTTAGGAACAAACAGGCGGGACGGGACGAATATTCCGTGCTGCCATCCAGGTTCGAGTCAGGACAGTTGGGAAACGACGACCGCTTTGAGTCATGACTGTAAAGAGACCCCTCAGGTTCTTATTCTCCAGAGACACCTACTAGGAAGCCCTAGAGGAACTACCAGCATTAACGCTCTTACTTATTACTCCATAATACGTATATTGGAGATCGGAATAACTGCCCTACTGTGGTTCAACAAACGCCGTACGTCAGTAACTAGCCAGGTGCCAGGATCATCACATCGAGCTCGGGATGTGGGTGGGAGACAGGGCCGTAGTAGGTATTACTCATACCGGCCAATGTGCATTACCGAAGGAGGGGCGCCGACTTACACAATACTTGCTTGCTTTTGACGGGATAGGTTGTCGCACCCCACTCCTCTTCCGGAAGGTTTCAAATGGTGAGAGCAAACAGTGTGCTTAGACCTTAGATTGAATACGGATTGAAATTGAACACGCATTGAACTGTTTGTGACCCGGATCTGAGAAAGTTGAGACTGCCGATTTTCCGGCAGCGGAGGTAAAGATTGGAGGCCCGCTCTTCTCCGCTTGGGCCCATGCACGGAAGCCAAAATGTGACTAATTCGGGACGGATCCTGAAGTTTGATTCGCCCAGTTCATCAACGCTCGTGGCGGTTGTGGCCCGCGCCCCATGTGGATTTAGGCTTTGCGCGTGGTAGGGATGGAGAGTTTAAGGTGCGTTGAGAGCCCCAAAAGATCAAAAAGATTGGTAATCTGTGCCGAGTCCGGGCGGAGCTGCAAACAAAGTGCCCAAAGAGGTGGGTCTAAATATTTTTCGATGTACTAATTTGTTGGTTTGCCTTCAGGAACTTATATGCAATTCTCTTCTCTCCGTCACAGTTCCTCCCACCCCCATTCCTTCCTCAAGTACCTTGATAGTCTCTCATTTACATCTCCTTATTCACAGTTCATATCGCCTTTCCTTCGCTTTGCTACAACCCAACTCCTAGAACTTCATTTTCTCCTTATTGCTGCGCCGGTGCCTGTTGAGGCCGCAGCCACACTCAAGCAGCGGCATTCACCGTCTCTTGCGGCGATCCTAGAATTTCTTACGCGGCAATCTTGACGATCTCCCAATACAATAACCCTTAATTGGACGCCGTGGACGACCGTGCATGATGGGTGCCACGGGAAATGGAGAGGCGTTAGAGAACGCCGTGGCACCGGAACATGCCGAGCATGAAGCCACCGCTGCGGCGACCGGTACGTCGCATAGCCTGACCTCGTCCGTCTCCTCGCGAACCCAGGACCTCGAGGAGCTACGAGAGGAAGCCCGGCGAAACAACCCCAATGGCTTGACCCGCGTCCCGACCGGGGTGTCGGTCGAGCAGGCCGAAGCCGAGTTTGCGCATCTGCAGCGAGAGCTGTCGAGAGCGAGTCGTGCTAGTCGTGCCAGCAGCCGGAAAAAGGGGGCCGATGTCGAGAAAAGCGCCAATGCTATCACCGCGTCGCCTTCCTCGGATTCGGAGGGCGAGCAGTTCGACCTTGAGTCGGCTCTGCGTGGTGGCTTGGACGCTGAAAGGGAAGCGGGGATCCGGCCGAAGCACATCGGCGTGTACTGGGATAGCCTGACCGTGAAGGGCCGGGGCGGCACGACAAACTACGTCAAGACGTTTCCGGATGTGCTCATCAACTCCTTCGATTATATCTCTCCGCTGATAAGGCTCCTCGGTCTGGGTAAGAAGGGAATCGAAGCAACATTGCTCGACAACTTCAAGGGCGTGTGCAAGCCGGGAGAGATGGTCTTGGTCCTCGGGAGACCCGGATCCGGGTGCACCACTTTCCTGAAGACTATTGCCAACCAACGGTACGGATACACCGGTGTGTCTGGGGAGGTGCTCTACGGCCCGTTCACGGCGAAGGAGTTCACCAAGTATCGAGGCGAGGCTGTTTACAATCAAGAGGACGATCTCCATCTCGCCACCCTCTCCGTGGAGCAGACTCTTGGCTTTGCGCTGGATGTCAAGATGCGTGGCAATCTTCCCGGGGGCATGTCTAAGAAGCGCTTCAAGGAAGAGGTCATCGACATGATGCTCAAGATGTTCAACATCGAACACACCCGCCACACGGTCGTCGGAGGGCACTTCGTTCGCGGTGTCTCGGGCGGCGAACGGAAGCGGGTGTCGATTGCGGAGATGCTCATCACCAACGCCTGCATTCTGTCCTGGGATAACAGTACGCGAGGTCTCGACGCCTCCACGGCCCTCGACTTTGTGAAGTCTTTGCGCATTCAGACCAACCTATACAAGACCACCACATTCGTGTCGCTATACCAAGCCTCGGAGAATATTTACAAGCAGTTTGACAAGGTCCTAGTCATCGACGCTGGCAAGCAGGTCTACTTCGGACCCACCTCCGAGGCAAGAGGCTACTTCGAAGGCCTAGGCTTCCTCCCAAAGCCAAGGCAGGTGACCCCAGACTATGTGACAGGATGTACCGACGAATTCGAGAGAGAATACGCTCCCGGGTGGTCAGAAGCCAATGCACCTCACAGTCCCGAGACCCTGGAACGCGCATTCAACGAGTCTCAGTTTGCCAAGGCGCTGGACCAGGAGATGGCCCAGTACAAGGCGAAGCTCACGGAAGAGACGGGAACGTACGAAGACTTCAGGCTCGCAGTGCGGGAGCAGAAGCGCCGGGGCGCACCTAAGAGATCTGTCTACTCTGCCGGCTTCCACCAACAGGTCTGGGCTCTGATGAAGCGCCAATTCGCCCTGAAGATGCAAGACCGGCTCGGTCTCTTCCTCTCCTGGTTGAGGAGCATCGTCATCGCCATTGTCCTGGGAACCCTCTACCTCAATCTTGGCAAGACATCTGCCAGCGCCTTCAGCAAGGGAGGTCTGATGTTCATCTCGCTCCTTTTCAACGCATTCCAGGCTTTCTCCGAGCTTGGAAACACCATGACCGGCCGCTCCGTCGTGAACAAGCACAGGGCCTACGCCTTTCACCGACCATCGGCGCTCTGGATTGCGCAGATTTTCGTCGACCAAGCATTTGCAGCGTCTCAAATCATGCTGTTCTCTATCATTGTCTACTTCATGAGCGGACTGGTGAGAGACGCCGGCGCGTTCTTCACCTTCTATCTGCTCGTTCTCTCCGGCAACATCGCAATGACTTTGTTCTTCCGCATCATTGGCTGTATCAGTCCTGATTACGATTACGCCTCCAAATTCGCCGTCATCGTCATCACCTTCTACGTCACGACGTCCGGCTACCTGATTCAGTACCAGTCTGAACAGGTCTGGCTCAGGTGGATATACTGGATCAACGTCCTGGGTCTTGCTTTCAGCGGCCTAATGGAGAACGAATTCAGTCGCATTGACATGACGTGCACGGCGGACTCGTTGATTCCTTCCGGCCCAGGCTATGATGATATAAATCACCAAGTCTGCACCCTTGCGGGGTCATCGCCCGGCACTCTGAACGTCCCCGGCTCATCTTACATCATCAACCGCTTCTCGTTTAGCCCCGGCGACCTCTGGAGAAACTGGGGTATTATCCTGTGTATTATCGTGTTTTTCCTGATCATGAACGTCGTCCTTGGAGAGCTTGTGGACTTCGGCATGGCAGGGAACACAGTCAAGATCTTCCAGAAGCCTAACGCTGATCGGAAACGGCTTAACGACGCATTGGCGAGCCAACGAGATAACCGGCAGAAGGGCAAGAAGGAAGTGGAAAGCACCGAACTCAAGCTCGAGTCCAAGAGCATCCTCACATGGGAGGCTCTCGAATACGACGTGCCTGTGCCAGGTGGCACCCGCCGGCTCCTCAACAATGTATTCGGCTACGTCCGCCCGGGCGAGCTGACGGCCTTGATGGGAGCGAGTGGCGCCGGCAAGACGACACTTTTGGACGTCCTCGCCGCAAGGAAAAACATTGGCGTTATCAGGGGCGATATCCTTGTCGACGCTATCAAGCCCGGTAAGGAGTTCCAGCGCAGCACGTCGTATGCGGAGCAGATGGACTTGCACGATCCAACGCAGACTGTCCGCGAGGCGCTTCGGTTCTCGGCCGACCTGCGGCAGCCTTTCGAGACCCCGCAGGAGGAAAAGTATGCGTACGTTGAGGAGATCATGGGCCTCCTTGAGATGGAGAGCTTTGCGGATGCCATCATCGGGTCACCGGAGGCTGGCCTCACTGTCGAGCAACGCAAACGGGTCACCATTGGCGTGGAGTTGGCCGCCCGGCCACAGCTCCTCCTCTTCCTGGATGAGCCTACTTCGGGCTTGGACAGCCAGAGTGCTTTCAATATCGTTCGCTTTCTTAAGAAGCTTGCCGCCGCTGGCCAGGCTATTCTCTGTACCATCCATCAGCCGAATGCCGCCCTGTTCGAGAACTTCGACCGGCTACTCCTGTTGAAGTCCGGCGGCCGGTGTGTCTACTTCGGCCCCATCGGCAAGGACGCCAGCGTGCTGCGGGACTACCTGAATCGACACGGCGCTGTTGCCCAGGACACCGACAACGTTGCCGAGTTCATGCTCGAGGCCATCGGTGCTGGCAGCGCTCCTCGTATCGGCAACCGGGATTGGGCCGACATTTGGGAGGACAGCCCCGAGCTTGCTAACGTCAAGGATACGATTTCCCAGATGAAGGAGACGCGGAGAGCTGCCGGCGAGCAGGTGGATCTGCAGCTGGAGAAGGAGTATGCATCACCTCTGATGCATCAGCTCAGGGTGGTCGTCCGCCGCACCAACCTCGCCTACTGGCGCTCACCCAACTATCTCTTCACGCGCCTCTTCAACCATCTGGTAATCGCACTTCTCACCGGCCTGGCCTTCCTCCACCTTGACCTCTCCCGCTCCTCGCTCCAGTATAAGGTGTTCGTCACCTTCCAGGTCACCGTACTGCCGGCGCTCGTCATCAACCAGGTCGAGATCATGTACCACATCAAGCGGGCCATCTTCTTCCGCGAGTCGCTTTCCAAGATGTACAGCCCCTTCACCTTTGCCGCGTCCATGGTCATTGCCGAGATTCCCTACAGCATCCTCTGCGCGGTCTGCTTCTTCCTACCGATATACTACATGCCGGGCTTCCAGACGGAGAGCTCCCGCGCCGGGTACCAGTTCTTCATGGTGCTGATCACGGAGCTGTTCAGCGTCACGCTAGGCCAGTGCCTGTCGGCGCTGACTCCGTCGGCCTTCATCAGCTCGCAGTTCGACCCCTTCATCATGATCACCTTCGCGCTCTTCTGCGGCGTCACCATCCCCAGCACCCAGATGCCCAAATTCTGGAGGTCCTGGCTCTTCCAGCTGGACCCGTTCACGCGGCTCATCGGCGGCATGGTCGTGACCGCCTTGCACGAGCTACCCGTCATCTGCGCGGCCGACGAGCTGAACCGCTTCGACGCGCCCGCGGGGGTCTCGTGCGGCGAGTACATGAAGCCCTTCTTCGAGCACGGCGGCGCCGGATACCTGGTCAGCAACGCCACCAGCGCGTGCGAGTACTGCGCGTACAAGGTCGGCGACCAGTTCTACGAGGCGCTCGGCTTCTCGTTCGACCACCGCTGGAGGGATCTCGGCATCTTCTTGGCCTTCCTGGGTAGCAACTTGATCATCTTGTTTACGGCTGTGAGTGACGTCCCTATTGCTTTCCGAGATATCCAAGATTTTGATAACTAACTTCATGTGTCACAGAGCCGTTTCTTGAATTTCAACAAGAGGTAGTGAAGCGGGGCTATGTCGAGTTAGTGGAGGGCTGGACGCCGTTTGAGCTGCGGCTTGACTGGGTGGGTGTTAGAGGAGGGCCGAGGCGACCGGCTCTTACCGTTAGAAATAAAATGCATTTAGGTAGCAACATAGACATCGTAATAACAGGACAGAAAATGTCTTTGCATATAACAGACACTCCCTTGGTGCTCAGGGGAGGCCGTGTAATACCCGTGACAGCATGGCGTCATCCCTCAGTCAGTCAGCCCCCTTGAGTGGGCATGCTGTCAGGAATATGCAGTTGACTGTAGGTAGGCTGCATCAATGAAAATTCCTAGATGGCGACTTTACAACTGAATTTGTTTACAAATAAAACCAAGCACAAGAGCAATGTAGAGGAGACGGCTAGATGTACGTTCATTATCCTTTACCTCATTCACCTTGTGGATGGCCTCAAGGATTTAGAGGCAAAATCGTCACCGTACTTGGGCTTTCCTACTAATGCAGGCCGGCTGGGCCGGTGAGCCGAGCCAGGAATGAAAAGGCCGACATCAAATACATCACGACCAGTCACGAGCTCCAAGAGATACGTTTCGTATTGGCGACGGAATAGAGGTGGCGTTGCACTTACTCTGTAATTTTGTGAGCAAAATTTCGCATGCCGGCAGCGAACCTGACGAGACTGGAAGCACGAAAGGGGCCAGGCGGTAAGCTCAAGAGAATGCTTTTTCTTCGATATTCGTCAGCCTATAATCCTAACATGTCATGCCAAAGGGGGGAAGGAAAGGCACCGCCTTGGTCAAGACTGAGACACCGCCAATGATTCTTAAACTCCATGTATTTGCCCTTAACCAGCACCACCCATACGGTGCAAAACCGAACTGCAAACCGCACTTGGGAACCCCTCGCGACGCCCCCACGGCCATCCAACCAATCCTAATACCGGTGCCGGGTCGAATAATCCTTCGGGCTGACGACGAGACCACGGCCCTTCTTTGCGCCGCGATATATCGTCTCGATGATATCGATGAGCTCCTGCTTATCCTCGAGGACCCAGTTGAGCTTGTTGTTGTTTCCGGTGCCAAAGTCGCACATCATGTGCTTGTTGCGGAAGAAGAACATGATGGTCATGTTGTCGAAGAGCTCGTACATGGTGTTGAAGTCGGGCACCTCCTGGTTGTCGCACAGGTAGATCACCGCGAACGACTTGACCTGGTTCGCGATGCGCGCCAGCACGTCGTCCTGCCGCAGGCAGTCCGGGTTGCCGTCGCGCCCGAACCGTATCACCACCAGCCGCTCTTCTTCCGATAGAATGGCTTGGTCGACATGCCATCCGCTGTGTAGGTGAGGTAGCACGATGGACCCCATGGCGGCGAGGCCTAGGCCTTCTTGGTCTGTGGGGAGGGGGAAGGTTCTAAGGCGGACGAGGGAGAGATTTCGGGGGCGGAGACGACCGCGCAGGTTATCTCGACTCCGGTGAATATGTGGGCTCGCAAGCTTCGACTGGGGGCAAGTAGATAGACAGGTTGTGTTGTTTAGCGGACAGCTTGAAGCACCTCTACTGCTATCTTTGGTAGACAGGTGGGTGGGAGTAAGTAGTTCTTCAAAGATATCAGGCAGGGGTTGAAGAATGTACTGGAGTTGTCTGTAAATGGTTCGTGCCTAATCAGAGGTGGGTACAGTGTGTAACAGTGCGACAGTGCCTAATTGCACTGTGTTACAAAATGTCCACAGCGATGCATCAGGGATTCAGTTCGACAAAACGTAGGCTGTTTCTCTGCCCAGTTATGCCTCACGACGATGCTGATTTCCTATCATCCCCGGTTGGTAGAATGAGGGAAGAGGAAGATCCCAGGAGGGTGCGTCGGGAGTGGCGAGAAGGCAAGCAAGCAACATCGAGTTGGCCCCCTATACGTAGTCCACAGGCACGAAAACTTTTCGTGTGAACTAAGACTGAGTTCATCACAAGCATCTGCTCAACTTGTAACCTAAGACCTTCACTTGTTTTCCTTCTTATCTGGTGTAAAGCCGTCATGGCTATAGTATCAGAGCAACAGGTACTATAAAAGCAGGCCAGGCTCCCAAGACTCCAGCAAAGCAAACAATCCTATAAGTGGTATTATGGCCATCGGGGTAATGTCCCCTGAGGCAGAGAAATCCGGAACGCCAAATGCTTCGAGGTAATGAGCGTCGTTTCCCTTCCGTCGTGCAAGCAAATCCCCCCTGAACACAACCAGGGGTGGGACATGGCTTCAAAAGTTCAAGTCGGTCCCAGATAGGTAGGAAGTTTTCTGGGATTATCTGCGTCACTCCCTCTCCCGAGTCCCCAGCCCCGCGCTCGCCGCGCTCTCTCCGACTCGCACCTCTTCCCCAGGGACGCCGAGGATGCTCGCCACCCTCGGCCTCTCCCTGCCCTCCCTCTGCGCCGCGATGCCCGATCCGGCCACCGCGCCCGTCGCGCTCGCCGCCACGCTCACGCTCGCCACCGTGCTGACGCTCTCGCTGCGCGCCCGGTCAGGGCCTTGGCTCTGGCGGCTGGCGTCGCTGGCGCGGCGGTCGCGGACCACGCGCTCGAGTTCGCGCACGCGGCGCTTCAGGGCGTCGTTCTCGCGCTTGACGCTCTCGAGCTCCGCGCGGTAGAAGGCCGTCTCCTCGTACCGCAGCGTGGCGGGGAGGATGCCGGGCGACAGCTCCGAGGCGCTGATGGCGCCGGCGGACCCCGGCGTCGCCAGAGGCATAGACGGCGGCGCATGGCCGCTGGTGCGGTGGCCAAAGTACGAAGGGACATTCGGGTCGCTCGCATGGGGGTGTGTGAATGCGTGGTGCTGTTGCAAGGACGATGTGGAACCGGCGTGCGGGCCCGGCGAGCCCGCCCGGCTTCGTCGCGACGCAGCGCTATTCTGCCGGCTAAGGCTGATACCGCCGGCTGGGTTGCCTGGCCTGATAGGAGCCGGAGAGGAGATGCCAGCAAGGGAACTTGTGGAAATAGATCCGGCATTTGCGGTCAAGCTCCGCGCGCTGGTACTGGATGACGTACGATGATGCCGACGGCCACTGGTTAGTGGATGAGAGAATCCAGAACTCGCGTTCAGGTGTTGGTCCGAAACGTGGACGGATTCGGGCCCTGATGCAGTGGCAGATGTGGACGAGGTGTCGGATACGACGGAGGAGTTTTGGGCTGCGCGTAGGAGGGAGAGTTCACGGCTTAAGCGGTTGACCTGGGAGCAAGGATTTAAGGATCAGTTCTGGCCGAATAGACAATGTCACGAAGGTGACTTACAACTGCTTCCTGCTCCTTCTCCAGCTGGAGGTGGAGGTCGGCCGCGGTCAACGGACGTGGGTGCCGGATTGGGCCAGGGCCAGGTGTCGTACCAAAGTTGGCAGGCTGCGGGTGTCCGAGATGGATGCCAGGGGAGATCTGAGGGGCCGGCAGGGATGAAGGGTATCCTCCATGGCCTACGGCGTTCTGGTTTGAGGGCAGAACGTTGAGGGATGGTGAGCTGGGTACAGGCGGTGGAGGCATTTGCTGTGATGATGCTCTCCGCGAAGCCGGTGGCAGGATATGGGGAGACGGCGGCACAGAGTTGAGGTCAGGCATCGTGAAGTCGAGTCAAGGAGGGCAATGTGACAATGAGGTGAGAGGCGAGGTTGGGGAAATACGTCTGAGCCCTGGCCTGGCCTTCAAACGCTACCAGTTGAGAAAGAATGGACGATGAAGAAGGGAATTGTTGAAAAACACTTCCTCATTAAGCCAAAATAAACACAATATGACCTGTTATGCAACCTCCAGCAGAGGCATCCATCGCGCGTGCTTCTCCAATAAAACTGCACTAATTTCAGCCTAACATGCAAGGCTGAACTTGGCCCTCATTTGGTGCGGGGCAGGGACCTGCCGAGGTGGGGCAGACCCCAGGGGCACCTAAGTTCTAGCACGTAGGTAGCTATGATGTAATCAACTATAACTGAAAGACTGTATGACGGAGTGGATGGGTTGGATGGGTGGAAACCAAGAGACTCTGATGTCAACGGTTGGAAATGATGCCAGGCAAACTTGGGCTTTAATTTAAGAACAAACTTCCCCTCATACGATCTGTTCCCTACCATCACCATTACCACTACTGTTACTGAAAAAGAACTCGTTATAATTGTAAGTGACCCTGCCTGCCTAGGTAGTCCAGAGAGAATCATCGGTTGACAAAGGTTTATGCCAGGAATACGAACTTTGCTTTGCACTTGGATCCCCCAAAAAATCATATTTATCCAACCCCTAGCTACCTACCTACCTCGCCAGTTAATCAACATGTCCGAAGAGGGCCACCAGTCACCCCCTCCTGAGAGGTCTTCGGGTCGCCAAATGAAGGAAACCCCCGGTTCAGGACAAGGAACAGACGACTCGAGCAAGAAGAATCAGGCAAACAAGCAGTCTCTAGAGGTGAGCTTCTTCACCCAGTGATTTCCTAAGCTATTTCAGAAGGCGTGCTGACCGAGGCAGAACCTGACGTCCAATCCCCCTGGTCCATTGGATGCCGCGTTGGAGGCGAAGTACCCGAAGAAGTCGTCGGGATCGTAATGGTCAATTTTGTGTTAGTAGGGAGCTATCAATCAGGCCTCAGGTCCGACTACCACCAGTATAAACTATAAACTATAAACGAAGTAAGAGACACAGTTCCAGAAATGAAGTGGTGCCTCGAGGTCAATTTTCACATGCTCAGTGTTGCACCTAACCAGCAAGGGTAGAATTGATGACGTGATGACGCGGCCAGCCCCCTGCTAGGAAACGGTCTGGGACGGCGGGATGTCACTTAACTGGAAGGATGACGAAATGCCTCGCCCCTCGTCTTCCTCCTCCTTCCATTATTATGGCCTGACAAGGAGTACTTACCATTGCCCACTACACCCAAGACACATAAGTACCGTAACCACCAAGTGCTAAGAACTTCAACTCCTACACACCACAAAACCCACAAGAACATACTTGCAACTTCCATCATTCATCGCTCTTACCACTCCGACTCCCAACAAATACCCCGCATCACCATCAGCCACCATGACTTCTTCGGGAAATACCGTCACTGTCTCGAACATTGCTCCAAAAACGGAAGATAAGGAAATCAAAGATTTCTTCAGCTTCTGGTATGCATCCCGGTCGTTATCATGGCCTTCCCTATGAGAAAGCGTGCTCATTTGCTGACCATGCGTCTTTCCCGACTGTAGCGGCAAGATTGCCAACATCAACATCACAACTGAGGGCGACACCAAGAATGCCACAGTTACATTCGAAAAGGAGACAGCTTCCAAGACGGCACTCCTCCTGAACCATACAAAGCTTGGCGAGAACGAGATCACGGTTACGGGCCCTGCCGGTGCCACCGCTGACGATGGCAGCCACCCCAAGGGGCAGGCCGAGCGGGATTCGGACGAGATTACGCAAGAGGAGAAGCCTCGCGCACGCATCCTGGCCGAGTATCTCGCCCACGGTTACGTCGTGGCAGATGCCGGGTTGAAATCGGCCATCACTCTTGATGAGAAGCACGGCGTGTCTACGCGTTTCCTTCAGACGCTCCAAAGCCTCGACGAGAAGTACCAGGCCACGGACCGGGCAAAGACAGCCGACAAGAGCTACGGCATCTCCGAGCGTGCGAATAACCTATGGACCGGCCTGGGCTCGTACTTTGAGAAGGCCAGCAATACCCCCACCGGCAAGCGCATAGCCAAGTTCTACACCGACGGCTCACGCCAGGTCTCGGACATCCACAGCGAGGCCAGGCGGTTGGCCGACCTGAAGAAGCAGGAGCACGGTGGCAGTGCCTATAAGGCTGCGGGTCTCGACCGCGTCTTTGGGCCCGAGAAGACGAGCCAGTCGGCTTCCGGACAGACAGGCAATGTGCCTGGCTCGGCCCCGTCAAACGCTCCGGCCACTGAGTCTAGCCAGTCCCCCACTGCTGCTGTTCCCACGTTTGATCCTCCGCCGAAGGCTTAGGTGCGGCTGAATCTTTGTTGCCGACCTTGAAGCGTGGTTATGATGAGGTTATGACACATGGATGGAAGAGGGGTTGGCTCGGCGGTCGTTTCCTTGTACTTAATTAAGTTGGGCTCTCTTTCTGGGCTTTCTCCTTGCTCTGAATACTTGGTTGGTGTCTCGGTAGCGCAGAAATTATTGTAACAGCGACAAGAAATCTGATTTACTTCACCACAGAGGTTCATGTCCACTATTCTGCACCCTTGCTTTGTCTGGCAATCACAGCCTGGGTAGAATCTACCTCTAGGTAGGTACGTACGTACATTCTATGGTACCTATTGCTAAAAGTATTGGGGAAGGTGCACCTTCTGCTTACCATGGAAGCTCCTACCTACTTACGTCCCCCTACGTGTCTGGCAATGGCGAAGCATAGAGGTCCCTGAAAACGGAAGGAGGAAGGAAGAGACTAGGTGGGTACCTATATAAGTGGCAGCCACCTCCAATGTGACTCTGTCATCACAACCGTGGTCGGAGGGACAAACATTCTCTTCTGTCCCTGGATCAGGTGTTTGGAACTAGGCTCATCGTTGCAACTATCTCTACAAAGCAGGACACTTCACATTGCCATCGTTAGTCAACCATGTCGCAGGTACCACCATTCAAGCCGCCCCTGGGCAACAACCCTACCCATTTCGACGCGGCCATGGCTTGGACTCAGTTCTTGCGCGCCCAAACGTAGAACCTCTGGCGTAACGAACTGGAACTTGTCTACAGAGCGGTGGAACAGGAAGGGGAGATACCCTTGGTCCAAGACTTCAGCAAGCAGCGGGATAGGGGTTACGCACGTGGCATCCGAAAGGAAACCAATTTGACGGCATTTCTAGGACGCCGAGGTTTCGTCCTCATCGACCACTTCGACGGCGAAATCACCTCGGTCACGGCGCAGATACACAATCCAACTGGGCCTGAATTCAACCCCAAGGATCCCTACGGTAGCCTGGAGTACCCTGTGATGGTCTTAGCCCACTGCTCCATGATCCACGGAGCGGCCACAGCCATGGGGGGATTGTGCCACGGGAACTGGTGGATGCAAGAAAGCAATGTGCCCATCCTCACGCCCGTCTGCAACTGTCAGGCAAGGCAAATTGGGCAGGACATCCACTCCATGCCGCTTTTTAGCTCCATATACGACGCCATTTGGCAAACCTATGCCGCCCAAGACCTCATGGACGATTACTGGCGGCTGAAGACACTTGAGCAACAGTACGGGGAGTTGTTCACGCGTATCACGTCGCTTGCACTCAACGACCCTGGCAACCACGGTCTCGCCGACCTTGCGTGGTACCAGCAGTTGTTGGCAGAGATACGGCAGCTTCTAGGCATCTCCCTCCCCAACCAGCCGAGCATCCAGGCTCCCCCCAACCGGCCGACCATCCAGGTCCCCCCCAACCAGCCAAGTATCCAGGCTCCCCCCAACCAGCCGACCGTCCAGGCTCCCCCCAACCAGCCGACCATCCAAGTTCCCCCCAACCAGCCGACCATCTACGTTCCCCCCAACCACGCGGGCCCGAGCTACAGCCACGCGGGCCTGAGCTACAGCCAGGTGGTCTCCGGCTTGAATCCCGCGGCGAATGCCTTCACAAGCCGCGGACCACCCGGACTCAGCAGACCACCCGGATTCAGCGGTCCACCTAGATTCAGCGGTCAACCTGAATTCAGCGGTCCACCTAGATTCGGCGGTGAACCTAGATTCAGCGGTCCACCTAGATTCAGCGGTCCACCCGGACTCAGCAGACCACCCGGACTAAGCAAACCACCCAGAATCAGCGGTCCACCCGGACCAAGCAGACCACCCGGACTCACTGGGACTCAGGGATCCAGCACCCCGGGATCGGGGGCTCCCGAGGGGCAGTTGGATAACAGTGACACGAGAACATCCGCGGGCCCTTCAGGAGAAAATGTATCTCATGGGCAAACGCCAAACCCTCCAGGCGGAAATGCAGGGCCGTCAGGGGGATACGCGATGACGGTGCCTTTGGGCCCCTCGAATAAATATGGGAGCGGAATGGCAGAACGGGTATTAAACGGGGAACATCCACATGGCAGCATCGGAAATCAAGGAACCGGGAAACAGCGAGACCAGCAAGCGGGAGACACATCTTTAAAACCATGACCCCGAGGACCATGTCTAGAACTTGAATCCCATTACGGTCAATAGCGTAACAAGCATTAGCAAATATGAACACCAAGCGACTTGATTCAGAAAGCCAGTCCCATGTCCCCATGCCCATAGAAGCAGATTTCCTTGTTCCTGAAACCCCGGGTCATCCTGTATGTGATAATTTCCCTACCTCAACGCCTCTCTCGACCTCTCAAGTATAAGCCCCCGTTGATTCTGTCTCTCTCTCTCTCTCTCTCTGTGGAGCCGTGCTTCACCACCGCCGGCCGTAGATCTCGCTCTCCTGGCTCCGCTCCGTGGTCCTCTTCCTGATAGACAGATCCCTCATCATGGCACCGACATCCTGCCCCACAACACCGCTGTCCACGAGCCCGTCTCCGCCGCTGCCGGGGCCCAGGCCAGGGCCGGGCGCGGCGTCGTGCTTGAACAAGTCGAGAATCTCGTTGAGGCCGAGCTTGAGCGCGTCCTTGCCCTTCCTCCGCATGCCGCCCTCGATGGTCGCCTCGGCGAGGAGCCTCTTCTTGTTCTGCAGGTCGAGAATGCGCTCCTCGACGGTGCCCGCGACCGTCATCTTGTAGACGACCACGTCGACCGTCTGCGTGAGGCGGTGCACGCGGTCGATGGCCTGCTCCTCGACGAAGGGGTTCCAGAAGGGCTCGAGGATGACGACGCGCGTCGCCGCCGTCAGGTTGAGGCCCAGCGACCCGCACTTGAGGCTGCAGAGCAGGATGCGCGTGTGCGGGTCCGTCCGCAGCGACCGCAGCGCCGCCTCGCGCGCGTCGTTGCGCATCCCGCCGTCGTACCGCACCGACTTGAAGCCCGGCTGCGCCCGGAAGAAGGGCTCGACCAGGTCGAGCATGGACGTGAACTGCGAGAAGACGATGAACTTGTGCTCGGCCACCTCCCTGCCCACCACCGAGATGAGCTCGCGGATCTTGGCCGACGTCATCACGTGGCCCGCGTCCTTCATCCCGCCCTTGGGCCCGCGACGCCGGCCCGGCTTGGACGGCGGCGCGTCCGAGTCGGAATCCGACTCCGAGGCGAGCTCGGACGCGGAGACGCCCGAGTCGTCGGCATCCGAACCTTGGGCGTCCGATCCTGATTCCGCGTCGGCTGATTCCTGAGAGGGCACGGCCTGGGAGTTGATCTTAGACACCGACAGAAACGTGTCCTCGTCGGAATCGGCGTCGTCCTTCGCGACGAAACTGTCGAGTTGGCTACCCCCCTCGGTTTCGGACGGATGGTCCGAGTCCTCGGAGCCAATATCCTCCCCGACGCCTTCGGCATTCTCGTCATCCTCTCCCCCGGCCTTGCCAAGCCGCAGCGAGCCCTGCTGGTCCTCGGGGACAATCCAGCTGCCGTCGCCTTCCTCGTCGTCGCTGTCGTCGATGATCTTGCGCCCGCGGGGCTTCCGCTTCTGGGCCTTGACCTTGACCACTTCCTTGACGACGCTGACCCGTCTGCCCTTCTTCTTGTGCCTCTTCCTCTCGGGGGTGTCGTTGTTGAGCTTCTCCAGGCTTTCTATGCAGGCCGAGCATCGCAAGGAGCCATCGTCGACCTCCTGCCGCGACAGGTCGTTGAGGCACATGTCGCACTGCTTTGTCTGGATTCCCATGCCGCCAAAGGCGTCTGCCAGGGCATCCAGATCGGCATCGGCGCTCTTCGGCTGCTGGCTCGCCGTGTCCGTGGTCAAGGCATCCTTGTCCTTCTCCAGCTTGGTCTCGGCCAGCCGGGGATGGTTGCAGGCCTGCCGGAGGCGGAGGAGCAGGACCAGGGCGTTGGCGTAGTTGACCTTCCCCTTCATCATCTTCTCAAGGCTCTTGTCGGCCCTCTCGGCGAGCCTGTTGTAGAACTCCCTCTCGGCGGGCGAGAACTCGGCAGACACGGTGACGACCTTGCGCTCCGTGACCTTGAAGGCTGCCTTTGGCTCCTCCAGCGCCTTGCCCTCCTTCTTGGCCTTTGCAGCCGCAGCATCAAGCGCCTTCTTCCCGCCCGCGACCAGCGCGCCCTCCTCCTTCAAGATGTCCTTGGTGCGGCGTTTCATGAAGCACCGGAGCAGAGTGTGCAGGCGTCGTATGGCGATGTGACCCCTCCCGTTCTTCATTGGCCCGTCAATGTTCGCTCTCCACTCGGCCAGATCGTCGTATGGCTGGATCCGGAGGAAATGGACGAGCGATTGCAGCTCGTCCAGGTTGTTCTGCATCGGCGTCCCCGTCAAACACCAGCGGTACTCGGCACGCAGCGCGCACGCAGCCTTGGTCGCCTTCGCGTTGCGGTTCTTGATGCTGTGCGCCTCGTCCAGGATGACGCGGTACCAATGGACCCCGAAACAGCCTGCCTGATGGCTATCCGGATCTGGGCTACTATGGCCATGCTCCGACACCAGGATCTGGTATGTCGTAATGACCACGTCGTACCGGGCGAGTTCCTTGGCGGACTTGGTCCTCTGAGGACCATGGTGCACATAGACCTTGAGCGCGTGGGTCTTCTCGACCCGCTCCTTGATCTCTGCTTCCCACTGTCTTATGAGAGCCAGCGGCGCGACAACGAGGGTGGCTCGCTTGATGTGTTCGAAGTGCTTCTTCCAGCCGGGACGGTCCGGTCCGTTGGGCATGGGGTTGCTGAGGATCAGGGAAATGCTCTGGAGAGTCTTCCCCAGTCCCATGTCGTCGGCGAGGATACCGCCTTTCGGGAGCTTCCCCCTCTTGATGGGCCCAAGCTCGCGGCCGCGCATCCATTCGACGCCCTCGATCTGGTGGGGGAGCAATTTGACCTTGATGCCAGCCATTGTGCCGTCGTCGACCTTCTCCTTCTCCTCGTCGTCCTCATCTTCGTCCATGCCCCCTTCCAGGAGGGCCTTGAGATCAGCAGACGCCTTGTTTGGGTCCGTGTAGATTACGTGGTCGTAGTGCGAGCTGGCAGGTTGGGCATATTGTACCGGGGGCTGAGCAGTCTCGCCCATGGAGCTGAACATTGGAATCGGAGCTGCCTTCTTATCCTGGTACTTCGGGGCGAGGGGCCCTTTGGTCCGGTACAGATCTCGGTGGTGCTCTGGGCGGTTTTTCGGCTTGATGAACACGTTCGCCTCCTTGCGCTGGAACGGCGAGTGCAGCTGGGTCGGGCGGCCAAACGTGGGAACCGCCGTTGCAGCCGGCTTCGTGGCGGGGCTGTCAGACAGGTCGACGATCTCCGAGTTGAGATTCTCGATCGGTTGGAGCGATTGGCTGGCAGACTGCGACCCAATGATCTTCAAATCATCGTCCCCGAAGGACGGAGTCCGTGAGAGTGGCATCCCGCCTAGAACTGTGGGTTTGGTCGGCGGTAAGGTAAGAGTGGTCGATCGAAGCAAGTCATAGAAACTCTGACGGAGTTCCCTCTTTGATTTCGTGCCTTGTTTATTGGGTGACTTGGGAAAGACTGGCGTTTCCGTCGAGGCAAGGTTGTTCTTGGGTTCAAATACGAAGCTGGCGCCGGGCTTTCTGCAGCACAAGTGGGGTCAGATACAGAGTCAACAGAGCAGGCGTGGGCTCATATCACCTCATGGGTAGCAGCGTGCCTCTGGGGACCCGATCTCAAGAGAAATCTTGGGCTTGTTCCAGATACTCTGCAAATTGGACGCTGTTTGCGGTGGGTGGCGACTGCCTGCAAACGAGCTGTGTCTATCGCTGGTTGTTTACACGAATGACATAATGGATTGGCTCCTAGGCAACCACCAACAGCCTTCATAAAACACCCTAACCCTAACCCCTGTTTCGTTTGCAGTACCTAATTGGCCTGGGGGAAATGGACATGGACATGGCAGTTACAGTCACTCTCTTTTCTTTGCCGCAAGTTGAGTCATTCACTCATATTGTCGCTCGTCTATTTAGTAGGGGTATCAGTGTACGGGTCAAATCCAACTCTTCGCTTCGCCTCGTTCCGAGATCTCCACCGCTCCTCTCCCCGTAAGCCAGTAGTCGATGTCTCCTCCAGGAAGAACGTCAGGATGTGGTCCGGGATGGCCAAGTGAGTGGTCTGCTGGAATTCCTGCAGACTGGCGAGCCGTATCAGCATCTCCATGAGAGACAGCGACGAAGTGATGGCCCCAAAAGGCGACCTTGCGACGAAGGACTCTGGACTGTCGGCCGGGACCTTGTCCACGTCTCTGGAAGACGGTCGCGACGGAGTTCCTGGCGATGATCGGATGCTGATGTTGCGAATCTGCGCGAGAAGGTTGGAGTCCACTGAGGACCGATCTCTCCCGAGACCAGGTCGCATCATTGCAAGCTGTTTATTTGGCTCGTCAACGTCGCCGTCAATGTCCGATACCTCGTCATCATCGTCGTCGTTGTCGTCCTTCTCATCGTCGTCTTCAGTGTATATCTCCAACGCTAGCCACTCTGGATCCACGTGTTGTGGAAGACGCCATCTCGATCGGGTGCGTTGGGCCTCGTCATCATTTCCCCTGTTGGGCAACCCAGTCTCCTCTCGCAGTTGCCGGTCAATCTCGGCCTGATCGTCGGAGCCAAGTATGCTGGGCTCTGGGCTCTCGCCTGTTTGCAGGTCCACAGAGTCCTTATCCCATTCTTCCCTAAGCCGGGTCGGGGATGGCGCGTTGATGTCTCTCTTCAAGAGTAAGACCGGATTGTTATCTCCGTCAAGTGAATTCCCAATATTAAGAATCCTCCCAGTGTCCGTGTAGAAGATCTTGGATATCTGATAGACCGGTATTGATTCCCGTATGCCAACCATCGGGATATCATCAAATGGAGAGGGCTTTATGCCGTCTTCTTCGTGCAGACGCCCGTCGTCGAGGTCCTCGATTATCTCTATATGGTAGGAAAACTCATCCGGCCTTCCTAGAGCAGAGTTACTGTGCTCGGAAGGCCGTGCCACATCGGAACCGACGCCTGACGGCAAACCTGGACAATATCCAAGCTCCGGGTCGAAACTCCAATGCAGCGGTGTCCGGCAGAGCCGTACTCGAGCCTTGTGCATCACTTCTTGCCACGTCGGCTTTCTCTCGCCCTCTCCGAGACCATATGGCTCCTCTCGCCCCTGTGCTCCCAGACCGGGGTGCTCAGGGGTGGCTGGCGGGCCTTGTTGATTGACCCGGCCCGCCCCAGCCGGTGCACTATGGCCAACGAAAAGCATGTATAGAGAGAGCGTGAAGGATGGGCCGATCTGCACCGATCTCGCGGTATCATTGGCAAACTGGGTGTCCCCGACGATGAGAAATGTACTCGCCTGTAGAAGCCGAGATGGAGACACGCCTGGAGGCAGAGACGTGGAGAGGCTTTCGCCTGAGGCAGTGATGGCGAGCTGTATCAGGGGTATGTCTCGGTCGATCCGGGCTAACAAGCTCTTGATATCACTGATGATGAGCATCAGCCCGGAGAGATGCAGCTCAGGACTGCGGGCTTTGCCGCCACCCAAGCGAGAGTCTTCCTCTTCGGCTGCTGCATTCTCCAGCCGCTTGCCGAGAGCCACAATATCTCGATGTAGTGACTTGGCTAAGGGGACGGCTGACTCGAGGAAGACATTACCACGGCCGGACCTACATCCTGAGTGTTAGATAAATGGATACTGAGGAATATGAGAATATGAGGATGCGATCCCTACTTGAATTCGATCAAGTCAATTGCAGGAGATATGATCTGTAGATGGTTAGATTACACGCTATAAGAAGTATAGCAGAATCAGATATGCATACCTTGATCTTACTATTCAAGAGTTTCTGCAGGGTCTTGAGTTCTGTGTGGAGACCCTTGTCATCGACCGTCTTAAGCAGTCTAGAGCACTGCTGAACAGCATAAGTCGAGGTGATGGCGATGCCAGATCTTATGGCATAATTGACAGCCTGCACACCAAGTCTTGCCAGGAGTGCGTCCATGATATCTGATGGGCTTCCATTCTGCAAGAAAAGCACTCCAGGTTTAGGTTCAGTATTTTATCACAGGTCACCACCTTCCTTGGGCAGGGGCAGGATTTAGCTTTGTTTGTTGTCCCAGCTGTCCGCTGCACTTTTGGCGGGCATCCCAGAAAGTGTAAGAACTGATTAGCCACACTGTGCATCGCGGGGCAATACACGGGTGTGGAGCCGGGACTTGCAATGGACTCACAGTTTGATCCACTGTGTCCTGTGGGCGGTAGATCCACAGCAGATGAAATCGGGAACCAGCAGGCCAAACGCTCTGAGAGACTTGATTGCAAATGAAACTACCCGAGTAGCCGGTAACAGCGGCGTAAGTACAAGGTGGGAAAGAGACATTGAAGCGTCTATCTACATACAACTAGGTGGTTAATGGACGCGGGCCACACAGAACCGGATTACCTGGGTACCTATGATTTCGACAAGAAAAGAACGTCCTCGGGGATTGTAATGGAACCCAACCGCTCATCCAAGGCTAGAACACTCTCCTCTGCCAAGAACAGAACATGCCCATGCCCCTGGCCATGGCCCCCCCTTCCCACCTCTTCCCCCAACCTTGCCGACCGAGCCCAGGAGACCGTCAACCTGCCCCTCAGTAAGCCGCAGTGCGATAATAATCCCCCGGCGCGCTCGGCGCCTCGCCACCACCACCACCCGACGGTCCCCCGGCCACGGGCACGGGGGGCACATAGGCCCTGTACTGCTGCTGACCCGCGTTGGGGACGGCGCCGCCTCCCGTCGGTGAGCCGACGCCCATCCGGCTGGGCAGGTGGGTCTGCCGCGCGTCGTACGCCTGCCCGCCCGGGTGCAGGGGCGGCGGCGTGAGCGCGCTCTCGGGGCGGCCCGCCTGCGGAATGGGCGGGGGCGGCGCCTGGCCCGTCGGCGCGGGCGGGTGATGGGTGTGTGGCGCGTCGCCCGCGCCGTCGTAGCCGTGACCGCCGTATGGCCGCGGCTGTGTGGGCGAGTGGTAGGCCGCGTATGCCTGGTAGTTTTGCTGTCTCGGGTCGGGGGACGACGCAGAGGGGGCGGGGGCGGGGGCGGGGGCGGATGGCCCGTGAGAGGCAGGTGGCCTGCCGCCGATCGTTGAGCCGGGGCCGTAAGGATCGTCCGGTGAGTAAACGGATGAGGAGTATGTTGCTGCGGAATTCGGGTTGTGCGGGGCAATGGGGGAGTCATAGACCGAAGTCGAGAGTTCCTGTGGACCATAAGTGCTTTGTGGGCGTTGGCCTGCTGCCGGCCCCTGGTATGGAGTGTACTGGGCAGCCGGCGGTGGCGACATGGAAGTCTGGATAGGGGGTGGCTGATTCCCGCCGGACGGGTGGCGCTGTGCTTGTTCGCGTTGGTGATACTGCTGTTGTTGATTCGGTGCCGGCGGTGGGATGCCCTGCGGAGGAACTTCGGTGCCAGCCACGTAAAAGGGGGCAGGGGTGGGACTGGGCCGGCCCAAATTGGGTGATGGCGAAGAAGGTGGATATTGCGGTTGTTCTATATACATCAGCCAAGATGGCCTAACAAATCGCTGCTGACGCCTCAGTGCATACCTTGTCCAGGAGCTGGCGTGTAGAATCTCTGTGCCTCTTGTTGCGCTTGCGGCGGCGACTGCGAAGGATAGCTCGGACCCCCTGGCGGAGGGTAGGTTTGAGGCATCTGCGGTGCCATCCCATATGGGTGGTGATAGCTCGGTCCGGGGGGGTGAGACATAGATGACTCGAGGAGAGCCTCATAGTCTCTCCGAGCCTTAATGAACTTCTCGTTAAGCTGCGTGAAGTCATCTGCAAACCAAGTTAGTCCATGTCTAGTCGGTTCTCGGAGCTGTGAAGATCAGGACAACCCATACCCTTCTTCTGAGAATATTTCTCGATCAGTTTGATGAGCTTGGGCCGGATTGCAAGCGTCTGGTGGTAGAGTTTCTGCATGTCGTCAGCATCGCCACCGTGCGCCCAAAGGAAGTGGCCTGGTCTGCTCATACCGAAATCTCCTCGTTATCCTCTTCCCTCGGGGTAGTATTACTCGCGCTCAGCAGAGTTAACAGCTTCTCAACATTCTTGATCTCGGCAAAGACTTCGGCCTCCATCTGCGCCTCCCGTTGCAGCTCGTCGGGTGTAGGGTCGGTGAGCTTCTCGACATAATTGAGAGGGAAGATGCCGGTCCTGCCCTTCAGTGAGCCACGCCACCAGTCCTTGTAAACACTCTCGAGCACGGCAATTACGTCGCCCTTCTTAAACTCCAGCTCGCCAGGCTCGGACGGTACAAAGTCGAAAAGGGCGCGGACACGAGAAACAGTCGCAGCGGTCGTGCCTGACGGCACTGGTTGCAGCGGCGCAGCTGCTTGTCCCGCGCCGGAGCCTGAGCCACCTGCGTTGGCACCCGAGGAGGGCCCCGGCTCGGCGGCTTTCTTTTTGCGCTCTTCATCCTGCAACGACAGCTTCAGGGCCATCTGGAGCTCCTCCTCCTCCTTCCGCCGGTCGACGTCGGTAAGGCTGTTCTTCTGCGGTGCGCTCGGAGGTTGTAGTGTGGGGTTGGTCTGCTTCAGGCGGTAGTAAGCATCGTACATGATGCCCAGGTCGGGATCGGACTTGAACATGTCGGACCAGTCACTCATGCGCTCGAGAATCTTGGCTTTGACTTGGGTGTGCGAGTTGCGGTCGTTGCCGAGCTTGAGGAGCGCATCGGTAAATGCACGGCTAGACAGCTCTTGATGCATGGGCTTGCCGCAGTTTTGGGAGAGGGCGTTGGCGAGCTGGAGATGAGAGGGGTTTGCTTAGCATTTCCTTTTGGGAGCACGAGACAGGAATTTGGGTTGCCTACCTCGAGAGTGTACAGCTGCACGTTGGCATTGCGGTGCGCCAGGCGCTTGATCATGCTCTGGGTGACTTCCCTCGGGCCGTTTTGGTCGCCAGAGACACGGTCGCAAACCTCCATGATGGCACCCCAGTCCTCCGATGTGAGGTTCTCGTCGGTCGATTTGGCTGCGATGAGAAGAAATGCGTGTTAGCTGCGGATGGCATCCCGTAGAGCCCGCCCGGTAACGAGGGAGAACGTACCGACCGCCTCGTCATAAGGCCCCGAAGCAGCTGCTCGAAACATGATGACGAGCTTAGCTTTGGTGGACAGCGATGGTCAAGCTGCAGTGGCGGGTTTAGGATGTCGTTTCAAGCCTCGAAGATGATTGTCTTAAAGTTTGGGGACAAGCGGATGAGATTGGGGGAAATGGGAGCGTGGACTGAAATGGTTGTCAGGTTGCAAGGTTGAAGTTGCAGCCTACCATCGTCATTGAGGTGGCGGCTCCAGGTCACTTGAACCTCTGATTTCCCAGCCTTGCCCCTGCTGCCCGCTTAAATAGGTAATAAGTGCAGTACCACAAGTACCTACCACAAGCTCCGCCCTGCTTGCCCGCCGCAATTCAATTCCGGCGGGGCTCCTTTGACGCACCCCATTGCGTGGCCAGCTTGCGCAGCAGTGCGTTCCTCTCGGCGCAAGCAACTATCAGAAAATAAAGATGCCGGGTGCATGGCCTCTCGCGGATATCAGATTTACGTGCACCGCCTTTTTCACATGCAACCAAAAACTGTAGTCCCTCTGGTATTTTTACCTGTATCTATACGGATCTGTACTATTTTCGCCCATTACCGTCGTATATTTAACCCCCCCTTCCCCGCCCCTTCCCAAATTCCGGTAAAGGGTTCGCCAGTGTATTGCCATGGAATAATTAACTGGCTAACTATACAGCCTTCTATCGCCGCCTCGTGTCTGTGCAGACTTTACAGGAGGGGGGCGCTATCTCAACCAGCTCTCGGCTCGAGACCCCGAAAGTCCTCCTCGTTCTGGAACCTGCTATCCAGGCGGTGCTGTCTCCGCAACGTGCCGTCGACGTCCTGAAGCCTAGACGGCCGGGACACCCGCGACCTGCTGTAGATGGGGGGCAGCCGGATGGTCCTGAGGTTCAGGGGGGACGCGAGGCCGTCGCCCGTCTCCATCATGGTTACCCTGAGGTACGTCGGCTCGTAGCCGCCGCTGTGGGCCGAGCTGATCCTCCAGTCGCGGAAGCCGAAGTTGGGGTCGCTGCCGCCGCCGGTTCCGCTGCCGCCCCCGCCGTCGTCGCTGGGCTCGAGGTTGGCCTCGACAATCCCGCCCGACACGCCGACGTAGAAGGCCGGGGACGTGTCCGACGCCTTGGCGAGCGACCAGACCCGGGCGTGCTGGTGGTCCGGCGGCAAGCTCTGCGAGAGGAAGAAGGTCGCGTTCGGCCGGTAGTAAATGTCCCGGGATAGCTCGTGCCAGCGACACCGGAAGCCGCTGACGTGGTCGCAGCACACCCGGAGCTTCGCCTTGTCCTCTGGCGCCGGCGCGAACGGCTGTGGCGGAGGTGGGAACGGGCGGATGTTGCCGCAGGGCAACCCAGAGGTGTGGTAATACCCTTTGCTCCATCTGAAGTCGAAAACCTTGACCGTCGCCCCGTGCATGTCGCCTCCCACGAATCGCTCTGTCCCGTAAGTCATGAGGGCTTCCATCTCGGCCCACGGATGGATGTTGTCTTGGTAGACCATATCGAAGGGGGATGGTGTCCGAATGTCCTGTAGTCTATTGTCACAACAAATCATCAGTTTCACTCCTGCTTGAATATGCCGTCTTCTTCCCGTTCATGCCTACCTGCAAGTACCATCCCTCCAGGCACTCAGCAACAGGTTCGTCCCTCCCTTGGTATTCGCATATGGCTTCACTGGTACGAGAGAGTTCGGGCAAATATTGCCGTAGCCTATGCCAAACTGCTGCTCGATGTCTGCATTCTTGGCTGCCACATAGGACGACCAACCGTGTGGTGTCAGAGTCAGGTATCGCAAGGGCTCCTTGCTGCCTCGCAGCGCTACAGCCATTAGCTCATGGTCTCCCATCCACTTTGCACAACCCAGGGTCATGTTCCTGTGCTCGAATGCCCGCGCCCCAAAATTGTATATCTCCAGAGGGACGATACTAAAGGAGTCATCGTCCTGCGGTAGTCGATACAGGATCACATCGTTCTTCGTGGAAGCAGCCACCAGACCGTCCAGAACGTCCAGGGACATAATCGTGTTCTGGCCGGCATCTCCGCCAGGCCGGATCCCCGAAATCGGCTCCTCGGCATGGCTCAGGCTGAACCTGGCGAGACGCTCGCCGAACTGGTCTGGCTGGGCGGACAACAGGCAGAGATCACCATTGTCTCGCCCGGCAAGGATGCCACGCCTGCCCTGGTGGGATTGGTCGACGATGACAAGAGCCTTGACGTCGTCGTAACCGGGAACATAGCCAAACCGCTCGCCATCAGAGCGGTGCCACGAAGTCCTGGTCGCACCGCCAGTGACGTTTCGCTGGCGGTAGCGCGCCACAATGTTCTCCCCGGCGCCCCAGACGACCAGCTCCTGGCGGCTCTCGGGGCAGAGATGGGCATCCACGACGGGCTGGAAGGCGGCCGCGGTCATCCGGTGGCGGCGCACGGGCCGGTGCGGAAGCAGGGCGTTGAACCGGAGGGAGCGGCGGTCCCAGCACCGGCTCTGCCAGGTTAGCGATTCCGCCAGCCGCCTCCACTCGTCGCCGGTGGTGGAAGGAATGGAGAAGGACGGGAATCTGGACCTGACAAAGGTCCGCCATCCTTCATGCGCGACGAGGCTGTGGAGTCTCCGGCATGATAAGGTGAGGGCCCGGAGCTCTCGAGCGCTCTCGAGGCTGGTCAAGATGAGAAGCAAGACATCATCGGGGAGGTCTGCCAGTCCAGGCATTGGTGGTGCGCTCGTTGTTCACAAACCAGGTTGAAGATATTCAGAGGTAAGTGGTAAATATTTTGAAACATGAAATTAATGTATATCGATCCGCAAGGGCGGATTTAAGGCTGTTAAATACCTTAGCTACTGTACATAGGTAGGTAGTTAACGGGTTAAGCCGCACGTTCCTGCCATCTCCGCCTCAGCCCTAGTGTGAGTCAGGGACGACAGCGCTGATCTCCTAGTGGATGACCTCAATTACTCAGTGTCTGAGCTTTCGGATGATTCACATCATATGGCAATCCACATAAGTCGGTATCCGAAAACACAAAGTCTTTGACTCTTCACGATCGACGATGGGGCTGGCGGCCCGAGGTGCACGTTGCAACAGAGGGTTCAAGATGATTAAGCTAGGGCTGCTTTACGGCTGCTTGGCACCTCCTCACTCACAATGATCGTCCTGCCACCTCCAGACCTCAGGTTCCCCTCTCTGTTACACACGTACCATAAGCTAGAGTGCGGGTATTTCAAACAGAAGTTCTTGTGTTCCTAGCCATACCTCCCCATACACACCACCGAAGAACAGCCAACCCCAAGCCCACTGTTTCCTTCCACAATGGCTTTATTAATCAGTCCCGTTCTATTCGTCACAGCCATCCTGTTCCTCGTATACAAGCTCGCCCTCCACCCGGCACTTCTTTCGCCGTTGGCAAAGATACCCAATGCCCATTGGTCGGTGCCTTTCTCACGCCTCTGGGTGCTGTCCATCCGTTTCAACCACAAGGAAAACAGGACTCTTCAGGCGGCCCACCGAAGGCTCGGACCAGTCATCCGTGTGGCCCCTAATGAGCTGAGCATCGATGACACAGACAGTCTCCGCACAGTCTACCAAGGGGGCTTCGAGAAGCCTTCTTGGTATTCCGTTTTTGATAACTATGGGTGAGCAGTCATCGCGAGTCATGCGTCGTCTCAAACATGCCCTAACTCCCGTCATCTGAAGAGTCCCCTGCATGTTTTCAACTCGTTCCTCGCGGGAACATTCGCTGAGGAAGCGGATGATATCAAATGTCTACTCCAAGTCCTACATACAGGCCTCTGGAGCGTCCTCTGAACAGGCCCATATCATATTGTTTGACAGGCTGATCCCCATTCTCAAGGCGTCCGGCAACGAGGCCAGCGCCTCTCATGGCTTGGACGTTCATTCCACGTTCCTCGCCGCCACCATGGACTTCATCTCTGCTTATATCTTCGGCATCCAGAATAGTACCAACTTCTTGGATAACGAGCCATATCGGGAGCATTGGCTTGATCTTTACAAATCCCGGAATGACTACGGGATCTATGACCAAGAACTCCCCCTTACCACCTCCGTATGTCGCAAACTAGGTATTCCGTTCTGTCCCAAGTGGGTCGACTCGGCAAACCAGGAACTTGGCAAATGGTGTATTCGTCTTTGTGCGGCAACATTTGAGCGCCTTTCGACCACAGAGCCCAAGGCTAAGAACCTGGCGAACGAGCCCGTGGTCATGAGCGCGCTGCTCTCTGGTCTGGAAAAGGAAGAAGCCATCAAGGGGGAGGCGTCCATCATCTACGAGACAGCCATAAAGCACCACGAGCTATCAGTGGCCTCGGAGCTCTTCGACCACGTCCTCGCGGGCCAGGAGACAGCAGGCGTGACCCTGACATACCTGACCTGGAGGCTCTCCCAGTCGGAATCCCTCCAGCGAGAGCTCAAAGCCGAGCTCCTGGGCCTCGAGCCGAGCATGCAGCTCAGAGACGACGGAACAGCATCGCTCCCCGACCCGAAGCAGCTGGACGGGCTCCCGATCCTCCACGCAGTCATGATGGAGACCCTGCGCCTCCACGCTCCGATTCCCGGCCCGCAGCCGCGGCAGAGCCCGTTCCCCTCGAGTCAGCTGGGTGCTTACCACGTCCCGGGCGGCGTCAGGGTCGCGGCCCTGGCGCACACCCTCCACCGGAACGAGCGCGTCTTCCCGGACCCCGAGAGGTGGGACCACACGAGGTGGTTGGCGGCGGGGGTCAGCGAGGAGGAGAGGAAGGAGCGCAATAGGCACTTCTGGGCGTTTGGCTCGGGTGGGAGGATGTGTATCGGATCCAACTTTGCGGTGCAGGGTGAGTCTCCTTCTTCCTCTCACTCTCCCTTGCTCGCCTGTTCTGCTGACATCACTCGGAATGTTAGAAATGAAACTCATAGTCGCGGCTATTTACTCCAACTTTACGACCCATATCGTGGATGATGATGGTGTTGCTGACCAGGGGGATGGATATACTGCCAGGCCGTCCAAGGAACGCCTGTACCTGCGTTTCGAATCGGTCAAATAAATCACCGTTGTTGTCTCTCTGAGATGCACATTGACTCCCCGTGGGAAAAGCTGTTGGCCAGTGTTGTAGATACAAGGAAGAGAAATGCTCCGAACAAGGCTCTTCCAGCACTCAAAAGCTTTTTATCTGACCTGTTAATGAGGCCTAGAAAATCGTAGCAAGGTGAATTATACGATTGAGCACTCTCGAAAGAAAATATATTGTAGTACAGTATGAGACACTTTGCTGTCCAAAAGAACAAGCAGACAGGTGCGGCGCTGGAAGACCCTGGCCTGGATATCGGCCGGAGCGGTCCTTGGCATGCGGGCCGGGCCCAAGCCGGCGGCGGATCTTGCCGGATGCTTGCCACTACGTGTAATATGTGTAATTGAGGGGCCACAGGCCGCGAATGTTTAGCAGCTTGAGTAGATAGAAACAATGTGGTTTATAGGGCGTAGTGGAATGGAGAGACAGACTGTACGGATATGTAGTGCTGGGGTTCATTAAGGAATTGTCTGACAGGTCTGTTTATGTTTACACGTGCGTGCTAAGAGTGATGTCACCTCGGTACCTACTTAGTAGCGATGAAATATGAAGAGGTTGAGACCAGACCGTTGAGCTACGCACCAGCCACTGTTGAGCACTGTGGCTTGATTGCTCCTTACTTACTCCGTAGGTAGGTACTTGGCAAGTTGCCCCGAGAATCTCTCGTCAGTATCTCGTCAGTATACCTATTTCATCGGCATTGGATTCGCTGATTGCTCGCTCCTAGTGATATTTTTAGACCGGATAAGTCTACGGCCCATCAAAAGACCACTCCCAGTCTCCCTGCCCAACCATTCGGAAGATAGGCATTATTCAGAGATGCATCTGCCCCCTGCACGTCCACGCTATATCAGGGGTGTTTGGAATTTGCAGATCTGGGTAAGGTGCCTCGGCAGGAACAAGGGCCTCCTTCGTAGTCGAAATCCCCTTCCACCGCCCATCTCATCTTCCGTCAAACTCTCGCTTTCCCAACCACGTCGGTGATACCATAAGCAGTGCTTATGATCTGCTTCCTCCGTCGCTAACAGTTTTCAATATCAACTTCTTCCTCTGCCACACTGATTTGCTGCCGCAAGCTCGTGCAACTGTTTCGTGCCCTCGACCTTCCCTTGGGAAGCTGGATATGCTATGCAGCCACATTGAAAGCTCTCAATTGAAGTCGTCCGGAAGGATTGGAGCTATCGCACCTCCGGAAACCCCTCGCTCGCCTTATAAGTGCTCGGGGCTGCCCAATTGGCCGTCATGGACGCGCCGAACAGGTTCGGGGAGCTGGGCCTCTCCATCGTCGGGCTTGGAACCGAGTATCCCCCACACTCTCTCAAACCAGACTCGGTGGAAAAGCTGAGCAAGAAATACTACCCGGACTCGCCGTCGTAAGCGCTCCTCGCCGGCTCCTAGGCGCGATCGATGTGCTAACGAAACCGCGTCTCTCCCCAGCATGAAGAAGGTCCTCTCAATCAACCGATACACGGGCATCGACACGCGCTCCTCGATCGGCACCCACGATCACCCCGTGGTCAATAAACCGACAGCGCCGTCAATCGCCGAGCTGCACCAAGTCTTCGTCTCGGACGGGATCCCGCTGGCCGTGCGCGCGGCGCGCAAGGCGCTGGCGGAGGCGGGCCTCGAGCCGTCGCAGCTCACGCACATGGTGTCGACAACGTGCACCGACTCGGCCAACCCGGGGTACGACCACGAGGTCGCGCGGGCGCTGGGCATCGGCCACGGCCGCTCGCTCGAGAAGGTGCTCCTGCACGGCGTCGGCTGCAGCGGCGGGCTGGCGGCCCTGCGCACCGCCGCCGGCCTGTGCCTCGGCCACGCCATGCGCGGCCTGCCCGCCCGCGCCCTCGTGCTCGCCCTCGAGGTCAGCACCACCATGGTGCGCAGCGAGCTGGACAGCGTGGACGCCCTGCAGGAGACCCGCATCGGCGTCGCCCTCTTCAGCGACTGCGCCGGCGCCGTCGTGCTGACCAACGGGATTGGCAGCGACGGGCCAGGGCCCCGCGCCTCCCTCCCGTCGCCGCAGCCCGTCTACGACCTCCTCGGCTGGGAGCACGCCGTGCTGCCCGACACGTCGGCCGACCTCGGCTTCGACGTCGACCCGGCGGGCTGGAAGGTGGTCCTGTCGCCGCGCGTCCCGCACCTCGCGCAGGCGTCCATCCGCCCCGCCTACGACGCGCTCCTGCGCTCCCTGCCGCCGCCGCCCCTCGGCCCGCCCGCGGGCCCCCGCAGCGACCCGGCCGACTTCGACTGGGCCATGCACCCGGGCGGGGCGACGATCCTCACCGGCGCGGAGCGCGCAATGGGCATCTCGTCCGAGCACATGCGCGCCAGCTACGATACCTACATGAACCACGGCAATAGCTCGTCCGCCACCATCTTCGCCGTCCTGGACAGGCTCCGCTCCAAGGACATGGATGCGCTGGCGCCGCCCGCCCGGGGAGAAGCCGGCGGTCGCCCCCGCCCCAGGGAACACGTCGTCGCCTGCGCCTTCGGCCCGGGCATCACCGTCGAGATGTGCATGCTCAGGCGGCGGAACGTGGGCCAGGCGGCGCGTGCCGCCCGCGACGTCTCGGGCCTGCAGACGCCGCCCGAGACGGAGAGCGAGGTCAGCAGCCGTAGCGGGGACGGGGACGGCGACGACGACGCCGAGGCGGCGGGAGCAACAGAAACTGCAATAGCAGCAGGAGAAGGAGACGGAGTCCGGGAGCCGGCGGGTTGGCCGAGAGCGGGAGATGGGGATGGGGCTGGTGATGATGATGCGTTCATAAGCGAGGCGTTGGCTGGTGTCGAACTAGACTAGGCGACGGGCTTCGGGTGACCGCATCTTGGGAGGGGGCGCGGGAGGCGTTCGGGCGTGACTACCTAGAGAGAGCATTGTGTATCGTTACTTACGAGCCGGTTTGATTGGGCCGATGATACTTCTCAGCTACCTAGCCGAAAGCTCATATGAGGAGTTTGGAGAGGCAATTCTGTTCCTGCCCCTTTCTCGTCTTGTTCTACATTTCCCATAGAGATGAGGTTGTATTATGGTGTATTTTCTAGCGGACTCGAAACAAACAACATATACGAACCGTCTCCTGGCAGCCTGTGATACCCTCTCTCCATCTCTCCAGTTGCACCTCCATTAACAGGGTAGGCGTGCTGAGTAAGCCAAAACATTTGTCCAATCAAACCGAACTCGACCAGACCCCAATGCCCCAGCCAACAGCCTGCTAGGCCTTCGCCTCCTCCCCATCAACGGGGCTGCCGGACTCGACGACATCGAGGACCTCGCCCTTCCTGAGGCCGAGCTGGCGGGTGTCGTAGCCCTTGCTCTCGAGGTAGGCCCTGAAGCGTATATCCTCGAGGGTGATGGTATCCTGTCCGATGTGAGGCAGGCAGAAGAGGGTGAGGACGGCGCTGAGGATGCACAGGCTGGAGCTGACGTAGAAGGGATACTGCGCGGAGGCGGTGTCGTTGTCGCCGGCGGCGGCGGCGATGTAGGGGAAGACCCAGGTGCCGACGAAGGCGCCGACCTTGCCGACGGCGGCGGCGATGCCGTAGTAGCGGCCGCGCACGCCCGTCGCGCACGTCTTGGCCGCGATCAGGCCGATGTTGTCGCCGGGGCCGAACTCGCCCAGCGACAGGAAGATGCCGTACACGACGGCAAAGGCGCCCACGTTGCCCTGCCGCGAGAGGTTCGCGTAGTCGCCCGCCATGATGAAGCCGACGATCCCCTGCAGGGAGACGCCCAGGGCGAGGGCGTAGCGCGGGCCCAGCCAGTCGGATACGGGGGCGCCGAGCATGGTGCCGGGGATGTAGAACATGTTGATTACCGTGTTCCACCCGAAGACAGTCGTGAGGGGCGCGTCCTTGTCGAAGATGTTGGCGAGGATCGTGGACGAGTAGATGCCGAAGGAGTAAGCAGAAAACTGTGAGTCTTGTCCATTAGCTGCCCATCTTTCTCTCTCTCGTGAGGCAAGGGAACTTACGTCGTAGATGAACCAGATCAAGCTGACGATGAAGAGACGATAACCGTAGAACCGCAGAACCAACATGTACGGCGTCTTGGCGTAGCGCATCGAGTTGCGCTTGAACTCCTCGGGTTCCTTGAGCCTGAGCCGGAGGATGAAAAGGACCATGGGGAAGACGACGCCGATTCCCAGACTTGTCCGCCAGATGGTGCTGAGATGTTCGTTATGGCAGGCCGCCGCGACGACGTAGGGCACGAAGGCACCGATGACGAACCCCTCTAACATGTTAGTCCCCACGCGGCAGAGCGGATCGAAATGAGACTCACCCAGTCAATCATGGTGTTGGTGAACAAGATGAACCACCTGTTCCTCGTTCCCGCCTTGAGCTCGCCAGTGGATTCGGCGCATCCAACGCTGCCCGCCGGGTACTCGCCTGGAAATTCATGTTAGTGATTGACCCCCTTCTCACGACCAGAGGTCACTCCCTTACCTCCTATGCCGATACCGACCTGCGACGAGCCCTGGTTAACCCAATATCCGGCCAAGCAACTACTCGTGAGAGAGAGCAACTTACAAAGAACCGCCAGGCGGTCAGAATGTTGAACATGCCCACGCTATCTCCGTGGTAGTATGAGCCCGCAGCCAAGGCGGTGAAGATGACCAGGATGACGGTCGACACGAGCAGGGAGTTGTTCCGCGACCAGTGGTCAGATAGCCAGCCGAAGGCAAGTTGCCCGACGACCGTGCCGGCGAAGGCAATGTCGCCGACATACTTCTTGGCGTTCGAGTTTGCGTACGTGTCGCCGTACTGGATGGCGAGAATGGTCGAGACAGAGCCGATAACCTGCAATAAGCACCCAGCACGCGCCGGTCAGCTCCGTGCTCAAGATCGGACGACGTCCCGCGCAAAACGCGTCAGAGGGGCGGAAAGAGGGGTGAGTACGTTATTGATGTAGCCATCGGAGAAAAGACCGGCGCCGCATGCCATTACGGGCATGACCGCAGACCTGAAGGACTGCGCCTGGTCCAAGGGAGGAGCTCCATCGGAGCTTTGGGGGCCTATTTCCTGAGCTTCGGCTTCTTGAGCTTCCCCCTCGGCATCCTTCTTCTTGAAGAGCCAAGCCATGGTGGATAGCAATGAGAACGGATAGTTGATCAGATGTGGGGACTAGAGTTCAAGTGATATGGTCCTCGAGGTAGAGGGACCAACTAGGGGAAGACAGCGCACAGTGAAGCAATCACAAGCTTAAGCTGAGCTCAAATTCTTTAGCTACGGAGGGGGACCAGGGATGAGATATCAATGGGTCCCGGAGTCTGGACCTTAAGGTTTTTTTTCCAGGGCAGCTCCCATGACTTGCCTCTTTCGGTAAGCTTTGGAATCGTCTATCCCATGATCTCGCCGGTCTGCTGCAACCTTGCTGCAGTGCAGAATATTTTGCCAATCCCACCTCGTAAGCATGGTCAGGGATAGCGTGGGGAAGGGGCCCCAGAGTTGGAAGATTGGAAGACTATCGATGGGCAACCCTGGATTAGGAGTTGGGGCCCCACCATCAAAAGTGACGTCGACAGCTAATTTTCCCCGCTCGGCCTTATTCTTGATCCTGCCAGCGCCCGCGGCGGGAGGCCCAAGGCCATTGGTCTTTCTACAAGCCACGGGATTGACCGTCGGCATCGCCGAGCTCCCCTAGTTGCAGAGCGAGTGCATCATCCCGCATTGGCGTTGCTTGTCTCGCACTTACACGGAGCCTCACTCGTGCCCGCCTCCAGCCACTAACCACCGGTGGTGTGTCTTACCTCCTAACTTCCATCACCTATCTGTGAGTTGGATAGCTCCTTCGCATCATAAATACTGCGAAGCGCGGTTCTCGTCACATGGGAATTTCGTGTGGGGAAGCCTGCACGTCTGGTACCCCCCACACCACCTTCCTCTTCCTCTCTTACCAACCCATCTCTGTGGTAATATTTTCGAGAACCAATGCCCAAATCATGTGCTGGGACTACTGGCCAGAGCTATAGCTACTCAGTAGTATTGCACTTTGAGCTGGTAAACGATTTGATGACGCGAGCCGGTTACTACTCCCTGCCAAGTGCATGTCAGCTGCAACGGCAACAGTAGCAATGGCAAAGCGAGTAAGGGGCTAATAGTTCAGTCAGGACGCCTCGAAGCTGTACAGAAGCTCTAGACTTGGTACGTCGTCCGTTCCGCTGGGACGGATCAGCAGACTATCACAAGTCCAGACCGTGGTTGTGTGGCTGCAACCTTGCACAGTACGGGTGCATTAGAGCTCACCAAGTCTTGACCACTCATATTCCTGCACCCATAACCATGTCACACTCTGCAAAACGCGCAAGCAAGCCTCTCACGCCTCCTCCTCTCCCTCCATTGCCCAGACGCAGAGACGAGAAGCCAAGGTAATCGGCTACTCGTTGTCTTCCTAGGGCTAGTACAAGGCTCCCATAGACGGCGACACAGTCCAGGAGGTTGTGGGGTATGTGCAATCTCCGGAGCAGGAGTCCAAGCTAGCGTACTACTAGACGAGCGCGTACGAGCTTGCGCGTGCTTGATCTATTTCACGGACGGCAGGGAACATGCTTGGGTCTCTGGGAGGACTTTCGTTTACGCGGGGGATGCTGAGGCGTTGAAGGATGGCCGGTTCGACCGAAAATTGTGGGAGCTTCAGATGGGCATGCGCTTGCCGCGTCGATGGCGGGAACAGTCGGCGAAGGGCGAGGTGGAATGAGCAGGAGGATCGTGATGAGGATTCTGATGATGATAATGCCTGAATGCTATGGAAACATGTTACAATATATATATCTAGACCCAAGCAATAACCAACCTGCACGACTCCGAGACCGTGGATTTGGATTTCCAGATCGACCTTGCAGGACTTCCCTCGAATATAAAGAGGACAGACATCCAACAGGGTATATCTCGTCGTAGACTTTCAATCATATAATACACGCATGCCGCTTAGGCAGTCTTCTTCCACTGCGAATAGACACCAATCAAACTGCTCACTGTGCCAGCAAGGCCAACAACACCATCATCAAGGCCAACCCAGCTCAGCGCGGTGAGTGGCACGGTCAGATCGCAGAGGTCCGAGGTCAGCTGAAGCCGGCTTGCCGCTCGCTCACTGCGTTTGGGAGCAAACTGTCAGCGCCAATTCACGGGAGTAAGGAAAAAAAAAAAGGAAAGGGGGTAACACTCACATGGCAATCCGCTTGCTCTCAACCACGCCCTCGCCCTCCTTCTTATCCACCCTCGCCTCCCGCTCCCTCAGGCGGTACAGGGTATACGTCTGCGCGAGGACGCTAAAGACCAACCCCGCAGTCCAGAACCGGTAGCTCTCCCTCTGCAGGCGCTTGGCGGCGGGCAAGCTCCGGATGCCGGTAGCGTCGAGGACGGTGGCAGCGTCGAACGACAGGTAGCCGGCGTAGCAGAGCTGGCGGCCGACGGCGGCGTAGCGCAGGACCGGGTCGGCGGTCTTGGCGTCGGCGGCGGCGGCGGCGGCGCGGAAGTGCTCGACGTTCTTGCCGACCCGCAGCACCTTGCGCACCAGGCCGAACTGCTTCTTCATCGCCTCCCACGGTGCCATCTCGGCGGCGCTGCCGTTGGTCCGCAGAAGGTACCACGCGTAGAAGCGCGCAAAGTACTGCAGCGTGCGCAGGAGCTTGTCGCGGCCTACCGTCGTCGCGACGAACTTGAGGTAGTGCGACACCGACGGGTGGTAGATGACTGCGTCGGCGACCATCTTGGCGGGGTAAGGGGGTTTCGGGAGTGGGGGGGTTCGTGTCGAAAGAAAAAAGTGCTCTTCAGGAGGTGTGCTGAACTGGAGATCAATTGGAGACGAGGAGTTGTTGATGGGATTGAGCGTCTGGTATCGTCGGTAGAGGTGAGCGGAATTGGTTAAGCATGAGCGCTCCGACTGTAGGGGTGCGGCGAGTTGTCCGCTCGGCATGTCAAGCACATGCCGAGGTCTCTGCCCGCTGTCAGATGGAAACGGGGCTATCTCTGGTCGGCGCGGGTTAGGGTTGAAGCCACGTGAGGAGGTCCTCAAAACTGACAGTATCAACAGCACAGTGTATGCTGAGTATACTGTGGCGCTCGGGCCCAGTAACTGCCTCCAAAAGGAAGTAGAAAACCATCGTCATGATCTCGGGCCAAATCAGCGAAACCGAGAGCTGTTTCGGTGGAAAGGGGCGAACGACCGAATCTGAGATATCTCAGCCTGCCCTACCCGAAACTCCACTGTATTCCTCACAATCCTCTTCTGCGCTACAAAAGGCTGCTTTCTGCTTGGCCATGACCAAGACCAAGCCCATAGTTCTCGTCAGCACTGGCGAGAACAGCGAGCTTCTTCGTCATCGTCGAGCAGAAAATAGCCCTTCATTCTGCATTAACCGAAAGACTTGTTCACCATTATTCTGCCACTTCTGATGAATATCCCTACCCTCTGTAGGAGAGGTGGTGTTCATCGCTCGCGGCCACACTCGGCATTAGCTTTGCCCCTGGGAATGCAACTCTGACCAAATATCAACAAGCAGTGTCCAGCGAAGGGATAAGTATAACACTGGGCCTAGGCCCAAATTTCTGATACACCGCCGCTGCTGCTTGTGCCTGCCCGCGTGACCACGCCGCTCAGCCCTCGTCTTTTACAGCCTGGCGTTCAAAGTCTGTTGGGTCACGCGGCATTCCGCGTCCCCTGGCGTAGCGTCGCAGATTGAAGAAGTATCGAAGCCGTCGAGGAGCTCAACCACTTGGCTCAAGACCATTGACGGTAATGGGAAATTTCAAAGTCACAGATTGGGCTGTTCTAGAGCGAGATGGCCAAGTACCGGATACTCGACCCAGTAAGGTGGAGGCGTTCGTCCCGGGAAATCTTCTTTACCATCAATTCCCCAGTCCCCAATTCCCCTCGGCCGGAAATCACCGAGCCGGGCTGCCAGCTTTCCATGGATATCCGTGCTCTGCCGAAGATGCATGAGGGGCAGCCATCCACCCGGGCATTTCGTCATGGGGTCGCAGCTCTCTTAAAGAGGCATGTGTTTGGGCTCCAATTGGCTGTGCACACAACACAATCTCTCGAGAGAAGTCGGATATTGTCCTGACTGCTTATCCTCTTCTCATTGCCGTTCGTACTTTTCTCCGTCTTCTTTTACCGTAGTTACACTTCTTCCTCTGTAGTGCGGATACACAAAGGAATTCGATAACCCCGCCAATTATTAGCTGCCCACCTTAGATACGCATAGTAGTCTCCTCTTGGCCGCTGTAAGTGGAGACACGAGACCTTCTACCCATCTGCTCTTGAAGACTCGAGAAACCTGTCAACACTCCGGTTTTAAGGAAAACAACCTCATTCTGACTTACCCAGAGCTATCCTACAGGTTGCTTTTACCCCGCCTCCCCCCAATCGACACCATGTCTGGCATGAACGGCAACCAACCGGAGGGCGAGAAGGTGAACACTCACATCGTCACCTTGACTCGCTTCCTCACGGAAGAACAAGTTAAACACCAGGAGGCCACCGGAGATTTCACGTAAGGGCTGGAACCGGACGAGCTGCCGTCCTTTTGCTAATGGAGACCCCCACAGACTTCTTTGCCACGCGCTGCAATTTTCCTTCAAGTCAATCGCCTACTACATCCGCCGCGCGACCTTGATAAACCTGACAGGCCTCGCCGGCTCCTCCAACACGACGGGCGATGAACAGAAGAAACTCGATGTGATCTCCAACAGCCTATTCATCGAGGCCATGCGGTCAAGTGACAAGTGTGCGCTACTCGTCTCGGAAGAGGAAGAGGACGTCATCTACTTCAGGGACAGCAAGTATGCGCGGTACGCCGTGGCCTGCGACCCCATCGACGGCTCCTCGAACCTGGACGCCGGCGTGTCGGTTGGCACCATCTTCGCCGTCCACAAGCTGGCGGAGGGGTCCAAGGGCACCAAGGAAGATATCCTCAAGCCTGGCACGGAACTCGTTGCGGCTGGGTTCACCATGTACGGCGCCTCGGCCCAGCTGGTCATCACCATGAAGGGCGGCAGCGTCAACGGGTTCACGCTGGACAACGGGCTCGGCGAGTTCATCCTGACGCACCCGGACATGAGGCTGCCGAAGAAGAGGGCCATCTACTCGGTCAACGAGGGCAACTCGCTGTACTGGGAGGACCACGTCAAGGAGTACTTCAACTCGCTCAAGGCCCCGTCGGATGACGGGAAGCCGTACAGCGCCCGGTACATTGGCAGCATGGTCGCCGATGCGTACCGCACCCTCCTCTATGGCGGCATCTTCGCCTATCCCGCCGACAAGAAGAGCCCCAAGGGCAAGCTGCGCATTCTATACGAATGTGCGCCGATGGCCATGGTGTTTGAGAATGGTTAGTACCTGTCCAGAATACTCCCGAGAAATAGGAAAAAGAGAGGAACAGGAACCATCCAAAACTAACTCGCTCTCCTCAGCTGGCGGTCAAGCAGTAGACAGCAAGATGCAGCGCATGCTGGAAGTTGTGCCGGAACACATCCATGACAGGTCAGGAATCTTCATGGGCAGCTATGACGAGATTGAGAAAGTCAAGTCATTCCACAAGTAAAAATTGATTTTTGCGTCGGGGCCTGGATGACGGTTTTATGTTGCATGCGTACATAGATGCGGTCACTTAGGTTGGCAATATGGCCTGATCAGGGGAGGTTAAAACCCAGTCATCGGATAAATTGTATTATTCCATTGCTTTGGGATGGGGCCAGGGGGGCGCATTGAGAAATGATACTTCAGGAAGGAGCTTTGAGCGCATCATGATTCGCTGATGCAACCCGACCATAATCTAACCTCCTCACCTGCGAGGTCAAAGGGTACGCCACGATTGGATAATAGCCCGCGCTGGCCGGTAGTCAATTGATTTCGTCTAGTCTCGTGTCTTCGATTCGATGTTTTTCGCTCTCGCGAGATGTTCAGTCTTAAGAACCCATTTTCGTAGACAGGCGGTCTGGAGATGCTTTCTCTTCACCTCGAGACTGGCCTGGCGACGGCCGCCGCCGTAGTCTTAACGCTGTATCTCGTCTTGTATAAGCTGCAGACGGTCAAGACGCATCCCGATGAACCACCCATAATCGCCTCGGGGATTCCCTTCGTGGGACACCTCCTGGGGATGGCCTTGAAAGGCGGTAGATATATAAAACAGATCGGGTTCGTTTCCCTTTTCCACATCACACAACTCCTCCCTCTCCCCCACACTTACACCGCGATCATCCAGGCTCTCCAACCCCGACAAGCCAATCTTCACGCTCCCCGTCCCGGGGTCGCGGATCTACATCGTGACGGACCCCTCCCTCGCGGCCGCCGTGCAGCGCGCCTCCAAGGCCCTCTCCTTCACGCCCCTAGTCCCGGGCCTGACGCAGCGGGTCCTAGGCCTCGACGCCGCCACCGTGGCCATCGTGCGCCAGAACCTGGACCCGGAGCCGGGCGACCCGCGCGGCTTCCTCGCCGACATGCACGACATGGTATACGCCTACCTCGGACCGGGCCCCGACCTCGACGACCTGACCCTCTCCGCCGCGACCGAGCTGGCCCGGCAGCTCGACACCTACGCCGGCACCGTCGGCGCCGCCGCCGTCGTCGACGACCTGCTCGCCTGGACCCGCCACTTCGTCGCGCAGGGGAGCGCGCGCTTCCTGTACGGCGACCGCAACCCGCTGGCGCTGGACCCGAGCCTCGAGTCGTCCTTCTGGGACTTCGACCACGGCCTCGGCGGCCTCCTGGCGGGCGTCGCGCCCTCGCTGACGGCGCGCCGCGCCCACCGCGGCCGCGAGAGGCTCGCCTCGGCCCTGGCGGCGTACCTGCGCGCCGGGGAACACCTCGTCGTCGCCGCCGGGGCGGGGGCGGGGGCCGGGGCAGGCGCGGCCGCGCGCATCGTCCGCGACCGCGTCGCCGTCGCCGAGCGCCACGGCTGGACCATCGACGCCACCGCGCGGTCCGAGCTGTCGTTCCTGTTCGCCGCCATCGTCAACACGGCCACCACCGCCTTCTGGGCCGTCCTGCACCTCTTCGCCCGCCCGGACCTGCTCGCCGTCGTCCGGGCCGAGGTCGCGGCTGCTACCGCCGGAGCAGCAGCAGCAGCAGGGGGGGAGAAGCCGAAGCAGCAACAGCAGGAGAAGCAGAACGACGAGGACGCGCCCCCGCCGCCCACGCTAAGCCTCTCCGCCCTGCGCGCCTCCTCGCCGACCCTCCTCGCCGTCGTGCGCGAGTGCCTCCGCCTCAACTCGGACAACTACTCGACGCGCCTGGTGGTCGGGCCCGACGACGCCGTCCTCGCCACCCACCACCGCCTGCGCGCCGGCGCCGTCGTCCAGGTCGCCGGCGGCGTCATGCACGCCGACGCGCGCATCTGGGGTGGCCCCGCCGCCGCCGGCGAGTTCGACCCGGGTCGCTTCCTCGGCGGGCGACAGGGCCAGGGTCAGGGTCAGGGTCACGGCCAGGGTCAGCACCATCCGGCCGCGTTCCGCGCCTTCGGTGGCGGGAAGACGCTCTGTCCCGGACGGCACTTTGCGACGAGCGAGATACTTGCGTTTGTGGCCGTTGTGGTCATGACGTTTGATATCGGGTCGGTTGGCGGGGAGACGATCGAGATCCCGCCCAAGGATGACGGGGTGCTTCCTGTGCATATCCTCGAGCCGCGGGAGCCCGTTAGGGTGTTGGTGAGGGTTAGGGAGGGGGCACGGGGGGTCAGGGTGGTGGCGTAATTTGGCGTTTCGAAGTAGGTTGGACGCCCTGGAGTAGGGAGGGATCTACGTAGTTTATATATATTCTCATATATATTCTCTAGTACCCGTCTATGATTGGATCCAAGCCATAATTCCCAGGATTTGGCACTTCGACAGGGTCATGTCGGGCAAGGAACTTGGTTGGCAGAACTGCTGCATTAGGTCATCTATCTACTCAATCTACTCAATTTGCTCAATTCCCAGTTATTAACGGGTCTCAGAAGAGTATTGCTAACTTTTATCCTCCATCCATCCTATGAACCATACCATCCAGCCTATTAAGTAGGGTGGGTACACGCGACGCTGGAAACAGCAGCCGCAAAACGTCGTTCCCCCCTTTCCTTCTCACCAACCCCCCGCTAGTGAACCCCAATCTGAGCCATCCCCTCAAAGACTAGATCCTTCAGATACTTCTGCCTCCTATCCTCGGTCAGGGGTAGGGCCGCTGCCAGCTTGTACAGCTTCGGATCGCCGCCCCTGCGGTGGACGTTCACCCCGAGCCTGACCAGGTCCTCGGCCATGTCCGCGATGGCCGCCGCCTCGAGGACGTCGTCATCGGCCGTGGCCGCCTTGAGGGACCCCAGGCCGTGCACCAGCTCGTCGATCCAGTCGGGCAGCTGCGACCCGTTCCAGTTGCGCGTGGCCGGGAACAGGAGGTATACGGCGGCGCCGCTGGACCAGTTGGGCAGCTTGTCCCTGATGTGGTAGAGGAGCTGGGCGTACTCGAAGAGCTGGGCATACTTCCTCTGGATGATCGCCGTGGGCGCCACCCGCTTCAGGAAGGTCCGGTTCGCCTCGAGGAAGTCCTCCGCTAGAATGAGGTAGGAGAACTCGGCCACGGGGTCTTTGTCCAGGGATCGCGCATGCAGCGCCTTGGCCTCCCAGATCCACTTGGCAGGGATCTTGAACTTTTGGGTCAGAGTTGCGAATATGCCGTCCTGCTCCGTCTTCTGTGGGGAAATGAGATGGGCCTGCCGGCCTATGAGGTCTCGAATGGCCTTGGTTCGCCCGGCGGGGTTCGAGAGGTGAAGCAGCACAAAGACTGCAGAAACCCAGCTTCCTTCGGTCGTGAGCTGCGCAGCGAACGCGAGCGTGGCCGTATCCAGCTTCTCGGCGGCCATCTGTCCGAAGGAGAGTTTTCCGGTCGCGTAGAGGGCACGGCCAAGCTGCCAGTCGAGGCGATAGTCCGAGTAGTCAACCTCACGAACGGCATATAGCTTCAGGAGGCTCCACAATGGACTATCCGGCTCCGCCTCTCGGTCTTGCTCGATATCGTGCTGGAACGAACGCACAGCCTCCGCGGCGCTCCTCGTAGCCCCATACCACAGACGGAGCCCAAATGACTGCATCCAATCGAGGCCGAAACGCTCCGAAATGACAAACGACGACACGCGGTTTTCGATGGGCGCATTCTTGACGCCGGCGCAGACGCAGGTATTACCCGAAATCAACTCGTAGATTGCCCTGATGGGCTCGGCGAACTCGGAGAGCACGTTGGACTTCTGCCAGTCCTGGATCTGCGCGCGGATATCCTTCTTCGCCTGGTCATCGGAGCCAATGGTGGATACCAGTGTGGCAAGACGGAAATTCTTGCCTTCCAGAAGGTGTTTGCAGGCATCGACCACGCGATGGCCCGCGATACAAGCGACGGCCTTTTCTTCGAGGGTGGGAGCTTGGGCGATGGAGCGGGTGGTGGATTCGTCGACCAAGCGCTGCCAAAAGGCCGAGAGGTCGGCTCCATCGTCGTCAAACAAGACGCTGGCAAGCTCCCACACGACGTCACCGCCGCTCGAAAGAGACTTGACACTGACTGGAGCCTTCAGAGCAGCAGCGGGAATGCCGTTCACCAGGTCGATGCTGGTCAAGTTCATGCTGATTTGCAGGCTGGGAGACTTCTGGCCCGGTTCCGGGCTGGCAGAGTGAATAGAGACTTGGCCTGCCGGTGCAGCCTCGTCGCTGGATGCCGTGATAATGGTTCCTCGAGGTCCCCAGCTTACATGTGGTGTGCCGCGGGATGTCTGACCAGGCACTTCCTCCTCATCACGTACAATTTTATTCCGTCGCTGGTAAGGCCACTAGATGGGAAAAGAAATTTAGTCAATTTTTTGTCTCTCCTTTTTTTTTTTTGGATCTGGTCTTGTATTGTACAGTTGATGACAGGAACACAGGGGGGAAGGTCGCCAGGTAGAAGGCAAAAACGGCCCCTGAGAAAAGAATTAGGAGACAAGTGGGACACCGACCTTTACGAAACCTTTTGCGGGCGTGGCCTGCGCAGGCTGAGTCGGGCCCTTCTCAAAGAGAGACCTCATCATGTCGAGGCTTGTCGCAAAGCCTGGCCCCTCAGGCACGTGGCTTGGCTTTGGCGCCGGAGTGCCACGATCCTCTACTTCCCACGCTGCACCCGACTCGTTGAGGGCCCGCAGCTCACTTCGATTCATCCTTCTCGGCGTCTTCACACTTTCCTGCAGTACCTGGGTCCAGTCGTTGCCACCTGCGACTTGGATGCGAGTTGGTGCTGTCGACTTTTTGATTGCCCGCATCCTAGCCCTCATAATGCCGGCGGGGACTTGGTCGTTGCCAACTGACCGAGACAGTTGATAGTCGCCCTGATCCTCCATCGACTCCGCATCACCAAGTTGACCTTCTCCAGCCGTCTCTGCATCTTCCCTCCAGACCTCCACCGCCCCCGACATCGGCATCGCCGCCTCATGGTCAATGTCATGGTGCTGACTCGGTCCCAGAAAGTCCTCCGCCGCGGTCGCGAGATCTAGGAAGGAGTGCACGTCGTCGTGCATCTCAATTTCTTCAGACTGGGCGCGCTGCAGCTGGTCAGACTCGGCCATATCTTCATCATCTGACAAGGCCGTACCGTCAAATGCTCCGGGAAGAGCGCGCCGGTTCCGCTTGAAATCAAACGTGTCATCACGCTCAGGCTCTGGCGATGGGACAGCCTCGTCGACATTCGTACCCGTATGGGTGGTGTCGGGTAACTTCAAGGACGACGTCTCCGCGGTAGCATCCACCTCTGTCTCATCCTCGTCATACTCGAGCCCGTAGGTGGTGAAGTGCTCAACCGAGAACGTCCACACGCCCGTATCCTTGTTGTAGCTCTCAAAGGTGGTATCGGGGATTCGCTTCAGGCGCTCAATGTGCTTGTTGAACCGGCTGCTGTTCTGATCCTGGACGGGCGTTCTCCTGTCCTTGGCGCGCGGCCAAGATTGCTCCAGGGAGATTTGGGCGGGGACATTCAGTCCTTTACCCACGGGAGGCTTCTTGGCCGCAATAGGGTAGACGGTGGCCGATCGTGGCTGCAGGATGACAATGCTGTTGCAAATTTGGTCGATGTCGATGTTGCTGAGATCGACGGGGACCTTGAATTTAACAGAACCGACGTTCTCACGGCCGACAGTGAAGCCAGCAACTTTCTGGCGCTGCATTCGGTTCATGTCGAGAATTTCCTCCCTGGTAGGCTGCATCCAGTACGATCCGGGCTCCTTATCCGAACCAGTCTCGGGTTGGTGTTGGCGGACCGCTGCCGGAACAGAGTCCTCTTCGTGGACGATGGCAAGCTCATTGCCCTTGACCTGCTCCATCTCAGGCGCGTCCGGAGCAGCAGGGCCGCCCTGCTTGGTGCCATTGACGCCGTTGGTGGACCGGCTCGCTGATGGTCGCAAGTAGCCCAGGTCCTGACCATCTGCCAGAGGGTTGTCGGGTGACGGGCTCGGTTTATCCTGACCGCCGTTCTCGATGGCGGGGACAATGCTGGTGTCGAAGCTCACGCGCTTGTTGAGTTTACGAGGTCCGTTTAGGGTGTCCTGAACCTGCTTGTCCTTGGTTGGCGAGGAAAACAGGTCGGTGCGCATCTCCCGGTTGATAATGAGCTTCTTGTGACTGCCCGTGCCTCCGTGCAGTCGGACGCTGGAGCTAGCAGAGAAGGCTCCCGGAGTAAGGATGGAGTCTTCGACATTGAAGCTGCGACGCAGATTGCTTGTGGAAATGCTCTTGCCCAAACCACGGCCGATGCTACCAGCGAGCAGGCTCTGGCCCAGTCCTCCAGGTGTACTAGCGGCACTGGCCGGGCTAGTGGGAGTCCCGTAGGTGCTGTACGAGAAGCCAAAGCCACGCTTCTGCGGGGTGGTGAAGCGGGAAGCGTTGGCCGGGCTCAGCTTGTACATGGGCAAGATCGAACGGCTCTTGGCCTTGGACTTGTTGCTCGACAGCGGGGTGGCCAGTGGGCCGGGATTCTGAGGCTCATTGCTGAGGTTGCAGAACAAGGAGGCGGCGCCATAGGCGGAGATATCGTTGATGCTCGTCGACAGGGACTGCGGCGCTTGGTTGTTTTGCGACATGCCGAACATTGAGCCAGCCGGATTCGACTGCTGCTGCTGTTGTTGGCCAGTGTTGCCGAACATGCCAGTGGATGGCTGGTTACTCTGGCCCCCGAAAATACTACCGCCTGCCCCCTGGTTTGCCGGGGCGAACAAAGACGGCTTCTGGGCTTGGGTCTGGCCAAGACCTCCGAATACGGAAGACTGAGCTGGCTGCTGGGTCTGTGTGTTGGAACCCAAGGAGCCAAAAATCCCGCCGCCTCCGGTATTTCCTGCTTGACCGGTGGTACTCGTGCCAAATATGCCCCCGCCAGTGGCTGCCGGCTTGTTCCCGAATAGACTGCCGCCCTGTGCCTGGGTATTGGTCGCCTGCCCGAAGGGGGTTTGAGTGTTTGCAGTAGAGCCAAACGCGCCGCCGCCTGCGGTTGTAGTACCGGTGTTGCCGAATAGACCGCCGGGTTTGTTCTGAGCATTCTGATTACCGAACAATGAACTTCCCGTGGTCTGGTTCTGTGCGCTAAAGCCGGTGCCAGCGCCGAACCCGCCTGTCGTGTTCTGCTGCCCAGTATTCCCGAACACTCCGCCTCCCGTACTGGGCTGGTTCGCGTTGCCAAACATGCCCGTCCCCGTGTTGGCATTGGCTGTGTTGGCGCCGAAGGCACCCTGCGTATTCGTGGCGCCAAATCCGGTCGAAGGGGTGGCATTTGCGTTGCCGAAGCTGAATCCGCTAGGCTTGTTCTGGGCTGTGTTGGTCCCGAACATACCCTGGGCAGCACCGGTGTTGGCCCCGAATGCGGATTGCGTGTTGGCCGTACTGCCGAACCCGCCCCCGAAGGCGCCGCCAGTCTGAGTCTGGGCTGGCTGCTGCGGATTCCCAAAGAGGCCGCCCGTTGCAGCCGGCTTGTTCGCACCAAACAGACCGCCGCTACCGCCAAAGCCGCCAGTGTTGGACGAGGCGGCCCCAAATCCAGTGCTCGCGGGCTGGCCCCCGCCGAAAATGCCTGTGCCGGTGGCTGGGGCCGCGGCGGCGGTTCCAAACCCACCAGTGTTCTGCTGTGTATTGGCGCCGAATCCGCCTCCAAAGCCAGAGCTCACACCGAACGCACCTGCACCACTGGCGTTGCCATGGCGGCGACCCTGGGTGTAATCAGCCAGTCTCAGCTCCTCCGCCGACCATTTCTTGTAGGGCTCCATGAAGAGAATGTTCTGGTACGAGTTGCTCTGGGATGGGTTGTTCACTTCCTTCTCCATCGTTGCCGTGAACGGGACCTGGGCGGTGCCAGGAGGATCGCCAATGTTGGCTCCAATGCCGGGGTTGTTTGCCGCACCAAAGCCGCCTGCGCTTGTAGATCCAAAAGCTCCGCCGGCGCCGCCAAACATTGAGCCACCCGTGGCAGGTGTCGTCGTCGTGCCGAACCCTGCGGGTTTGTTTCCGGCTCCGAAAAGTGATGATCCACCTCCAGCTGATCCTCCGAATGGCGTTGAGGCAGCAGTGTTGGCCGAGCCGAACCCGCCACCAAAGCCCGTGTTTCCTGCTGTTGCTGTGGTCGAGCCAAACATACCTCCACCGCTCGAGGTTGTGGCTGCGCCGAAGGCAGGTTTCGCGCCAAATGCGCCGCCGGTGTTCTGGCCGAATCCGCCCGTGCTGGCACCGAAGCCACCGGTTGAGCCTCCAAACATTCCTCCGGTGCCGCCAGTATTGGTGTTGGCTCCAAAAGCATTGGTATTGGTCGCGCCGAAACCTTAAACATTTGTTAGTTGTCTCAACGCAAGCTTCAATCTTGGGGAAGGACTCATGAGGAACGTACCGGAACCTGTAGCGGTATTCGTATTCGTGCCGAATCCACCGAATCCAGCTGGCTGGGCTGGCTTGTTCTGGCCGAAGCCACCGAAGCTTCCGCCAAACGACATCGTGTCAGCGCAGGGCGGCGCGGGGTCGAGGTCAGGAGAGCAAGGTTATGTTGTGCTCTTGACGTCGAGCTAGTGAGAGGTTTGTCGCGACGGAAGGCGGTGAGTTACGCGCCGAACGCGTCGAAAAATCCGCGATGGCGACCGTGGCCAAGGCGGATCTGATGGGAAATGAGAAAATTCTCTCAGCGCAGTGTGCTTGCCCGCCGAGCAAGGCTTCACTCGGTACGGCGCCGAAGTGGAAAGTGAGGTCCGTGGATTAAATCGAGTTCAAAAACATATGGTGCGCGAGGGAAAAAAAATACAGTCGCCCTCGTCGTTCTAGGAGGACGAGAGGACTGTAATGCTTGCGAAGAAGATAGAATGAGTGGTAGAAGACAGCAAACTGGTGTCGTAGAACCAGAGTGGTTGGCTCCGAACGGGTTCTTTGAGGGAGAAAGTTTGGTGGTGACGAGAGTGGTAAGGTTCAATATTTGTCGCCTAACCCGTGGTAGGTATTGCCTCAGGCCTTGACGCTGGGAGAGCTCCCAGCCAATCAAAGTCGCCCTTTATGCCTCCCTGCCATCCCAGATACTGTGGACGCGATCACGTGGGGAACGTGCCTAGCGCCAATTCTCGCGTTTCATTCGACAGAACGAGCAGCTTAATAATTCCACAGTCCCCCATCCAATAGTGACGGGGACTTGCTCTCTTCATTCACTACGGATTACAAGCCTGGCTTCCCCCAGTGTCATCAAAGAATACCACAGTAAAATACCTGCCTTGTGACTAGGAACTTAAGGTAGCTAGTCACAGTCACGAGATGACAGGCAAAGAAAATCCACGCTGCTTATTGTTAAAGGTTCGAGTCATCTTTAAATAGATACATTGTAAGTGAATTCAGCTACTGGATGCTGGAGAAGTCTAGGGGCTGGGACGGAGCCACTTCGACTCGTACCCCCCTGATCTCCCACGCACTTTTCAGGTTGCCATTTCAAACGCAAAAATATGGCATCCTGCCCCATGCTATAGAATGGATTGTCAATGATAATTTGACAGGAAGGGGCGTAGGTAGACAAAGCTCCTGGATCATGACGCCTTGTGCAAGTCAAGGTCAACTTGCACGCCCTCAAAAAAAAAACGAGGTGCCAGCTGAGTTCCCAACTTCCTCCCCAACAATCACGGAATCCTCTTCCCCCCCCGAAAACGGTCTGCTGCTCCAACTCTTAAAACTGAATCAAATCTCCATGGTTGCCCTGTTGCTGCTGTGGGCGTTGAGCAAAAGGATTGTTCGTCCCCTGACCTCCCCCCTGACCCCCGAAGGTATTCATGCCTGCCGGACCAGTGGCGGCGGGCATTTGGTGGCCCCCATACGACACGGTTGGCATGCCGGTGAACTGCTGCCTCATGAATGGGTTGTTTCCTGTCGCGTCTGCCGTCATCTTGTTCAGGCCAGCGCCAGCGCTGTTGACAAAGGTTCCCGGGGCCGTGTGCTGCGACGGTATACGCAGATTGCCCGTGTTACCGAACGTGTCCATCCCGTCACCAGCGGCCAGCAGCGAATTCAACTTCGCTTCATGCTCGTTCAACTCTCTCTGCGGCTGGGCTTGAACAGTCGGTTGCGGTGTGCTGAACGAGTTCGAGGACTGATTAAAGGTAGAAAGGGTCTTCTGCTCAGGTAAGCTGCCGAGGCTCGGCATCGAGGGTACTTTGAAAGCCTGTGGCCTATTGAAGCTCTGCTGGGCGAATGGGTTGTTGGACCCCGTCGGCATTGGCTTGAGGCCCGATTGCTGTTGCTGCTGTTGTGTCGCCCAGGGGTTGTGGCTGCCAGGCTGGGGAGCTGGCTCTTGCTGAACGGGAGACTGGATTTGCTGCTGGGCATATGGGTTGAACCCTGTGGGCTGCGGTTGGAAGGCCGGTTGCATGTTCTGTTGTTGCATGTTTTGCTGTCCGTACATATCAAATCCGGTCGGCTGGGCGCCAAAGCCGTTGGTGTACCCATTGGGATAACCTGTCGGCTGAGTCTGGAATCCAGGATAGGCGTTGGCCATGTAACCGGTGGGCTGCTGCATCTGCATCTGACTGTGGTCGATCGGGTTCGCGAAGAAATCGACGGCGCTGCCTTGCTGATACCCTTGGTTGTATCCGGTGGGCTGAGGCGGTTGGGAGAGCTGGGAAGGTCCGTCGTCGTCGAACAGGGAGTTGGCGTTGCTGTCTTCCAGCTCGCGCCGCCGGCGCTCCTCCTCCTCCTTGCTCAGCTTAATGGCCTTGGCAAGGTCATCGTCGTCGTCCACGACCGTAGTTCGGCTCTCGCGCTTCCTACGATCCTCCTCCTCTTGGTACTTGCTCGCCTCGATGGCAAGTTTGTATTCGGCATCTTCCTCGTCGTGGCCTTGTGGGCGGGGTCGGTGACGTCGCGGCTGGACCGGTTCGTTGTGCTGAGGGGCGAACTCTTCGAGGCCGGTAACACGAGACTTCCACGTCTTTCTATCGCTGCGCTCGGCTCGCAACCTGTCCTCGTCCAAGATGAGCGACGTCAACTCCTTCGAGGCGACCCGGACTAAGGACATGTCAGTAGGCAGATCTACCATGAGCTCGCCGCTCAAACCTACCATTCTGCCCAACGTCCCTCCCATCCTCGTCAATGTACTGAAACTCGCGCAGCGTCTTGATGATAAACAGGTTCTGTTTTGCCCAGGTAACCACAAGCTCGGAGCCCTCGTGCAAACAATAGTCCAGCACCTTGAGTGCCTTCAGGACATGTCGCCAGTTCTTGCCTTTGTCGTTGAGACGCTTGTCGACCATGTCCATGATCTCGTAGAACTCGGTCGACCTGCGGAAGATAACATGGTTAGAGCTCGAGTGCCCGGTCATCAAATCAAGCGGCACCGGGAGACGGGTAGCGAAACATACGAGTTAAATGTCAGCTGGGCGATCTCGCTCATCTGAGTGCCGGTCGGCCCCCATGGGTCATTGCTCGTCGCTGCGATCTCGCGTCAGAATATGATGCCGTCACCAAACGGGGATGGCCCGATGCGGCAATTCGGACAAAACCCACCTTCGCGCACTTTGATCTGCACGCTCGAGTAGCCCTTGGTGACATTCTTGACGCTTCTGATGACCTTGGACATCTTGTCGGCTGTGTGAAAGCAAAAGGCGGACGGGTAGGGCGATGCGACTTCGGGAAGGGCGCGCTCGTTGTAGCGAGTCTATAGCGTCGGGCGCGGTGCAGCAGCCGCGGGCCTTGGAAAAGGCGATGATCTGGGACAGTGGGATTGAGAATGGGGGAGGGCGATACGGGGCGATACGCGCTGAACCAGGGAGATAATTGCAGACGGCCGTCAGGCAAAAGACTGCCGCATGGACTGGACCAAGTGGAAAGAACCTTGGAGGTGAGAGTATGCAAAGAGGGAGAGAGAGGTGGAGCTCGGTCGCTAGAAACGCTGACTCCTGTCTTCTCTGAGCTACCACCACAGGCTTAGTTTGGGAGGCCTTGGAATTAGATTCAGCCGACCTTCGGCGGGTACGGCCGAGCAATAACGAAATGGGTCGATGAGTGTAGTGCGCGCAGAGGAGGGCCAACGTAGGGCTTGCTAAACCAGTTCAATCATCGTCGGGTCTCTTGTGATGGCTCACTAATTCACCGTCAACCAACAACCAACTTATTTTCCGCAACATGGTGGCACTGCCCGTGACCTGTTGGCGAAAGCCACGAAAGCCATGACGAATCTTTAAAAACGGCCCAGTCAGCGCTAAACCTTTTCGGGTAGTATATTTAATCAGATAAACTAACTCTGGAGTTCTTAGTAGCCAGTGACGTAGCCCAGGACTCCCAAACTTGTCTTACTAGATAGAATCAGTGCTACATGGGCATAGGTAGTTAGGTAGGGTCATAGTGATGATGGCTTCCTCGCCGATTGAGAAAGGCTTATTAATAAAGTACTGTACATAGCAATTCGGCTGTAGAGCGAACGCGCACTTCAGAGAGACAAGTATCCGTACAAGGAAGCTCTGCGCAGGTTCGCAGCTCGATGAAACTCCGAGTTCCCAAAGCCCGAATGCCATCTAAGTTAAGCCTCGATGTGTCCCCCGTATTATCACGCAAAAGGTAAAAAACGAAATAGAAAAGTAGCGCCGACGCTTTCCCAATCCATCCCGTAAACACCATGTTCCTACACTTGACTCGTCCTCACTTGTCGACGTCGTCGGCATCTTCCATTTCCACGTCCCCGTCAACGTGTCTGGCTTTCTCCCTGCTCGACCGTCGCGAGGACCTCTCCCTGCTGCCACTCCCATCATTAGACGCGCCTCTCTTCCTCTCTGGCCCGCACTTCGTCTCCTTGGCCTCAGGCGTCTGGACCTCGACGGTATCCATTGCGTCCTCTCCGTCCTCCTTCTTGGGGTCCGGGTTCTGCGTAGCGGCAAGCGCAGCTCGGCGGCGCTCCTCGATCCAGGCGGGCGGTAAGCCGGGACCACTGGCGGCATTTCCGTAGTCGCTCTTCTTCGTCCCCTTGGGCCAACGGCCGGGACCACGGCCAGTCCCGCCCGACCGCTTGACGGCGCTCTTGGGCACCGATGAAGTCGACCTCCGACCTCCAACTGAGCGCCTTGCTCTTGGACCAGCTGTGCGCAAACCAGGTGGCCGGCCAACCGTTGAGCGAGACCGGTCAAGACGACGAGTACCGGAGACCGGAGGGAATACTTCGAACCGAGTTGGCGGTATGCCTGTGTACGGTGCCGTCCAGTCTTGTTCGGGGTCCGCGCCAGTTGCCGTGCTGCCAAGCCTGGATCCGACTGCCGATCCCACTCCATTGACAGCCACGCCGTTGGGCTTACTGTCTTCTGAAGGATGGCCATCGGTACCGGGTCCGGTCTCGTCTGGCTCCGTAGACTCGAGGACAGGAGGGGTGATCTCCGGCTTCTCGTCATGGTCACGGTCGACACCGTTTGTGGTAGGTTGGGCAACACGACTGTCGCCGTTGGTAATGACCTCGACATCGGCTGCTACGGGCTTGGGGCCGCCTTCTTCTTCGCGAGGCGCAATCGCATTGAGCGCCGGCCCAAGCTCAAAGTTGGCCGCGTTGCTCCGGCCCATTACGTACGGGGTCCATGTCAAGGCGCTCGGCTTGAGCTGAACATATTTCTTCGACTCCCATTTCGCCACGTACGCGCGACAATAGTCGAGATCGACGCGGAAAGCGTAGAGCCTTGTTTGCGGATCCCGGACCAAGCACCGCAGCCCCTCAAGAGCCGATACAACGTCGTCTGCCGTGAAACCGGTGTCGTCGGATATCTGCTTAATGCTGAGACCCCGTTTCTGTGACTTGTCTTCTGGAACGTGGCCCAGGAGGTATCGACACATGACCAAGCGCCAATAATTGCGATAGGACACAAGGCCCATGTCGGAAAGTGGCTTCTCGGGCGAGCCCGTCTTCTCCTCGACCCTCGTGAGGAGATATGAGAAGTCAATCAGAAGGTTGCCGTAGCCTTTGCGCTGGTGGATTGGTAGAGTTAGAATGCAAGAGACGTTGTTCTGGCTACTCGCGCGCTTCTCTTTGGAGAAGTAGCCGACAAAGTGATAACCCAAGTCGTCGTACTCGCAAAGGACGTAGAAGAGAAAAGGCTCTACATCATAATAGAGCGTCTTGGAACCCAGGAAGAGTTTCGCAAGAAGACACAGGTTCTGGCAGTAGACTGGGTTACGACGCCCGTCGACCTCGAACACGGAAACAGATTCGTGCCGATATATCTCGTCTCCGGGTGGGTGTTTGGCCGGGCATTTGAGCTTGTGCCGCCACGCCACGTAGTCCGAGTTCATGTACTTAAGGCAGAACTCGCAAATGTATAGCACCCGGTTCCTGCTGTACTCTTCGGGATAGGGCGCTGCGTACCAGGTGTCGATCTCCCAGCCGCCGAACTCGATACACTCAATCTGGCTTGCAGGGCCCGAAGTTTTCTTAGATTTCTTCGCAGGCACCTGAATCTCAGCCTGCATTGCTAGGAGCCGTTGTCTCCATTCTTCCTCGGCCTTCTGTTTGGCCTCGTCGAATCGCCGACGGTCATCAGTGGTCGGCAGGGTCTTTGACGTGTCTGCCTCGGCATCGTTCAGGATGCCGCCGTATGGTTTGCCCTTGAGCTCATCTGTCTCCTTGTCATAGAAGGAATAGAATGGCTGAGAGAAACTCGGGGCGGCGAAGGGAGGGAGGGCAGGCAGCGAGGCTGCAGCAGCTGTCCCTGCACTGCGGGCAGTGCCTGGCCTCGAACCTCTTGCACCACCCCTGCTTGCCCGCTTTCTGTCCCCCCTCGACTTATTGGAAAGGATTTCCCGCAGCTTTGGCGTGTTCGCCCGTATTTTGATGACAAGACTCGTCCGCGTCTTCTTCAAAATCGTGGCAGGAGGCTGCTGCGGGACCTTCAACCGTAATGAGCGCGCCGAATGGGGCCGAGCGCCCCCGTCACTGCCGCTAGCTCCCTCGCCGGCGATATGCTCATCCGCCGTGTGTCTGCTGCGACGTTTCCGAAGGGACATGATGATCTCCTCCGCCTCCGCCGATGACGTCTTTCGCTTCCGAAGAACGCGAGAACCATCCATAGGATCTTCGTCGAGGACTAGTTGATTGAAAACCGAGTGGGAATCTGGTTTATTGGCACCTTTCTGCGACGGGAGCAAGTCCCTCGCAAATTTCGGTGCGCTTGATCTGCGAGAAGAAGAGGGCATATCGGCGTCGACCGTGGCATCGGCGTCTGCCTCGTTCGTGTCTGAAGCCTCTTCGGGCGCCTCTCCTCCACAATGGGGGCATTTCCATGGCCCGGCATCTTGCATATTTAGGTCAGCAAAGAGAGCAGGGAGGGGGTGGCTGGGACAAAGGCACCTTGCTGACCACGTAAAGCGTTTGCTTCCCGCGCACATTGTTGATGGGCTGGTCAATGTCAGAGAAAATGCACAAGAGGGGGGCAGGGGCAGGGGCCGGAAAGGGCGGGGGACAAACAGTTTTCGCCACAAAGAGAACAGGCCAGGTACGGCTCAAATTCTTCTGCGGGATCATGATCCTCGTCCTGCTTGCAGAACATGCAGATATTCGCATTTGCAGCCTCCGACTCTTCGTCCTCGTCTCCATCTCCTCCTCGACCCTCAACTGGAAGATCCCACTCTGCGACATCATCGGATTCTTCATCGCTGCTACTGCTGGAATGTAAGCTTGCGCTGGCCTCACTTCCCTCCTCTCCTTCGTCTCCCTCCTCATCGTCTGTTTCCCCAGGTCTTATCTTGACAGCGCCAACCCCCTCGTCTTCTTCTTCCTCATCATCAATCACGTCTTGGTCTTCAATTGTTGCTCGGGTTGATCGAATAGCGGAAGCGTGGCGGTCAGATTCGCCGTCGTCGCCTCCCTCTGCTCCGTCTTCGGAGACGTCGCCGTCGCCTTCTCCATCTTCTTCTTCGTCGTCTTGGCTATCGTTCTCGGAATGGCGATTCTCATCCTCCTCAACGCTGGCATATACCTCATCATCTCCGGTCTCCCCATCTCTGTCGCTAGCGACATCTCCCCCGTCCTCGTCTAGCGCACCGGTATTGATTCGGTTGTTTGTCGTCTGTGTCTCGTACTCGGCGTCTCCTTCAGATACCATGACACTCTGCTGCAACTCCTCCTCCGCGAGTTGGGCATCCGCCATTGTTACAGTGCTGCTCCCAGCTCAAGTAGAGCCTCAAGACCAAGGCGCAAAGGCACCAGTGTGTCAAGACCCTCCCTCAACAGCGGCTACGCGTGCGAAGGATTGGAAGGTATGGTAGCACAGAATGCGGCATCCCCAAAGCAAGCAGATAAGGTTAAGGGAGGTTTATTTTTTTAAACTTCCGGATGTCGAAAGCGCGACCGATGGGCTGCGCGAGAGATGGGACCGGCGCGTGAAGTTGAGAGCGCGCTGCTGTTGCAAAGGCTGGGGATAACCTTCGCCAAAGGGTATAAATAAATAGCGAAGATGCTTAGACGCGTCGAGATCGTATCGCATGTGCTTCTATCGTGTTTTGATCCGGGCAAAGCTGTGTCAAGCCCCCTCGTTGGCTCAGATAGCTATTGCCTTGAGAGCGACGGAGGTCGTACACTGGATTAGTCATTCATTTGCCTCAGCCCATTCACCCCGCCGAATTGGTCAAAGCTTTTACTAGTGAATCCGTGCCTAGGTGCTCTTTGACGTCCTGAAGCAAGCTGCAAGATTCAACCAATCAGAGCTACCAGGTACCTAGGTATGATCCATAGCCAAATCTGTGACTCCTGCATCATTTTGCCAGTGCGGCTGCTCTGTCAAGTCCAACTACAAACCACCGACCGGCAAACCCTTTGATTATGACAGACGACATCGTGGCAGGAGCCGCCAAGCTCCAACTGGATGAGGAGACAGGGGAGATGGTCTCCAAAAACGAGCTGAAGAAGCGACTGCAGAAACGAGCCAAGAAGGCCGCGGCTCAGGCGCGAAGCCAGGACGCAGCCCAGAACTTGGGTATAGAAGCCGCTGCCGCTGTTAAAGAGAAGCTTCCGCCAAAGCCCAAGGCCGATGAGTCCTATCTGGACCCGGATGCCATGTTCAAGCAGGGGTTCCTTGCCGAGGTGTTTAAAGAAAGACCTGCCGAAGAGGTCATGACTCGATTTCCCCCTGAGCCGAATGGATATCTTCACTTGGGACACGCCAAGGCGATTGCCATCAACTTCGGATTTGCTAGGTACCATGGGGGTAAAACGGTTGGTAGTTTCCTTGCTCTTCAGGGACAACGGGGCTAACGACGGAGCAGATTCTCAGGTATGCGTTTTATCCGGTGTCGATAAGCCAGAGAGTTCTAACATAAGACCAGGTTTGACGACACCAATCCAGATGCCGAGGACGAGAAATACTTTGTGGCAATAGAGGAGACTATCCGGTGGCTCGGTAGGTGGTTCTGAAAGAGGTTATGTACCATTCCAGGAGGGCGCGCGCTTATTTCTCTCCAGGATTTGCTCCCCATGCGATCACATACTCGAGCGACAACTTCCAGAAGTTATACGACCTCGCTGAAAAGCTGATTCAGCTGGGCAAGGGCTACGTCTGTCACTGCAACGAAGCCGAAATTAAACTGCAGCGTGGTGGCGAAGAAGGCTCGTCGCCGAGATATCGCTGCGCGCATGCCGAACAGGATGTGGAGACGAACCTCCAGAAGTTTCGCGACATGCGCGATGGTAAGTACGAGCCACAGACTGCCTTTTTGCGCATGAAGCAAGACATCACAAGCGGCAACCCTCAGATGTGGGATGTTGGGGCATATCGGATTCCGAAGGACCAAACGCCGCACTTCCGCACTGGGAATCAGTGGAGGATTTATCCGACATACGACTTCGCACATTGTCTTTGCGACAGCTTCGAAGGGATTACCCACAGTCTGTGTACCACTGAATTCATCATGTCGAGAGAGAGCTACGAATGGCTGAACAAAACACTCGGTGTCTACGAGCCAATGCAGCGCGAGTATGGTGAGTTGCTGCCCCTTGGGGTCTTTCTTTTGAGCCCTGAACCACCCCCTATCCGCCTTCCTGGTTGGGAGTTGGGGGCGAGTGCGACTAAAGCTGATTTTCTAGGCCGCTTGAATGTCAGTGGCACAATCATGAGCAAGAGGGCGCTCAAAAAGCTGGTGGAAGGGAAGTTTGTCCGCGACTGGGATGACCCACGCCTCTACACATTGATCGCAATTCGTCGTCGAGGTGTGCCCCCAGGTGCACTTCTCTCCTTTATCAACGAACTCGGCGTCACGACCTCGCGGACCGTGATCCAGACCTTACGATTCGAACAGTCTATTCGCCGTTATCTCGAAACGACTGTTCCCCGTCTTATGCTCGTCCTTGACCCGGTGCCCGTGGTTATCGAGGACATCGATGACCTTGAAGGACAGCAGCTTGATATTCCATTCTCGCCAAAGGATCCCAAGATGGGTTCTCATAAACTACGCCTCACCAAGACAGTGTATATCGACCGCTCTGACTTCCGCGAGGTGGATAGCAAGGACTACTTCCGCCTCGCACCAGGAAAGACAGTTGGTCTTTTGCAAATTCCTTACCCTATTAAGGCGACTTCCTTCTCTAAAGATGGAGCAACGGGTAGGGTAACAGAGATCAAGGTTGTTTTCGACAAACAAGGCAAAAAACCCAAGACATACATCCAATGGGTCCCCGAGGGATCGCGGAAAGTTGAGGTTCGGGTTCACAGCCAGCTTTTCAAATCCCCAGATCCCACTGCCGTCGAGGGGGGTTTCCTGAACGACATCAACCCTGACAGCGAGGCGGTCTATCCAGAGGCCCTCGTTGAGTCTGGATTCGAGGAGGTGCGCCGTCGAGCCCCCTGGCCAGAGGCTAAGGGGGAAAGTAAGGGCGCCGGGCCGGAAAGCGTAAGGTTCCAAGCCATGCGGGTTGCATACTTTGTGAGTTTCTGGTGCCTTATTGTCTCCACGGGATGCCTTCTAACGAACTCTCGTGCAGGCCGTAGACACTGATAGTACGGAGGACAAGATTGTGCTCAATCGTATCGTCTCTCTCAGAGAGGATGCGGGAAAGAGGTGAGGTAATCTCATAAATAGTATGGGGCCCTCGGTTCAGCATATGCTGCCGATATGCACATTCCTACCGGATGACCAGAAACGGAAGCTAGGCGTGACCGGCATTGGCACGTCTACTAGTTTGAAGCGAGATGGATGTCATTCGGCAGATAAAAACAGTCTCGTTGAATATCGAAGTCAATTGAATTCGGTACGGCCTACATGTGCCAGGAGAATCCCTATCCTGCCAACAGTCCACCTGCTGACGAGCATCTCCCTTTCAACCAAACATCCAGCACCCATTCCTATAGTACATATTGCCCTTGTGAAATGCAACCAATCTCTTCAGGCATAAAAACAAAGTGCGAGCAAGGACTAGAGCATGACCTTGGAACCCCAGTATCGGTACCGATGTTCATGGCGCGGCTGCTCGTAGGCCTGAAAAGTAATATGCGCTGCAATTTCGCCGGGAAACCCTCCAGATTGAAGAGCTTCTCCCTAGCCAAGGCGAATATTGAACTCATCAATACATTGGCATGTACTTATTGTTCAGATTTATCAGTCCGTAATTATATAGGTACCTACATAGTAACATTCAGAGGGCTTGTCTTGATGCAGATAGCTTGGTGGGGACGAACAGAATAAAGCAGAGCAGGGTCAGGCGTCACGCTCGCACGTGACTAGATCTAGAGCCTCAGGTTACCGAACCGCCAATCGTCAATCATCAATTGTCAATTGAGTCGCCCTTCTCTCCCAGCTCGAGCCGCAGCCAGCGCGATAGACCACCCAATATACAAATAGCCAGGTACACATCAGCTTGGTCTAACATGTCCTAATCCTTGCTAACTCAATTGACTAGGAACCCGGCAATTCACTCGCCATGCCCGTTCCCTTCGAGACCTTGATTCCCTATGGGATCATCCTTGCCGTGAGCTCTTACCTCAGACCTTGCACCTTTCTGCACAGCGGATATTGACAGCTGGAAGATGTTTGGGGTCACAGGAGCCGGATTGTCGAAGATCAAGAACATGCAGAATGGCGGAAAGCGGCCAAGACGGTCGCTAGATCAGTGGGATAGGGTGAGCATTCTACCTTCTCGATGAACTCGTTCTTGCTAACTCCCGACCAGCAAAGTACGAACCGGCCCTCACGCCTCGGCCTCCCTCCCGGAACATAAAGCCGCCTTTTTGAGCTTCAACTAATCCCATTCTCCCATAGTGATGGACCGCGACCGGAGGCTTACCGGCTTCCTGCGAGGCCAAACAGACACGCCCAGGGCACCGTCGGGCTACGAGCTGAATAATCCGTGGAGGGTATGTTGACTTTCGCATCTACTTCATTGTGCTTTACTGACATGTCTGTGTGCTGCTGCAGTTGGAAAAACGAATGTCATAAACCACGACGCGATACGCCGAGTGCTCATGTATATATTAAAGGGAACACCGAGGACTGCCGCGGAAGGCATGGACTGGTACCTGACATGTACTGTTCTGCTGTTCCTGCGGGTAACGCGGAATTCAAAACGATTAGATTCATATCTGTATCTGTGGCCTATTCTTGTTGAGACCGTCTAACAGCATGCATGCCTGACATAATGCCTGGCTGGATATGTAACCGCACCGCTCACAGTTTCCAAGAACCTGCTTTTTCACGACCTTTGCGTTACCGGTGCCATTCCTGATTGGTAACGTTCGAGGCCCCCCGCTGCTTTTCTGCTTTCTCTGCGACAGCTCCTTCGCAACATCGACCTCGAGGACATGGGATGCTTCATTGTCTCTCAGTTGTTTCTCCATCGCGTCCATTTCGCCCCCCGAACTGCGGCCATTCTGTGAGCCACATCCACCAATATTATCTTCCTCGCCCGGAAGGGCAGTCGGCGTCGAACCGTCCCTGCAAAGACACGGATCGGGCTTGGAGCCAGGGACGAGTCTGGCCATATCTTCGCCGCTCCGCACAATATCCAAAATAGCCGTTGGCCGCACCTTCTCAAGGTCCTTAATCAGGGACCTTGCGCTTCCCCGGAAAGCCTCTGGACTGTATATGCATTCGGTGCAGAAGTAATCAAGCTTTTTGTGATGGGCGTACAGCACAATCTCCTTCTCATACGAATACTTCAGAGGCTTGCTTCGCTTGACGTCGGAATTAGCGTCTCCAGTCACGATGCTCGTACTCCTCGAGAGGCGTGGCAAGTCGCCCCTGAGGAGGTTCATCATGATAGTCTCGGCAACGTCATCGGCGTTGTGGCCTGTGACAACATGCTGTATTCCAAGGATTTTGGCTCCTCGATCCAAGGCCTGTCGACGGAAGACACCGCAGTAGGTGCAATTGCCCTTCTTGCCTATCGTCTCGACGACCTGGTCCATCGTCCATCCGTAGAGCTCGTCGTAGCCCAAAACCTTCAGCGGCATGTCATATTGGACCGCATTCCGCTTGACGGTCTCTAGAGAGTCATCCCGGTAGCCTTTGATGCCCTCGTCAATGCTGAGGAGCACAAGATCGAGTCCATACTTATGGCGCTCGTTGAGGGTCTTGAGGACGGAGGCAAGGACGGTAGAGTCTTTGCCCCCGGAGGCCCCTATAGCGACCTTCTCGCCTGGGTAAAAGAGCTTGGACGAGGTGATGGTGTGGTGCACCTCATCCTCAAATATGGAGATGAAACATTGCTTGCAGAGTTTCTGATGATTCTTGGGTCGTTTGATGAGTGCCCGTTGGGTCTTGCAGATTGCGCAGGGAACTGGAGCCATGAGGGAGGGATGGATGATTCTCTGACGTTTCCGTCACCGAAAGAAATAAAGAAGATGCGCAAGAAACGGGACTTAGATGTTATGGCGATTCCTGTTCTAGTATCAACTTATGTTGCTAGCTTTTGAGTCAAAAGTTGGAAAGCCTGAGAGACCCTTCAAGCCTGTATCCACTTCTTGCTCACTGCCTTGGGGTGGGCCTAATAACTGCGGGCACAGACCACGCATGGGCTGGGATGTTTTACCGAAGCTTTCCCGACCCAATTCTCAACCCTAATCATATTTTCCGATTCCACAAATTTCCAACTTGTGATTCTTCGACAACTTTCCTGACCACCACCCAACTTCAAGGATCTGAGCCGTCAGCACCTCGATCACAATGGCCGTAAGTATCTGATTAAACACTGGATTTTATTCGGTTGCGTCTTCGTGCGCTTCCGCAATTATGCGTGCTTTCGAGCATCGCGTTCCGCCTGTTTGCCTCGAGAGGCACAGGTGAAGACTGGCTTGAGCCTGGTCGCTGGTGTGCTGAAATGCCACCCGACCGGCTCTCTAGAGTTCAAAGAAGACGGAAATGAACGAGTTCATTTGCTGATGTCTTCTTTCCTCAATGATAGCCTCCTACCAAGAGCGGCAAGAAGGCCGCCCCGGCCCCCTTCCCCCAGTCCAAGGCTGGCAAGAAGGCGCCCAAGGTCAGTAGTATACGCCCACTCCCGCGCAGTTTTCTCGCCTGCTAACAACGTGTCTAAAGAACCCTCTGATCGAGAAGCGGACCCGAAACTTCGGCATCGGCCAGGACATCCAGCCGAAACGCAACCTCTCGCGCATGGTGAAGTGGCCCGAGTATGTCCGACTCCAGCGCCAGAAGAAGATCCTCAGCATGCGGCTGAAGGTCCCGCCCGCAATCGCCCAGTTCCAGAGTGTTCTCGACAAGAACACTGCCGCCCAGGCGTTCAAGCTCCTGAACAAGTACCGGCCTGAGACCAAGACCGAGAAGAAGGAGCGTCTGCTTAAGGAGGCCACTGCCGTCAAGGAGGGCAAGAAGAAGGAGGATGTCAGCAAGAAGCCCTACGTCGTCAAGTATGGTCTCAACCACGTTGTCGGCCTGATTGAGAACAAGAAGGCCTCGCTCGTCCTGATCCCGAACGATGTCGACCCTATCGAGCTCGTCATCTTCCTCCCTGCCCTGTGCCGCAAGATGGGTGTCCCGTACGCCATCATCAAGGGCAAGGCCAGGCTCGGAACCGTCGTGCACAAGAAGGTCAGTACTCGTGCCCACCCGTGATTGCGCTTCTGCGAGCACCCCTTGCTGACTTTGTGTCTCAGACCGCTGCTGTCCTCGCCGTCACCGAGGTCCGCTCCGAGGACAAGAACGAGCTGTCCAAGCTCGTCTCGGCCATCAAGGACAACTACCTGGAGAAGACCGAGGAGAGCCGGAAACGGTGGGGCGGTGGCATCATGGGCTTCAAGGCCCAGAAGGCCATGGAGAAGAAGCAGAAGGCTGCCGAGACTGCCCTCAAGGTCTAAAATCATCATGCATTGGGGATGGTGGGAAAAGGCGTGGCTGCAATTACGGCGTATGGAAAATACCAAACCAGACAGGGTCAAATCGATATGCTTGCTTCCACGACGAGTGCGGAGACTTGATGTTGCCGTGTCTTTGTATTGGCATTCCTGCATGCCTAGTAGTGTCACACTCGCAACAGCCACACTGACAAACTAAATGTACGGTACATTCAGAAGCCTGGGTCCTCGGTGAAGGTCCAATTGTAGAGCCATTGCCGATACGGCTCGACGAACATGATTGGGACTTGGCAGACTCCTCGCAAGCAAGGGGTCCCAGCCTCTTCTTATCTGTCTCATTTCAACTTTGCCTTCGTGTTGGAGCTGGGGACGCGGCTTGTCTCGTCAACTTTGCGGTGTGTCAATGTCTCCGGAACTCGATAATCTCCTTGGCGAGATAGGCGCAAGAAGGTTATAAGTTATGCGACACTAGTGAAGGATCGACGTTGGAAGCGGGACTATACCCGGAGGCCCCACCCCCAGTCTAGGGTTGTATTATATGACAGATTGGCTTGTAAATTGAGCCAAGGAGTGTGCGGCTACAGGGGAAGATTGGTCAGGGCAAAACGGGCATTGATTCATACTGGTTCGCCTAGGGGGTTTGTACCCTGGCCCTGTCTGGCCTGGGCCTTTCGCGTGGGGTACATGGCAATTACGACAGTGCAGATGGGAATGTCGGGATTCTGGTTGGCGATCTCTGCCCGGGGATGTGCAGTTTTGGGTTTGAGGCATTCCCATATTTCCCTCCACGGAAACCCCTTCCATTACCACCCCCTCCTTCCGCATAGGTATGCAGAACCCCAATGCCGCCGGGGCTCTGACCACTGGGAAAACACGAAGCCCGCAAGGAGAAGGGCTGATCCACGAGTCTCCGGGTTTCACCCCAAACTTGGGATGTTGAGGTCCCGACCGAATAACACAATCCCCCGTTTTACCCTGACGAGGGGCGAGGTATTTGAGCCATGCGTCTGCTCAACCTCGATGGGGTTTTTCGAAGCTGGTCGATCTCCTGATTCCCGAGTGTGTGATATCTCACGAACAGCCCCATCATCTTCATAACTCCTCCTCCGAGTATAATTCTCTCAGTGTCTCCTTATCCTCCCCCACGTTCTCCTTATCTCGTCGTCCGTTCGTCCAGGAAATTGCATGACACGACCCCGACCCTTGGCATACCTTGCTTAACTTGCAGGCAGCCACCCACCGCAAAGGCCCGAGTGGTCAGCTGTTGGGGAACCATATCGTGGGATCTGTTTGGTTGAGCTTCCCAAATCGGCCGACCCAAAAAATCGCGCGCCACGCGCCATCATACATATCCGCGGATCTCCCCTCATCTGCTCTCCTCTGCTTCTCTCAACGACCTTTTCTTTTCTTTTTTTGGCCTGCCTCAGTGACGAGAAGCTCGCTAGACCTTCAAGATGTCTCAAACCAGTAAGTCAATGCGATCCAACTTCGGGCGGAATTGGTTTCCTGGATGTGCATGCTGAACCCCCGTGGCGATTGTGCAGAGGATACATTCCTGTATGCGCTGAGCTCAAATAATGCCTGGGCCGGGTACAAGGCGCATCAGAACCCCAGCTTCTTCTCCAAGCTGGCGAGTGGCCAGACACCTCAGATCCGTAAGTCCGACCGACCCTCAACACTCTCCGTCCGTCCTGTGTCACATGCGCTCTTCCGCCCACGATGCGGTCTTGGCTGACCCGGACCTTCCCCAACCCGGCAAAAAGTGTGGCTAGGGTGCTCCGACTCTCGCTGCCCCGAGACAACGATCCTGGGCCTGCAGCCGGGCGACGTGTTTGTGCACCGCAACATCGCCAACATCATCTCGGCAACGGACATCAACACGTCTGCGGTGATCGAGTTCGCGGTGGTGCACCTCAAGGTCAAGCACATCATCCTGTGCGGGCACACGTCTTGCGGCGGCGCGGCGGCGGCGCTGGGCGAGTCGCGCATCGGCGGCGTCCTCGACACGTGGATCACGCCGCTCAAGGCGATCCGGCGCAAGCACGCCGACGAGCTGGCGGCCATCCGCGACGAGGGGGGGCGGTCGAGGCTCGTCGTCGAGCTCAACGTGCGCGCCGGCATCGAAGTGCTCATGTCAAACTTCACCATCCTCGAGGCCATCCACGACCGCGGCCTCGAGGTCCACGGCTGCGTCTTCGACATCGGCACGGGCCGCATCACGGACCTCAGCATCGGGACAAAGGGCAAGAGGTTCAACACCTCCTCCGATGAGGTCGTTCGCGGCAACCACGCTCAGCTGGTCTTCCGGGGCGCCAATGCCTCCATGACCGTCCGATGATGGACTTCGCGGGCGGGATTGGAGCCCAGGAGGGTAACAGCAGCCCGGAGTTTGGGTTGGGAAGAGCAATTGAAGGGGCAGTTAAAAGGGCAGTTCAAGGGGCCGTTAAAGGGGCAATTGAAAGGGGGCAATTAATCAATTGGCCCTGCCCAATTGACAAGAGGCAAGAGGCAGGAACCAGAGAAACCTACAGGTTGCATGAGCGGAGGAAGTAAATATTCGCGGCTGGCATTGGCGGACCTGCGCTCCTAGGCATTTCATTCGGGAAAGCGTTGGTAAACGGAGTTTGGTGCATCTTTGATCCTCAAGTATACGAAGCAGTCGGTATATAGAAGCTGCAAATTCAATGGTTCGATGCGTCCCGCGGCCTGCCTCGTCGCGACACACCACCTATAAGCGGGTCCCCATGGCGGGTCTAACGGCGCCCAGTCTGCACATCGCAACCCCTCAATCTCTGAACGCCCCGCCGATTGCGACAGATACGTAATGTAATGATGCTTGGAATGAGGGCATAGCTACCTAGCTATCTAATCTCAACTACCAACACGATCCTAATATTCCTACAGAACTCCTTTTCGGCAACTATCTCTTCGTGACTTTCCAAGCTCTGTCGAGGGACCATGTGGAAATAGGATTAACGTCCTGATATTGTACTATACCTGCGGAAGAGAAGCTTGAAACCTCCCGCAAAGAACCGATACACGGTCGAAGGACGCTTGATCAACTGCAACTGCCCTTTGGCAATCAGCTTCCAGAGCCCGCCATGCCTCTCTCCGTCCTAACCGACGATGAGATCCGAATCCTGCTCGAGCATCTGACCCTGGACGAGCTCGAGTCTTTTACCAATGAGCTCCGATTTGCTTTGCACCAGTACTCGACCAACACCCAATCCATAGATGATAACTTGATACATCAACCCCACCGCACGTCGGTACGTTCGCCCACCACAGGGGCTACGACCCTGTTCATGCCGTCCTGTAGCACTGCTGGCCATGGAGTCAAGGGTATGTTTACAAATATATCCCCCACTTAGAAGATCAACAAAAACACCCGTGATAACTAACCATCGCGTCCAGTCATCACCCTATCTTCCGCAGGCGGCCAGAAGAGTGTCGACCCTCAGCTGCCCATCATACGCCCAACCGGAGCCATCACCCTCTTCGCCCCCGACGGCCGTCCAACGGGCATCCTGCACGCCAGCACCCTGACGGCCTTCCGCACGGCCCTGGCGTCCGCCTGCCTCCTCATCCGCCGCAACACCGTGCGCACCGTCACCGTCTTCGGGTGCGGCGAGCAGGCGTACTGGCACGTGCGCCTCGCGCTCCTCCTCCGGGGCTCGACGATCCGGCAGGTCAACATCATCAACCACCGGTTCGGCGACAGCTGCCGGGCGATCCTGGCGCGGTTCTACGGGGCGCCGAGGGCGGCCAAGCGGCGGGAGGGCTGGGAGGAGGCGCAGTTCGGGATCCTGACGCCGGGCTATGGCGAGTACCCGCGCCTGCTCAAGGAGCAGCTGCGCGCCGCCGACGTCGTCTTCTGCTGCACACCGTCGACGGTGCCGCTGTTCGAGGCGGCCATCCTGACCAGCCGCGAGGGGCGCCGGAAGGGGCGATTGGTGGTGGCTATTGGGAGCTACACGCCGCAGATGCACGAGCTGCCGATCGATCTTCTGAGGCAGGCGACGAGGACCCATGAGAAGGGCCACCATCATTACCATAAGCACGCGATGGAGGGCGGGGTTATTGTGGTCGACACCCTTGATGGCGCGCTCAAAGAAGCTGGGGAGATCATCGAGGCTCGTCTGGAACCGACGCAGCTGGTCGAGTAAGTGGCCGGTGACATGTAGAACCAACTAGCTTCACGTTACTAACTCGCACAGGCTCGGCGAGCTCGTCATGATCCATAAGAGCGCCGTGGCCGAGGACGAAGAGGCCGAGACCGGCAGCGTGGCTAGCTTCCCGTCCGTCCCCTCTGCCGAGCTCGAGAAATTCGACCTCAGTCCGAGCGGCACCGCCTCCGCAATGTCCAGCGTGTTCAGCTCCGAAGGGGCACCATCCTCGAGCAGGACGCCTTCCCCCAGCCGCAGGGAAAGTGGCCACTTCTCGCTCCATCGCAGTAACTCGAGCCGTAGCTCTACTGACAGGCAGAAACGAAAAGATAACCGTTTTGCGCGGTGGCTCCAGGAGGGGAATGTAATCTATAAGAGCGTGGGCCTCGGGCTGATGGATCTTACGGTTGGACTGAAAGTAATCGAGCTTGCCAAGAAGAAGGGGGTGGGAAGCCATATCGAAGGGTTTTAGAGGTAACCATATTCTGCATCAACACCTTCACTGCCTGAGTGTCCCGTCAACTGAGACAATGGAGGCTCCTCAACCATGGAGGCAATGATGTCTTATTGTCTTACCTACTTAATTGAGCACTAGTGATATTATACTCTCCGCACACTTTCATTCAACCTTCTGGATTCATTTTAAGGCTCTGTGGTTTCCTTTGCATCTTGGAAGTCATGGTAGTAAGGAGAGAGCTAGGCAGTAATAGGCTGAAGGCTGGCGAAGCCACAAGTTTAATTTGCCCACGCTTGGGGGGCAAAGGTTTATTGGTGCTCAATGGATTCCATACGACAGTTTAAAGTTATGGTATTAGTGAGTCAGTAGTGAATAGTGCAGTACAATGGATGTCACGTGCACTTCCAATTGGAAACATGGCCAATCACTGGGCTTCCATTTCCACACCGAAGCTTGTGTTTAGGTTCATTACTCTACCTTCTTATCTAGCTAGTTCTTTGACTTGATGTGATCCCATCGTCTCTCACTGCCCTGCCAATCTGTCAGTGGGTTAATCACACATCACAGTCTTGCATTCTTCTACATCCCGCAGCTGTCCCTGTCAGCGGCAGCAGAAAAAGCAAGTTGCTACTGCGGCAGACACGGCACCACCGCTCTTGTCCAATCGACTTCCAGACCTGCCAGCCATTGACCGACTCGGGTCACACCGAACCATTTCCTCATAGATACATATCCTCGCAGATCCATCCGCTTCCTAGTCAGCGCCGAGGAAGCCACTGCCTGAGCTGACCCTGACTCAAGCCCCCCACGGAGGAGAGAAGGAGGAAAGAATGGCGCAAGAGGCTGAATGGGAGACACAAGAAATGATGGAAAACGGGGACGGCGAAGCAGCTCAAACGGGCCAATCAAAACGACCCCCACTCAGCCAGCATGGCAGCGACTCCCAGGCGAGCGATCAGGCACAGCAGCAGCAAAATGCGTACCGCCCAAGGGTTCAGAAGCACGTCGTTGGTGGAGGTACCGGAGGACGATTTCACGCCCGAGTCCCCTCTTCCAAAATTATCCACAAGCACCATGCCTCGACCTCGTCCAGCAAATTGAATCGCCGACAAGCATCGCCATCACCAGAGCGTGGGATTGGCTCCCAATTCGGATCAACGCACCGTCGCGTAACCTCAGACGTAGACCTGTCTCGGAAACTGTCTGCGACGAATCTGAGCAAGAACTCGTCCCACACAAACCTCAAGTATAGCCGATCCAAGGTCGACATTGGCAAGAAGAGCAAATCGTCAGCGAACCTCAAACGATCGCTCTCGAATCCTGCCGTTCACAAGCTGAAGTCCGCAAACGTCCATTTCAACCTCGGCGACGAAGCGGAAGACGGCCAAGACGGACAGGAGGACGAGTGGGTTGACGCCAGCACGTCTGCTTCGCCTTTGCTTTCCAGGCGCACTTCGGTTGTGAGCGGCGGCCAGTCGTCAGTGGAACACCCCGCGAGTAGAGACAGCTCCCGTCCTCACTCCTCGCCTGCTCCGAGCCATCAATTCGCGACCGAGAATGGTCAGTCTAGTGGCACAAATAGCGTAGCTCATAGCCTCGATCGACGGGCGGCGAACCACCAACAATACCTTACGTCGCGCCTCCTCCAACGAAATCCCTCACTGGGCGGCGTCCCCCCCAAGATGTCGGCCGAAAACGTCTCGGTACACCCTTCGTCTTCTCGGCAGCACTCCCCGGACTCTGGCGGCAGCCGGGACACTACATCGACACTGTCTGGCACTCCGCGAATGCCATTGCTGATGCGACCGGGTAGCAGTGGCAAGGAGGAGCTAACGTCGCGCTTCGTCACAAACAACAGCCAAGGATCCGGCTCGGGTGCGACCGGCGACTCATTCTTGGTCGAGGCGAACCGCGGTGGCCTCTCGCGCGCGGCATACATCAGAGCCGATGGCGGACCGCGACGACCGCAGTCCACGGGGAATTTGGCACAGGTGCAGAAGCAGAAGCAACAGGATCTGATTCGCGCACAGGTGCGACTGGAAGAAGACGAGTCGACCTTGACTGACGGCGGCGATGGGAAGCCCAGTGGGCTAGCGGGCGGTGCCCGTAGCAGGCGCACCGGGGGATACACCGTGTCTCGTGGAGAGATGAACCGGACGCAGCAGAAGTTGGACCTCCAGAGAGCGAGCTCCAGCCTGGAGCCTTCTCATCACCACCCCGGCATGGGCATGGGGCTGGCTGGCGTGGCTTCAGCAGCAGGTCCGCTGGTTGGTGGATCAGGTTTCGAGGCTCGGGACCCGAGATTGGGCAAACTGATGGAGAGGACGGGGATGGAGTACCTGGTCGTCCGTCGGTATCAGAACCCCATTGCCAGGTCAATAAATCGCCTGACACAGTTGCCGGGAGTCGACAAGGCGCGGCGCATCCCTAAACCTGGCAGCCCTAGTGTTCCCAACGTTGGGCCCCATTCGAGACGCGGTTCGGAATACGGCGGCCTTCGACATGCACAGCTGCAGAACCTGAACGAGCGGGAGCTCCGCGATCCCACTGTGGCCGGCCTCATCAGCGCCCAGATCTCTAAGAGGCCCAGCACACCGCGAAGAGGTCATACGGCAACCGGCTCGAGCAGCATCCGGCCGAGCATGGATCTCGACGAGGCTGCAGGCAGACGGCCGGACTCGAGGAGGCTGAGCGTGGCCAGCCTGGCTGACAGAGGAGAGGATGCCCAGACAATGGCACTCCTCCGTAACTTGTGGGACAAGAACATGGATCTGAGTGCCAGCCAGGAATAGGGATCTGAGCTGGACTGGGAAGATATCGACATCCCCTACGAAGGTTAAAGGCAACAACAACAGAGAGCTATTTGTGATGACGACGAGCTGTGAGCAGAGCACCCTGGATAGGCCATTGGCAAGGCGTGGTCCGGTATGACTGCTACGATCTTTCTTTCTACAGGCTGGCGTTGACTTATTAGATGCTGGAAAAGCTGTCCACCTTCTTTTTTTCTACAATGGGGCATTACAGGGCTCAACACCTGGGAGGGCTAAGAAGGATTATGATGATGATGATGGCGTTTTCTTTCAGGCCGGATAGACGCACAAGGCGTATTAGAATATGAGGCTTTACATAAATTAGTTGCCTCTTTGTCGAGATATAATGACATGAAGTTGTCACTGAGATGCAAGGCTTTGGTGTTGAAGCTGTGAAGTGAACCTACCTAGATAACTTGCGACTTATCGGACTAACCGTTGTAGGCAGTTTATGAGGTTGTTTGGTGGGGTCGACGGTATTCCATGTACCACCTCTTCCCTGCCAAATCCATTAAATCCACTTTTCCTCGCCTCCATCCCGTCCCGTCGCATCTCGACAGCAAACGTTCGGCGGCACGTCTTGAACTCTCCTTCACCTCACTCTAACATCGATCCATTATTGTCCGAACAGAAACCAGCAACACTCCGTCACAGTAAAAAAAAAAAAATCCCCTTGTTTCTGTACTATGAGTGCCCAACTCGAGGAAGAGCGGAAGCAGTACGAGGAGCAGGTAAGACGCCCCCGGCCATGCTGACCCTGCCGATTTGCCGTCAAATGTCATTTCATTAACTCTGTCAAACAGATTGAGATCGTTTCCGCCTCCCTCAAAGATGACCCCGGAAATGCCGAGCTCCTCAGTCTCAAAGATGAACTTGACCAGATGATTAAGTTGCTCGACGACTCCCTTGCCGAACTCAAGCCCGCGCAGGAACCAGCTAAGCCAGCTGCGAAGGCCACCCCCACCCCGCCGCCACCGGCCGAAGAGAAATGGTCTCGAGAGAACCATCCCGCCTATAAGAAGGCAGCGGCAGCGGCAGCACCGGTGGAAGAGAAGGAGCCCGAGGTTGCCGTTGTCTACCAAGTCAACGACAATGTCACGGCGAAGTGGCTCTCGGGCGACAGGGGATTCTATCCCGCCCGCATCACCTCGGTGACTGGTTCGTCCACAAACCCAATCTACACGGTCAAGTTCAAGAGCTATGACACCGTCGAGACATTGCGTGCTAAGGACATCCGCCCCACGGCTCAGAAGCGCAAGGCTGATGGCTCGGCGGCTCCTGGCAACAACTCCTCGGCGGCGCCCATCACGTACTCTCCCACGACCACGGGCGCCGGCGCCAGTCCCTCCGGCACCCCGGGCCACCCGGCGTCATCAGCCGGCGGTAGCAGCGGCGTCGTGCTCTCCGCGGCGGCTAGCCTCTACCCGCAGGCCCAGCAGGCCAACAAGGCCGGCGACCAGGCCGGCGAGGAGAAGCCGGCAAAGAAGTTCAAGAAGATCAAGGCGACCAAGGAACTCGAGGCCGGCAAGAGCAAGTGGCAGGAGTTCAACGCCAAGGGAAAGCTGGGGAAGAGCAAGAAGAAGGATAGCATGTTCCGCACTCCGGACGGTGTGCATGGACGCGGTACGTTTTTTTGACAATTATCTCGCAGCGTGTGGTCCAGGTTTACTAATTTTCTCGTGGTGTAGTCGGTTTCACTGGCTCCGGTCAGGCCATGCGCAAGGATCCTACCCGCAGCCGTCACGTCTACCAGCCGAATGAGGATCTGGACTGATTTGGACTCTCTTTCATAGTACACGACTTTGCGGCCCCAACCTGCTGGGGAACGGTCGAACTGGTTTGGCATTCGGTATCTGGTAGAGGTCTTGGTCTGGGGTGGTCATCAGGGTTGGCGTTACGGAAGAGTCTAGCTTTCTGGTTTCTCGGACCCTTGGTAACCTCGATCTCACATTGTTCATATGGAGGCTAACATGGTCTTTTTTTTTGGCTCCCGAAACGAGCCTGGGCCATTACCCGGCTCACGCCCTCCACTCACCTCGGCATATCAGCCCTTAGGGGGTCAGGCAGGGCTGTCAGGCATGCTTGTCACTGTTGGGTCGTCGATCGACACGGATGGATTTGGGGACGTGGCTTTGCATCAATGAGATACCCATCCATCCCTTACGTGGCGTGCGGAAATCGCTAAGTTTGAACTCGAGCAGACATTCGTTCGTGATTCCACTTCGGCGACTTGACTTTCAACTCGGATGGTCGCCGCCCTCTTCCGGTCGTGGCGATCATGTTTTTAATGTTTAAGTGCAAATTTTACTCTTCCCCTGTCAATCTCCAGACTCAACTGTTCTTTACGACGTCTAGCCGAGGCAACTTATGGCCATGTAGGACTTGCAGCATTTGCAAGGCAGGTCACAGCCTCCAACTCGTAGCATAGATACCGATGAATAAGGAGCACATTCCCTGGGAATATTGATGGCCATAACATCTACCTTCGAAGCTGTAAATCCCGCCGTCGCTTTTATATAGAATAGACGGACAGGAATTGTTACGTGTTTTACAACCGTAATCTTCAGCAGCCCCATCTCGCGTAGTAAAGGTCATAAATTACTCTGTATACACAATGTTTTGCACTCCCTGGGTCCGAAGCGTATGCCTCTATCGCTAGCCTAATGATACACTCCTCCACCCGCAACATCTCCCATAACCGTACAAGCCATCCTCCCCACCCTCTCAACTCCTCCCCGGGGCGGCCCCCCCCTCACAACCCAATCTTGGCCCCCACAGCCCTTGCAATGCCCATAAACACCTCTGCCCTCTCGCTCCCCGGCTCGGAGACGACGGTGGGCCTCCCGCCCTGCGCGTCATCGGCGATAACCTGGTGCAGAGGCACGTCGGCGAGCAGGTCGATGCCGTGGTCGGCGCAGGCGGCGCGGACGCGGTCGCCGGAGCCGAAGACGGACGACGGGTGGTCGCAGCAGGGGCACCGGAACAGCGACATGTTCTGCACGAGGCCCAGGATGGGGACGTCGACCTTGCGGAACATGTTGATGCCCTTGACGGCGTCTTTGACGGAGAGGGTGTGCGGGGTTGTGACGATTATGGAGCCTGGGGGGGGTTTGTTAGTTGGTCAGGTCTGGGGTTGGTGGGAGATAGGTAGGGTATGATGGATAGGTAGGGGGTTGGGGAGGCTTACCGTCGAGGATGATCTGCTGCGTCACGCTTAGTTGTGTGTCTCCCGTCCCCGGGGGTAGGTCCAGGACGAGGATGTCGAGACCGCCCCAGTCGACTTCGTGCAGGAGCTGTTGCAGCGCCTTCATCACCATCAGTCCCCGCCACACCACGGGGGCGTCCTCGCCGACGAGGTAACCCATCGACATGGTCTTGACGCCGTAGTTGGAGAGGGGGAGTAGCTGGTTGTCTAAGGGTTCGTGCGGGTCAGCGTCTGGGGTCCTCACTTGCAGCTAACTGCGGGATCAGACATACTTGACGATAGCCTCGGCTCTTCGGACAGGCTGAAGAGCGTCGGTATGGAGGGACCGAATATATCGGTGTCTAGTATGCCGGACCGGTATCCCAACCGTGCAAACGCGAGTGATAGATTTGCTGTGCGCGTGTCAGCAAACCGAATGTCTCCCCCCTTTACCCACTCCCCGTGTTCCATGCGATGGAAGACCGGGTATCTGTATGGAGTCGGAACACAAAAGACAGGATGGCTGACCGGCGACTGTGCTCTTCCCAACACCCCCCTTGGCCGAAGATACGGCGATCACCTTGCGGACATCCCGGATGGCGCGCTTCTCCGGGAGGCCACGCTGCATGCGCGGGATGGACCCCGTCCGGGGAAGGCCCTGAGATTGGGGTTAGTTATTACTGCCCGGTAGCTTCGTCGGGGTGTTGAGAGCACGAACCAGGGGATTCTCATGGCGCAAGATTGGTGATACTCGGGACAGACATCGGGGGCTAAGTCTCATGTCAAAAAGTCCACCCTTTCACACCCGAGTTTTCAGATGATCCGCCGTGAGGAGTAACTGGCTAATTAACCAATAAGGCTTGACTGCAAACTTGAAATACAGGTAGATGCTTGATATGTTCTTTCAATGACACTGGGTTCCATAGAAATCTGTAATTGCATAGCATGCGGTTATATGAATATAGATAGCAGTGCTATCCTTGACTACGGATGGACGCAGCGGCACTAACAGAGCCACCTATTCTGCCTCATTTCACCGCTAAAATTTCCAGTCCCCATATCCGCATCTCCAAATTTTCGGGTGGGGCATTCTCTACACCTTTTTTATTCCCAAAGATCAGCCATGGCGCCGGGAAAACCCAGTAGCAAGAGGCTCGCAGACCTGGAGGAGCGGCCGGTGAAGGGTACATATGCAGTGTCAGCCCCATTACCGACCCGAGCGCAAAGCTGACGAGAAAACAACCAGATTACGATCCCGAAGGCGATGCCTCTCAAGCCACCCATCTAAACGCCAGCGAGAGCGGCGAGAGCGAGGATGAGTTTGCGGGAACAGAACATTACATCTCGGTCGGGTATGTGCAATCCCCCCCCCCCCCGGGAGGCCATCGCGCTAGTTCTGTGAGCTGACATCATCTCGGCAGGACGAGCAAGCTCCGCCACAAGGACGAGGAGGCCCTAGGGCCGCAGTACCGCGGGACTCGGGTGAGCCGCGCCGCGCTCGAGGAGAGCGACGGCGAAGAGGAGGATGACGAGGCTTCGGATGACGACGACGACGACGGCGAAGAAGGCGAATCCGGGTCCGAGCACTTCGACGACCCGGACGAGGCGGATCTGGAGGCCGACCAGGACCCCGAGGGTGAGGACGCCGAGATCGAGAGCGATAATGCTCTCGGCGAGAGCGATGCCGAGCGGTTCAAGGACTTTGTGTTTAGGGGGAGCTCGCAGCCGCGAGCCGTGAACGGGAAGCGCTCGACGAGGAAGACGGCCGCCGATTTCTTTCCGTCGTCGGATGGGGAGGGCGAGGATGGCCGGCCGTCTGGGGATGGCGCCTCAGTGTCTTCTGATGATGAGGGCCCCGAGGTGTATCGGAATGGCGCGCGTCTCTCTGATGAGGGTGAGGGTGAGGACAGTGAAGGCGAGAGCGTGGATGACGACGACGACGAGGATGACGATCAGGAGGACGGATCGGAGGATGATGCCAGTGAGGACAATGGTGATGGGGATTCTGACGATGAGAGAGCCGAGCTGCGCAAGATCATGAGCGAAGGCCAGAAGAGCATCCTGACGACCATGTCAAAGGCTGCGAAGGCGGACGCTGAGAAAGGCGCTGCGGTTCGTGAGCAGCGCCGTGCGTTTGACTCGCTCCTGAACATCCGCATCCGTCTGCAAAAGGCCCTCGTGGCCGCGAACTCGTTCAATGTGGTCGACGAGGAGGAGCTCGCCGATGGGAAGGAACCATATGAAGCCGCTGAGGAAGCGGCCATCAAGCTATGGAGCTCCATCGACGGTTTCCGGCGGACCTTGCTGCCAGAATCGGCCAAGGCGAAGGTTGGCCAGAAGCGGAAGCGAGACGTCGATGTCGAGTCGGCAGACCAGACTATCTGGGAGTGCATGGAAGAAACGGAGGAGCTTGCCCTCGCACATCGACGGAAGGTCTTGGACAAGTGGTCAGCCAAGGTGCGAAGCACCATCGCTACCGCAACCACCAGAAGGCTCGGCCCGGCAGCATCACAGTCCCTAGTCTCTATCCTCGACGATCAGCTCCTCAGCACGGACCGGCTAGTCAAGCGCACGCGGACCCCCCGCTCGTGCGCACCCGCCCAGGCGGCGAAGAAGGTCGCCGAGGACGCCGCGATCTACGACGACGCAGACTTCTACCAGCTGCTGCTCAAGGAGCTCGTCGACCAGCGGACCATGGACTCGGCGTCCGGCGGGGGCGGCGGGCCTACGGTCCGGTGGGCGGCGCTCAAGGAGGCCAAGACGAGGAAGCAGGTCGACAGGAAGGCCAGCAAGGGCCGGAAGCTGCGCCACACCGTCCACGAGAAGCTGCAGAACTTCACGGCCGCCGAGGATCGCAGGAGCTGGGAGCAGGATGCCATTGATCGCTTCTTCGGCACGCTGTTTGGCCAGAAGATGGAGCTTAAGGAGGGCGAGGAGTCGGATGAGGAGATGGGTGGCGCGGGCGCCCAGGATGAGAGCCTGAGGCTGTTTGGAAGCTGAGCGGGTTGACGAGACGCTCCCCCAGCTCGGTGTTGGTGTATATATACATGGCTCCTAGGATATATACTTAACTATCTATATATTCATATTTGCCGCCCTTAAAATGCCAGGGTCATGCGCTCCGCAGCCCAACCAAGCCGGTCCCCATAAGAGCAACGAAACACACAACATGCACAACAAAATGAAACGACGGGCCGCCCAGGACCCGCGTCTGCCGCCGTTGCTCGGCCCCAATCCCGATCCCGCGGTGGATCCTCACGAACGCCCTCCGCGCGGGCCACAGGTGGTACGACGCCACGCCGAGGGCGACCAGGCCGGTGGCGGAGTCGAGGCCCGGGCGGGCGAGGAAGAGGACGCAGAGGATGTTGGAGGACAGGAGCAGGCCGCCGTAACTCTGGAGGATGAGCCTCGCGTCGTCCGAGGCGGCCGGCAGCTGTGCTTCGGGCTTGCAGATGAAGGAGAGGGCTGCGGCTGTCTCGATTATGGTGTGCAGGAGGAGGGGGAGCTTGGCCCAGAGCATTGTTGCGTCACGGTGGCGGGTAGGAAGGCTGGTGATTCTGTTTAAAAAGGATGGGATTTTGGGCATAAAAGTCGTCTGTCTGCTTAGAAGAGCCAAGATACTGTTGCTTTTGGTGGCAGAAAACCGTCCCTTGCGAACCCTCAAAAGCGCCGGAAACTCAGATTGTTGGGGGCAAGGACCTCTTCCCTGCCGTGCCTGCCAGCGTCAGCCCACTCGCCAAGGCATCAATCACCCAATCCACTTGCGCGCGCACACCTACACACACATACAAGGTGAGTGCAGCCCTCAACGCCTAGCTCAGTCGCCCGCAAGCCTACTATATCTAGAATGCTTTCTGATTAAATTTCACATAGTATTGTTTTTCATCTTTGCGTTGCCCATTTTCAACATATCACATCTTGATATCTCCCTTCTCTTTCGCCGCCAAACACCAACCCTCTATCATGGCAGAGAGGCGCAGCATTACCAGACGCCATGGAATGATACTTCGCAACTCGATAAAAACAAGAATCACATCCTGGATGTTTCTGCCCGCAGAGATTCGCCTCATGATCTTAGAGGCAATTACGCATCAGAAATATCGTGGCTGGGCTTCTTTGGCATCTGTCTGCAAAGAATGGCAGCTTTTTATCGAGAAGAGAACTTCCACCAGCTGAAGCTACAAGTATCTTGCCTTGATGAATCTCAATGCACAGTCATTTGGCAGAGGGAGCTCGTTCGCTATATTCAGCTCGATATTGAGCTACGAAAATATACATGCCGGTGTTGTGACTTGGAAGAGTCAGATCCCTGGACATTATCGAATAACTCTGTCATTAGAGACGGAATCTGGAAGCTGTTCTCTATTCTCAGCACCTGCAAGCCAGCGAATGCCTTGACGTTGGAGCTTAACGCGCACTCTCCCAGCGACTCGAAACACTAGTTCAAGAACTTTATTTTCGTCTCTGACAACGAGGGTGATGATGAAGCTGCAACTTCTCTACAGGAAGTTGGCGACTTTTGCTCTCGGTGGCATGACCCAAAGCATGGCTGGAGCAATGGCCAGCAGGTTGTGACTCCTCCAAAGCCAGCTATACTACGGCTTTCGGAATCATTAGCCTACACTTTCGAGAGGAACTTCCTCGAGTTCACACAATTACATGCTTTATTATACGTCGACAACTCCGTCGTTTGCTTCACCGCCAGGCACTGCAGCTTATCTTAGACAAGCTTTGTCGATTGGAACATATGATCTACGAACATGGAAAAGCTGGTGGAGAAGGGCAATTGACCAACGTATGTGTTTATATCTACAGCATTTCTTGCCTTACATATTCAACCACTAACGTCTGTATTGCAGACTTCCTACTCTTGGTTCAAAAACATCTTCCCAAAACTCTTAAGAGATTGTCAGTATTTGAAGATTTCAACGACAATCATGCTACAGCGCTAGCCAATCCCGAATCCTGCTGGTAGATACTACCCGCATCGTGGATCCTAGAATTGGTGCGGCCTTTGCCTTTAGAAGTCTCGACTTTGAACAGCTTTCTATCTCATATATGGTCAATGCCGAGGATTTCTTCCAAGCTTGTACGCGAACCTGGACTTGGCAGCACCTACAGTCTCTGGCGCTAACATCGCAACTCCTACAATCCACGGGAACTCGTCAGAAACTTATACTCTGCTATGTAGTGCTAGCGTTGCCGCACTTCAGATGCCTAGACTGCATACTTTGGTGCTCTGGAATGGCACACAGGGGAATGCATGTGCATTCATATATCATACGGATAGATACTATGCTTATCTTACCTGGCGCAGTACGTGGGATCTAGAGCTAAGCCCTTGTGTGGTAAAGGTGTGGCAATGCGTTGCCTTCAAGTTCCGTTCGTCTGAGCTCCAGATTGACAAGCAGAAATCCAAGGTGTTGTTGGGTCCCATGGCGATGCCATCCATCATTTGGACTGGCCTTGTCAAGTGGTTGCTCCTGCGTCCCCATGGCAATACGGAGGGAGGGAGCCCAGTGAACAACATAAATAGCCACCCCTATCAAAATGGATTCCACCTACTATTTCCGTATTCTTTCCTCTACCTACCTAATGACTTGAAATGGAAATCAGGCTGGTCGGTGTGACCTGGCCAAGTCTAAAATGCACTGCTTTTTCATTTGGCAGTCGCGCCTTCCAGGAGTGTTTATCCAAGTAGTCCTCCTTCCCTCGACAAGATGGTAATTGAGGCAAGGGCGGTGTTGACGACTTGTTCAAATGCCAAGAGAGTATTTCAATAAGATGGCGGTCCTTGAGATGGAATTTCAATGTCTGGCTACAACCTTCAGATGAATTTGGAAAACCAACTTGCACCGGGTGGCAAGGCCAGACGCGGTTTGAGGGGGCAGCAATTATCATGTGCATCGTCCTTATAACTGACAGATATTGGGCGAAATGAAGGGCCAGAACCGCTTGGACTACCTATCCTATTCGTACAAACAAAAATATGGTACAATTTGTATTTACTCAGCCACCCAGACAGCCGCCATACCCATGCCGGTGCCAATGCACATGGACGTGACGCCGACCTTCTGACCCCTCCTCCTCAACTCATACAGCAGCGTCGAGACCTGCCTCGCGCCGGTGCAGCCGAGGGGGTGGCCGAAGGCGATGGCGCCGCCCTTGGGGTTGATCTTCTCGGCGGGGATGCCCAGCTCGTTGGCGCACCACAGGCACTGGCTGGCAAAGGCTTCGTTGATCTCGAAGATGTCGACGTCGTCCTTGGTGATGCCCGTCAGCTCGAAGACCTTGGGGATGGCCTTCCAGGGGCCGATACCCATGAGCAGCGGCGGCACGCCGGCGATGCTGGCGGCGACGAACTTGCCCAGGATCTGCTGGCCGAGGCGCTCGGCCGTGGACCGCTTCATCAGCAGCACGGCGGCGGCACCGTCGCTGATCTGGCTGGCGTTGCCGGCGTGGATGCTGCCGTCCTTGGCGAAGCTGGCCTTGATCTTGCCGAGTGACTCGGCCGTCACACCGGGCCGCACGCCGTCGTCCTTGTCGACGACGATCTCGCGCGTCTCGCCCGACTTAGGGTCCTCGAACTTGACCTTCAGCGGCGCGATCTCCTCATTGAAGAGCCCCTCCGCCTGGGCCTTCCCCGCCTTCTGGTACGACGCCGCCGCGAAGGCGTCTTGTGATTGTCTGCTGATGTTGCGGTCCTTGGCCATCTGCTCGGACAGCACGCCCATGGGCACCTTGCAGTTGGCGGCCTCGGGGTGCGACTCGAGGAGCTCGGAGAACTCGGATACGGCGGCGGGACTGGACGCAAAGAGGTGTCAGTTTACAATCTGACCAGGTAACACACTCGGTGTCGGATTCATCTGTCCGATCCTTGGTTGGTGGAAGGAACATGTACATACCCGTATTGCTGCGACATGCTCTCAACGCCGGCGCCGATGCCGACCTCGATCATCCCCGCCTTGATCTGGTTCGCCACGTCGACACAGGCCTGCAGGCCCGACGAACACTGCCTGTTGAGGGTCCGCACAGCGGTCGACTCCGGGAACCCGGCAACCAAGCTGGCCGCCCGCATCTCCGTCGCGCCGCCGCCGGGGGCGAGGACGGTGCCCACGCAGATGTCCTCAACTAGGCTGGGGTCGATCTTGGAGCGGTCGATGACCGCCTTCAGAGCGCCGGCCATGAGGTCGGAGGCGTGGGTGTCTTTGAACCCGCCCTTGCCGCCCCTCGTCAGTGCTGTGCGGAGGCATGCTGTCACGACAATCTGAAGAAAGCGGCATGTCAGCACGGGCTACCCGGAGAGCCAGAGCGGTGGACTGGGAGTTGCCAGCAGCGAGTGGGCGTTCAACTTACATCGTCGGGGTGCTTCTCTAGGATCTTCGCCTTGCCACCAGTGGCTGGCAATGAGCCGCCGAGCTGGCTACCAATTTGAGTAAGTCTATCCAGGGCTGGATTGAACTTGTCAGTCTTCATCCCAAGGGGAGCCACGCGGGTTCGAAACTACCTACCACCCATATTGAATGATGTAGAGAAAACGAGTAGATTCAAGGCGTGAGAAGAACCAACAAACTTAGATTTGAGAGATGGAGGAGGGAAGTCTGGGTCTACTGGTAATTAATAATCTGCGAGAGCGCTTGAGCTTAGAATTCGACCTCGGGAATCTTTTTAATACACCCGTGTTGCTGGAAGTTCAATCACTAATAAGATGGAAGTCGCCGCAGAGCAAGTGGGCTTGAAGATGTGCAGGTGATGTCAGACGTGCCGAGGCATTACCATTGTGGGTTTAGCGCAGTTTTAGTACATTTCTCCACATCTCTTCACATGCCAAACTCTGTTGACTCGGGTGGTGGCGGCTAGGGGCCCCTCATTGTCTTGAATAAAGGTATATTTTCCGAGAGTAGTCAGGGCGAGACTACGAGGGCATCCTTGCTTTAACTCCCACTCACCTGCAACCATGTTCACATGCTGTTGCCAGAAGGCCAGAGGTGGTGCTTATTAACCAGTAAGCTAGACTCTGTTATGCATGTTCGAGTGGAATTCCTTGACATTGTCGCCATCCATTGATCAGCTTAACCCCTGCATTCTGTTTCGGCAACTCGGTATGCAATACGGATACCCTGAGACACCTATATCCTGACCCATGCCAACTTCCCACCTTTTCAGCTATCCACAGCTACACCCAGCCGTGATTAAAGTCTCAGCAGGGGCCGTTAACCTGGAGCCAAATCGAAGCCGAGGCCGCCGGGGTCCCAGGCTGCCGTTGAGCATGCCGCTAGTAACCAGCCCTTGACCCCCGCCTCCCGATCCCCCGCCCCCGTCCCCCGGCCGCTTCACCGTGGAGACTGCGATGGGGCTCGTGAGCATAGTCATCTCAGTCCACGTTCGCTGTTAAAGCGAATATATGCCTGTCTGTTGCTCCTTGCGCTTACCTCCTCATCTAGACGTATGTCGCAGAGCCAGGACAACCGTATGAATCTGATACCGGCAACGAGGGCCATCTGGATGGGAATCATTTCCTCCCCGAACCCTGTCGCCTGCAGTTAATGGTCAAGTATACGGTCTGATCCTCCGCCCATACTCGCTTCAGGGGTGAGAGCAAAGTCATAAGGAAGCTAGCACAGCAGAGATTCGGCCCGGCCCAACGATGTCGTTGAGCTTCAAAACCATCCAAAGGTTTTGATGACGGGATTGTGTATGGAGTAGTACTCCCCTTGTTCGGTGGTGTGCATGGCCGGCGAGGCATAGCCCTTTCGTTCCGGTCAGGTGCAACTCGCAGACTTCAGTGCTTGTTTCTTTGCGTGTGCTTCCGTCGGGCTCTAGCAGTTGCGTCTACTTTTACTGTTTGATACTTTTGGGGCTATTTCAATGCCGAGGAGAGTGATGTAGGTGTGCCGAGCTTCGCCAAGTCAATTTGGGCTGGGTTGCTTTCTGACTAACTTCACGCCGTTTCTAATTCTCCATCTTCTGAGAAACCAAGTGGTATCAGCCAGACGGGGCCAGAGTGGCCTGTTCTAGCGGAATTCGTCTTCCCAGCGACCCAGCTGCATTGCCTAGAATCAGCGCCGGAAGCGGCTGACATGGTAGGGGTGGACCTGTTGGATCAAAGTTCGCTCACGGCAATGATGGAGGGTGTTAGCCAACTATCAGGTCTGGCTAAAGGTGACGGCCCCAACGGGATGTGGAAGTCAGAATGGGTATCTGAGAACAAAGCCGAAGGGGAGGATGTAGGGGCGAATGAAGATACGGCGAATGACAGCTTCAGCTTCACATGGCGCAACCGCGTAATACAGCTGGTTGGCTTGCTTTGATGGCTTTTAATCGACTTCGTCTTTATGAAGGCGCTTGTCATTTTCCGAGTCCTCTGCCTTCCCAAGCTGCGAAGCGAGGGTGTGAGCATCTGCTGAGCGTCCAAACATAATTAAAACGGGCAGAAACGAGAGACTGCTGTCAAGCGGCACAGCCCATCTATTTCTACTGTCTACGTCCCACCGCCGCCAACAGAGTCGGCCCTCGTCTGTGGCTAATCGAGGCTCATGAGTCAAATATCGAGTGATTTCGAGTCATCAGCCTGTTCCATGGGCCATTTTTGCGACGAGGATTCGACCTCAACTCCTTCTTAAGGGATGCGAGCCTCAGCAATCTAGCGGCGGCGGTCTATTTTCTCGTTGTCGGGGACGGTTTAGGGGATTCGACCACCACATCTACGGTGGCTATACCAAGCTCATCGATATCCTCAGCGAGTATATCGTCGACACTCGGTGCAGGGCCGGGGTTGTCATTGTCCAGTCCGCCACTTGTGACACTTCCTCCCAGCGCCAGAGTCACAACTAATAATGCTGTAACCATCTCCCAGCCGACTGGAGATTCTACAAATGGAGCGGCTGCCGGTCGACTTACAAGCATCAACTCTACTGGTCAGGAGACGGCCATAGCATCACAGCGACCAGTGACAAGCCCACAGATTACCGGCGGACCTGTCGTAGGTTCCGGATCGGCAGGGGGGAAATCTGTGGAGATGGGGGTTGTCTCGACGACATTGACAACAAACCCCACAGACATCAAGCTGCCGTCAAGTGAAAGTTCAGATCGACGCCTGGCAAACAAGACCGGTGGCCTCACGGTGACTGCCGCGGCTGGGAGGGACCCAGAGCCGGTGTTGGTTGCAGCGGCTTTGTTGGCTATCACCGCCGCGATTTACTGGACATTCTTGTAGGGCGGGCTGCAATAGACAGGGGGGTAACATTGGCGTTGAGGTTCAATATAAATAATTAGGTACCTACATCCGTAGCAGGGCGAATATCAAGGAAGGAGAACCTTGCGTCTCAAAAGGGATGCCAGACAGACCCCACTTGGTTGCAAAGTACCCGCGTACCCCCCTCGCACGGACATCTTTCGGCGATAGGTGTGGTGAGATCCGTGTGAGATCCGTGCCCTGCCCTCGAACCTACCAGGCGAGAAAGGGCAAGGCAAGGCAGGGCGTGGTAGCTCTCGACAATTGTACAATCTTTCCGCCTTCTTTCAGCCACCCGCGACTACCAACGAGCCTTCCTCTCCATCGCCAATCATCACAGGTGCACTTTGCTCATGAAACCAAAGCCGGGAGCGGTGCACCTCATCCCTGCGAAAGATTGAGGCCCGTCGATTTGCCAGATTGACCATTTCCCCGTCTGGACCCCTCGTCCATCTCACCGACATCCACCGAATCCACCGCACATCGCACATCGCACCGCATCGGAGCTTGAGTCACGATGATGCCCAATCCGCACGTCTACGGCCATCACCAGTACAATCCCCAGGCCGAGTCGGCATGGATGCACCAGCAGACCAGCCACCAGCAGCACCACGCTCAACAGCAGGCTGCTGCCGCGGCCGCCTCCGCTGCCCAGCAGCAGCACTATAGCCGCATTGCTGGCGCGCATAATACCGTGAATGCCCTCAACGCCGCCCACGCCCAGGATGGTAACCTCGAGAACCCCGTGTCGGAGGACAACCGGCGCACCCTGGCCTACATCGCCGACCTGTTGAACGAGACCACCAGAGAGGCCGCTCTTTTGGAGCTCAGCAAAAAGCGGGAGCAGGTCCCGGAGCTGGCCTTGATCTTGTGGCACTCCTTCGGTATGTGCGACGGCATATCACCCCCTCCCTCCCCAGGCATGCTAACGTTGGGCGTTGAAGGCGTCATGACCTCGCTGCTCCAGGAGATCATCTCGGTCTATACCCTCCTCAACCCGTCGCAGCTCACCGCCGCGGCATCCAACCGAGTCTGCAACGCGCTGGCCCTGCTTCAGTGCGTCGCATCACACAATGAGACGCGCACCTTGTTCCTCAATGGTATGGTTGATGACCATCCCCTCCCTCACCTCCGCCCAGATGAAATGTCTGCTCACCGCCCGCTGCTCCAGCGCATATCCCTCTCTTCCTTTATCCTTTCCTGAACACGACGTCCAAGTCCCGACCATTCGAGTACCTCCGCCTGACATCCCTGGGAGTCATCGGGGCCCTTGTTAAGAACGACTCGACCGAGGTCATCAATTTCCTCCTCACTACCGAGATCATCCCGCTCTGTCTTCGCATCATGGAAACCGGTTCGGAGCTGAGCAAGACGGTCGCTATTTTCATCGTCCAGAAGATCCTCCTGGATGACAATGGCCTTAACTACATCTGTGCTACATACGAGCGGTTCTATGCTGTTGGCACCGTTCTGAGCAACATGGTCGCCCAACTGGTCGAGCAGCAGACTGCACGGTTGCTTAAGCACGTCGTGCGCTGCTTCCTCAGGTATGTTGTCGCTGCCATGGGCTCCTCCTAAGTACCGTAACGGAGGATGCTAACTCTGCCTAGACTCAGTGATAATGCGCGAGCCCGCGAGGCGCTTCGACAATGCCTTCCAGAGCCACTCCGCGATGCCACCTTCTCCTCGGTGCTCCGCGACGATGCCGCCACGAAACGTTGCCTGGCCCAGCTGCTCATCAACCTCTCCGATAATGTTGTAGAACCTACCAGCGGCCATCCTGGAATTTAAGGATCGTGTTTTACAAAGAGTCGGGCTAACAGCATGAAATAGGGCAAGGATTGGGTCGATCGCCCGTACAGATAACTGGGGAAGTGTGTGTGTAGCGGTGGGCGTGGTCTCGGCACGAAGTCTTGTTTTTCTTCTTCATCAGATACCCATCCGCCAGGCCAGAGTCGACGCACTAGCTCCTGGTTCGGAGGAAAAAGTTGCAGAGTTAGATCAGGCTGGGAAAAGTGGTGAGGGACGGGAGGGAAGAAAAGGGATCCATAACATACGGCGTTGCTCGGCGTTTTATCATGCTCCAGTTACTGTAACAGAGGGGGGAAGGCATGGGAGGCGAGGCTTCAGCATAGCACCCGGAACGGCTTGTTATTCCAGACCTTGGGAGTTGTCTATTATTCATAACGCTTGTACAGATATGTAACGCTTGTTGTAGATAGTTGGGTCTGCGCTATTATCCATAGACCCAAGGGGCTGCCTGTATTACTGAGGTTGGCGGGCTGGACGCTGAAGTTCACAAATCCATCAGTTGTATCTCCGCTTGTCGTTTGTCGTTTGATTGAGCTCCTTTGAACCGTTTGCAGAAGTATGAAGTATTGACGAGGGAATCCTCTCATTCCGGGAGGGCCGTCATTGTTCTCGAAGGGCCAACTCTCGACGCTCTTTGTCGTCTCGTTCCCCTTCCCCTTTCTTTGTCGACTCTCCAGCAAGATATTTCCCCATACCTCTCCCTCTATTACCTTCCGCGTCTCTCATCTCTCATCCCTCCTGCCTTCTTCTATTTTTCTCTTCCTAGTTCTCGTCCCAGCCAGTGATACCGCCAGAACCAAGCAAGAGCAAATACAGAACCAGGACATACGCAAGCCACATAAGAAGCAACCAAGCAACTCTCCGCCAAACGCCAGAAAACATCCATCTACCTACACAACAAAAGCAAAACGCCCCCCAGATACCCAAACCATGGACCCGCCCAACCCCAACCCCAACCCCCCCAACACAGCCGGGCCGCCGCCCTCCCCCTGGGCAGCAAAGTTCGGCCTCCCCCCAGGCGCATGGCCGTCCCTCACGAGGCAGGGCCACTCCTCCATGGCGCCGCACGTCCCCTACCTCGACCCGACGTGGTACGCGACCAACCCGCCCGCCAGCATGCCGCCGATCCCGCCGCCGCCGCGCCCGGACCTGCTGGACGACCTGTTCGCCGCCGAGCGCACGCAGCAGAGGTACCTCGGGGGGCTCAAGGCGTGGCAGGCCGGCGCGCTGGCCACGCCCCTGGCTAGGTGGGTGCCCGGCGGTCATGATCGGGATGCGGGCCCGCCCGTCGTGGATGCGCCTGCGGTCATGAGGATCGCGGCTGCGAGGGTGGAGGGTGGTGGGGTGGTGGATGCGGCGGCGGTGGTGCTGGATGGGGATCTGTTGAGGGTGGATGAGGGGCGGTGGTGTAAGGTGTTTCGGAGGGAGAGGTGGTTTGATTTGGCGGCTGGGATCGCGGAGGGGGTGCCGGAGCCGGTGGATGGGGTTGCTGGGGACGGGGTGGTGTGGAGCGTGGATTGTCCGGCTGTGTGGGAGGTTATGAGGGTGTGTTTGGAGCTGGCGGATCGGTTGGTTAAGGCTACTGCTGAGACGGGATTGTAGGTATTCTCGGTTCTCTTTTTGATTCCCCCCTTTTTTTTCGTGCCGCCTTGTCTGTTTCCCATGAAGGAAAAAAGGGGTTCGAGCTAACAGCGGCCAAACCACAAAATAGCCTTGATACGCTTCTCTTTGGGTTTACTATGCAGGTGCCATCGGGCGAATGGACCATCAACGGGAGGGCGCAGGAAGCCCAAGCCTCGGCCGCGGAGATCCTGCAGGAGCTCGACAGGTTTGCGCCGCGGCTGGTCTTCTCGTTCATCGACGAGGAGAACTCGCGGACGGACCTGTCGAACCACCACCCGGTCGGAGAGACGCGGCGGGTCCACGATGAGGACTCCAAGTGGTTTGTCTACTCGGGTATCCACGTCCGGTTCTTGAGGGTGCTGTTGTCTAAGGAGTCCACGCTCGCCGAGAAGACGCTTGCAAGGTTTGGGTTTGCTGTGACGGTGAGTGGCCTTTTCTCCCCCTCGATTTGAGAGACAATGAGACATCGAATCTGACACTTTCGCCCTAGGTTGTCCATCAGCTTATGGTAAGTCGAGAATCTGCACTACCTCTGCATCATGGCAGCACTTTGCTAACGACAAATTTAGCACGCTATCTTCTACTGTCAAGAAAAAGAAAGGATAATCAACTTACTTGGCGAATTTCCAAAGTCAGAATGGGTTAGTACAGATAGGCTGCCAACTTTCCAAACCTCATGTTGATCGTGTCAAAAAATCGTACAGTTTATGGAGACAGAATGGGTACGGGAACTAGGCTGCAGCTGGGAGAACAGCATCTTCGGCGGCCAGGTGACGCTGCACCCATCCTACGTCGACAAAAAGTCCGGCAGGGGCAACTTCATGTTCGCTTCCATACAGGACTGGCCGAACCCGGCAATGGGGGACATGAGCAAGGGACGAGAAGCGGGCGCAGAACTAGGCCGGAGGTACGTGTTCCCGGTCCCGACCTACTGGATATCCTGCCTTCTCGCGCAGGAGTACTGGGACCTGTGGGTCCCGATGTACGGCGCGCAGGCGCTGCAGTTCCCCCGGATGTTCCGGTCGAGGCGCAGCGACATACGGGACCACTCGGCGCACCGGCTCCGGGTCAACTTCGGCGTGCGGGAGATGCGGCCGGGCCTGCGCGACGCGGCCAAGGACTTCTTGGTGCGGAGGGCGCACTGGCGGCGCCTGCGGCCGTGGTACCGGGTCGAGCACCTCTACTGGGCAGTGTCGCCGTGGTCGGATGTGCACTTCCGCGCCGCGCTCGAGCGCTTCTGGTACGCGTACCACGCCCGCGACGAGGTCGGCGGCCACAGGGCGTACCGGGAGGTCCGCGACGCGTCCCTGGCGCAGGGCTCCTTCAACCGCAACTGGTTCTGGCAGGGGGTCTCGATGATCATGTCCCTGACCCTGCCGATGCGGCAGACGGAGGCCCACGCGAACCTGGCCACGGCGCCGAGGCCGGGCGCGTGGAGGAGGAGCGGCGCGGCGGCGACCGCGGGGGTGCCCTGGGAGTTCGATAATCCTGCTTGTAACGTGGAGGGCGCGAGGTCGTACGTGCTGGAGACCAGGCACTTCGCGGGCGGGCGGGGCACCCGCAAGCACATCCACACGCTCGGCAAGAAGTTCCTCGAGGAGGCGGAGCGCCTGTACCCCCTCAATATAGAGCTGACGCTGGGGGTGTGGCACTCGTGGGCGAGCATCGGGCGGCAGATGCGCACGCGCAACCTCGGCGAGGGAGACTGGCTCGAGTTCGACTTTGCGATGCCGCTCTACGAAGGCAAGGAAATGCACCTGCCAGTGCCTGCGGGGGTCAATGGGCCCGAGAAGGAGTACGTGGAATGGACGGGCGACCCGAAGCTGGAGATGGATAAGTACGACCTCAGCTCGGTGGACAGCATCTCGGCCAAGGGGGAGGCTGTCGACGAATACGACAGTGACCCCGGGGAGCCCGGCGTCATGCCGGCGGCAAATATCGCAAAATTTCAGGTCCTTGACAGCGCTCGGCCCGAGAGATACTACACGGTCGGAGAGGTTAACGATCATCGAGCCCAGGACGACCTCTGGTTGCTCTGTGATGATGGCCAGTTTGGATTCGACATTTATGAAGCCACAGGTTTGGTTGCCCCTGAATTATATCCCTGGTTTACGCTAATCACTTCAAAGGCATATGGGATGCCATGGTGGAAGAAGATCCCCGCTATCGTGAAGCCATATTGTGCGAGAAGACCCAGTATGGCTGGAAAGTGATCCACCCCGACCTCGAGTGGCGCGTCAAGGAGACGGCCAGGTTCCTTGGAAAGCTCATGAAGCAATCGATAACGGAAGAAGAGGCCAGGGAGATGGACGGCTTGAACAGCAGGCCCCTCTGGGTTGTGATTGGGAGAAGGATCTTCGATGTGACAAGTACTTTCCCTCGCCTCAATATCTAACTCTTGAACAAGATCCTGTTACTGACCGCGTCCAGGGTTCCCTTGCCGGAGGGGCTTGGAAAGAGCATATCTATATTTCCTGCAGAACCCATCCAAGGTCAGCTCGCCCAACGCATACAGGGAGTGGTTTTTGGAGAATCTGGGAGACAGAGCTCCCGAGATGCTTCGTGAGATGGAACTCTACTGTTGCGGAACTATTCGATCGAGCCTGCGCAGGTCAGCCCGGGTACGACCATTCACTGCCAATGAGGTGGGCTGGCACAACAACAAAGATCACCGCATGTATATCATCATCCTAGATGGTGTTTACGATGTCACAGGTGAGTACCCACGATCGCCTCCCATTCGCCTCTAGGATGTGTCTCCGCTAATATATCCTCTAAAGACTTCGAGGATTTCCACCCGGGAGGCAGGAAGCTTCTCCAAGGGTCCGCTGGGAAAGATGTGACCCAACAATTTAGGGACAGTCATCAAGATTGGCAGGGATGTCTAAAGACCTATGAGCACCTGAAGATCGGCCGGATCGTGGAGGAGCGCGAGAGAACTTCGATCAACCTCGGCGAGTTCGAGATTATGCTGGAAGACAAAGTCTATAATATCCAATGTGAGTAATTCCCTCACTCACACCACTCCATGTCAGCTGCTGATTTCCGCGCTTTAGCCTTGACAGTGACCAACGGAGCGGCTTACCAGGCCCTCCTGCGGTGGTTCGGGACAGATTCAACGGCAGTTCTCAGGCAACAGCAACCTCGCTACTTGGTTTGGCTAGCGGAGCAACCGGATCTCATCGTGGCCAAAATCGCGAGGCCGCTGAAGCCGCTCACTCGGGATATGCTGGCCTACCATAATGACTGCTCCCAGGCAGAGGATGCCGGGCCTGATCTGGCCTTTGTTGACCTTAGACTCAGCCTCGCCGAGTTTTTGGCCAGAAACAATAAATCCGACGTCCAGTCTGGCCGAGAACCTTGGGTGGGCGTCGACAACGACATCTATTGCGTTTCCGGTAAGCCCTCTTCGAGCGCCCCTATTCCATTGAAGCAAGATGCACAGGCTAATGGGACAAGACCTCATCATCAAAGGCTCGTCCTGCGACATGCCGACGGGGGTACCGGTCTGGGAGGCGTTGAGGAGTTACGCTGGGAAGAATATTACGGACCAGGTACTCGCACAGTGGATCAGGGATTACCACCAGTGCCGGAAGATTGGGTATCTGGTGGCCCCAGGATCCTTGGCCAAGAAGTTCATATACAGTGAGGGTCACGGAGCATATCTAGCTCCCCATGAGAGTCGGTACCAGAGGAAACGGAAAGGGGCGGACCTCTTTGACGACGGCGACGAGGGTGATGACGGGCATCTTGCCTCTAGACGACGAGACTATGCCTGGTTTTAGCTATGCCAGATACTGTTTTCGATATAAGGGTTTGCCCTTTGCGGCGCTCAAACCTCTTGTTCAGACCCATTGGAATTACAGTTGTCGTTGAACCGTCATCGCGGCTTTCTTCATGCACCAATGCATACCACTTAGAAGTAAGGTAGCTGTCATGGTTTCAAGTACAGTACCTCGGGTCCTTGATCTCATGACCCTCAACGCGTGCCCTGCCCCTCCCCTCAATTTTGGTGCCATCTCTGCAGTTTCCATTCTGTAAACAAGGTAATTTTCCTCTCGTGACCGCACTGTCGGTCGTAAACATTCCATTCTGCGTACCTCCGGGAAGCTGGCTGGTCTCGAAAGCAGAGCCGAGATTATCGATGTTCCAGCCGGAAATAAAGCACCAAATAGGTTATCCAGGACGATCTGAACGGCCAGCTTCCCGGTTTATTACTATTAGATCAGGGCAGCGACTGGGACGAATGACAACGTGACTCTGACGCCCCAAAAACAGCCATCCCACCTCCTCACAAGTTGGGAGCCCAATGAACGCTCTCTCCGCACCCGAGTTGTCCACCCCCAGCTAACCCCCCCTGCTCACCCCCTGTTCGCGGCCCATTGGACCGCCCATGACGGACATCACTTCATTACGGCACCCAATGCAGATCCCCAGGTGCACATCATTTCGCAGGCACAGAAAAGAAACAACCACCCGCAGCGTCCAGACCGGCCCTCGATATCCTTATTGGCTGCATCTCAGAGCCCCAAATTCCCCGAATTCTACTAATTCGCCCGTTCCAGCGCCGAGTGGCCAGGTGCCTGCCAACAAGAACCAGGATGATGCAGTCCCTTGGCATGGGTCTGGCGCCGGATGATCAGCATGGCCAGCATCATGACCCAGGACTTGCCTTTGTGGAGGGGGGGCCGACCTGGCTTTGGATCCCATAAAGATGGGAAGAACCCCCGGTCGCCATGGTTCATGGCCAAACCCCCTCCTGTCGACTCTGCGGGGAAGCGCCAGAGAGACGAGACGACCAAGGAAGCTTTACGCCGTATAAAGGGTAGACGGCAGCGTACCCACGCGACCGTGATTTTGTGGCGGCCGGCGCAATGCCAAACCCCCAATACCGACATGGCGTTGCTCCCGCCCCAAGACGGCTTATTGCGGGCATTTGTTTGGCAGTGTCCTTCTTCCTTCTTGCCGTGCTTGCCATCTCCGAGTTTACCCCTGGCCGGAACGCGAAAAGGCCCACGCTAAGAGCCTTTCACGAAGGAGGCGCCGGTAGCTCGCCACTCTCCAAGGCGCGAGCCACACCCGCGGGCGACAAGTACCTGATTGGGGTTGGGAAGGCTGATATCACCGGGCCTGTTGTGGAACTCAACTTGGCCGGCTATGCTTCCATCCCTCAAGTCGGAACTGGGCTTCGGCAGCGGCTCTACTCCAGGGCGTTCATCATAGGCGATGTCGACAACCCCGACGACCGTTTCGTGTACCTCGTACTCGATACGCAGTCCGGCGACACTGCGGTTCGGTACGGCATCCTCGAGGGGCTGCAGGCCCTCGGCTCGTCCTACACCGTGTATGGGCAGTCCAACGTGGCCGTGACTGGCACTCACTCACACAGCGGGCCCGGGGCTTGGTTCAACTACCTCTTGCCCCAGGTCACCAGTTTTGGGTTCGACAAACAGAGCTACCAGGCCATTGTCGACGGTGCCGTGTTGTCAGTCAAGAGGGCCCACGAGTCTCTCACAACCGTACGAGCACATCAAGTTCTGAAACTCAACCAGAGACTAATTCCCAGTTTGTTCAGGGATATCTCGACATAGGCACCACAAATATCACCGATGCCAACCTGAGTCGTAGTCTCTACGCATACCTCGCCAACCCGGCCTCCGAGAGAGCTCAGTACAGCGACAGCGTTGATAAGACCCTCACTCTCCTGCGGTTCCAGCGCGAGTCCGATCTCAAAAACATCGGCGTCCTGACCTGGTTCCCCGTGCACGGAACCTCCATGCTTGAGAACAACACCCACATCAGCGGCGACAACAAGGGGGTAGCCGCCTGGCTGTTTGAGCAATCCGTAAAGGGCGACAGCCGGGCCGCGGACGGCTTCGTGGCGGGCTTCTCCCAGGCGAACGTTGGGGACACGACCCCCAACGTGCTGGGCGCCTGGTGCGACGACGGGTCCGGCCAGATGTGCAGCCTCGAGAACAGCACCTGCGCCGACGGCAAGTCGCAGTCCTGCCATGGCCGGGGGCCCGAGTTCCAGAAGCTCGACCTGGGCGTGTCGAGCTGCTACGAGATTGGGCGCCGGCAATACGCGGGAGCCAAGAAGCTCTACGTAAGTGCTCTCCTATTCCATCCCAGTACAAACCGCTGAAGCTAGGACCCCAGGATGACCTCGACTCGACCTCCACCCCAGTCGCGGGAAGCACAGTCAAGTCCTTCCACATCTACAAGGACATGCGCTACTTCAGCTTCCCCCTCGACAACGGCACCACGGTAGAGACGTGCCCCGCCGCCCTGGGCTTCTCCTTCGCGGCCGGCACGACCGACGGCCCCGGCGCCTTCGACTTCACGCAGAACGACCCAGGCGCGCCCAACAACCCCCTCTGGTCCGTCGTGGGCGGCCTGCTCCGCGCGCCCTCCCCGCGCCAGGTTGCCTGCCAGGCGCCCAAGCCGGTGCTCCTCGACGTCGGCGAGATGGACGCGCCCTACGCCTGGGCCCCCAACGTCGTCGACATCCAGGCCCTGCGCGCCGGCCAGCTGCTCGTCGTCGTGTCCCCCTCCGAGGCGACGACCATGGCCGGGCGCCGGTGGCGCGCCGCCGTCGCTGCTGCCGCTTCGGAGGAGCTCGGCCTCGGGCAGACGCCGCACGTCGTTCTCGCCGGCCCGGCCAACACGTACGCCCACTACGTCGCCACACCGGAGGAGTACGCCATCCAGCGCTACGAGGGCGCTAGCACGCTGTACGGCCCTTGGCAGCTGCCCGCCTACGTCAACCTGACGGTCGAGAACCTGCGGTATCTATCGCCCACCGCCGCCGCCGCGAGCGCCGCCCCCGACCCGGGCCCGTCGCCGCCGGACAACCGCCAGAAGAGCCTGTCGTTTATTGCGGGCGTGGTGCAGGACGGGGCGCCGATCGGGAGCGCGTTCGGGCGGTGCACGGCGCTGCGGCCGGGGAAGGGGCCGTTCCCCGCGGCGGGTGGGGTCGTCGTGGAGGCGACGTTCGTGGGCGCGAACCCGAGGAATGAGTTGAGGCTCGGGGACACGTTCGCGGCGGTGGAGCGGCTTGGTGGTGGTGGTGGTGATGGGGGGTCGTGGACGAGGGTGCGGGATGATGCGGATTGGGACCTTGTGTTCTCGTGGAAGCGCACGAACTGGCTGCTTGGGTATAGCGAGGTGGTTGTCAGCTGGGAGACGGGGGTTGGGGAGGTCAGGCCGGAGCCGGGGACGTATCGGTTGCGGTATTTTGGAAACGCGAAGAGTTTGCTGGGGAAGATCACGGCGTTTTCGGGCGCGAGTGATAGCTTTGAGCTGGTGTGAGTATGCTGGGGATATATGAAGGAATGATCTTTAATCTCTAATCCTCTGGTTGATACGGCTTATATCTTGGACATACCATTCCCACCGGCATTTAGACCTTGAGAAGCAGGACACTATTTGATACTTAAACCCGCCTCTTCACTTTCTTATTTGCCCGTCTTAATACCGTCCGTGTTGCTTTTTTGTTTCATCAAGCCAATCTGGGCAGCAATGACGACGAGGACGGGTAGGAGTAGGAGTAGCTGAGTAATTTGAAAAGTATCGTTCTGGCTAAGAGAGAATAAATACCTGCCTAGAGTTTGATTCAAATTCCGCAATTCATTAACCATGAGTCTCATCTTCCCATATCAAATGATAAACACCGACTCCTCCAATCCTAGCGAACGAACCACAACACCCCTTGACCACCCAGCAATTAACGCCGCAACTCAATCCAGTCAAGGGGGAAACCAGCGTAGCCGCTTATCCGGCACGCCCCCTTCTCCCTTCCGCAGAGTCCCTCTAGGAGCCCCGCCCCAACAACACCAAGTTCGCCACATTCAGCACCGCGATGACGATCCAGATGAGCACGGCTAGCGCAGCGACAGGCCACGAGTTAGCCATATTCACGCTGCCGTGCTCGGCCTCGCTCCCCCCACCACGGCGGCCGTTGCGCCGGAACATGATCCTGGCCCAGAGCGACCGCATCCGCGCCCGCCTCCCGCCCAAACCCTCGGCATCACCTTCGCCATCCATCCCGTCCCTCTCCCCAGCATGGGACGCTGGCGCCTGGACAGCGAAGCGCGCCATGCCGGGCTGGACGGTCATGTACTTTGTGCGGCAGGTGAACCAGATCAGCGGCGCGGCGACGAACGGCAGGGCAACGCTGAGGGCGACCTGGGACCCGTTGAGGGCCGCGTCGAGGCCCTCGCGGCCGACGGCGCCGGCGATGATGATGCTGGGCGTGATGCTGATGGAGCGGGTGACGAGGCGCCTGAGCCAGGGCCGGAGCCGCAGGTTGAGCTGGCCCTCGGACACCATCTGGCCGGAGATGGTGCAGACGATGCCGGCGCTGACGCCCGAGAGGAGAAGCGCGAGCGCGAAGACGGTGCCCGCGGCGGGCGAGAGGGAAGTCGAGAGCAGGTCGTGGATGCCGAAGATGTCGGCGCTGAGGGCGTCCGGGTTGCCGTAGAGCGAGGCGCCGGCCACGATGAGGATGGCGCTGTTGACGAAGAGGGCGAACGTGAAGAGGGAGATGGCTAGCTCGGCGATGGAGTATTTCATCGAGAACCGGACGGCCGAGAGCGAGGGGATGTAGGTGGCCTTGGACGTCGAGGCGGACTCCGCGGAGGAGCTCATGGCCATGGCGGGCGGCGGCAGGTCCGGGGGCAGGAGGCCGGACTTGCTGTCAAATTCCCGGAGGCGCGCCTGGACGATGCCGGAGCCGAGGTACAGGCTGTGCGGCATGACGGTGGCGCCGAGGATGCCGCAGGCCTGGTAGAGGCCCCGTTGCTCGGTGATGGCATCGGACGGAAGGAAGCCACGGAATATCTCCCCCACTGGGGTCTCCTGGATGAGGGAGAGCTGGACGCAGAAGCAGACGACGACGCCGAGGACAAGGAGCACGACAAAAAACTCGAAGGCTCGTAGGCCCTTCATCGACCCGCTGGGCTGGTAGAATAGGAGAATAACCATGACATCGAGGATGGACAAGGCGCAGCCAGCAACAAGGGGTATTTTGGGAATAAGGAGGTTGATGGCAATTGCCGTGCCGATGACCTGACCTAGTGTTAGTCATACAAGGAAAAACATCCTCGTTAAGGGGGAATGTGCCCGTGTTACCTCTGCAATGTCAGTAGCAATAATGGCCGCTTCGGCCATAACGTACAGAAAATAGTTCAGCCATCGAGGCAGGAAAGCGCGGCATGCCTCGGCCAGGTTGAGACCGCTGACGGTCCCGAGTTTGATGGAGAGACTTTGGAGGAAGATGGCGAAGATGTTACTCAGTAACACGATGAAAAGCAGGCGGAAACGGTATGAGGCGCCAGCAGCGATGTCGGTGGCGTAGTTGCCGGGATCGACTGGACCCAGGTTAGGATATGATAGGTTTAAAGGGAAGGATGGGCCATGGAAAACACACGTACTGTACGAGACGGCAACCATAAAACCAGGCCCGATGAACTTCGAGAAAGTGATGATGGCATTTTTAGTGCGGTGAAGAGCCGATGTCACGCGACCTCGACGATTGCCGCCATCGTCACCGCCATGAGAAGCGGCCGACAGCTGGGGACCGGCCCCGAACTCGTGCGGCCCCCCTTGCGCCTGCTGCTCAACAACGAGAGACTCAGCAGGGACGCCATCCTTGATTCGTACCGTCGGTATCCCTTCGGTATCCTGGAGGTTGGACACTTCATCTAAGAGTGCGTTTTGGCCTCCGGACTGTATTGAGAGGGGTTCGCCACTCCTCTGGACTCGCGAGTTTGAAATGCCATTTAGATCCTCATTTGTGGTGAGGTCATTTGAGAGATCGTTGGGGCTCTGGTTATACCCATCGCCCTTCTGGGGTTCGTCTGTTCGGGATGGTCGATTCATCTTGACGACCCGCTTAATGGAGATGTGCCAATGTGGGTGAGGCTTCTTGGCACTGACTAAGAAGGCTATTGAAGGTGGGATATGCGGCTCTTCAGCTTGGCGAAATCGTCCAATCTTCCGGGAAATGAACAGGAGAAGTCGATGGCTCTGAAAAATTGTGATGTCTTGCAATCGTACCCGATTACTCCCTCCGAACGGCATTTGCTAGATCCGGCTCCTAGATTCCATCGGCCCCTTCCGCTGTCACCCATGAAAGACCAACGCTGCCCCACCTGACCTTCAGATCCTCGGCGGTTTCTCCCGGTGAGTCGACATTGGTGCCGTCATAGCTCCCTGCTTGTGACACAGGGCTGAACACGAGAGTAGCCCCTATCCGCATTAGGTCGGTACAGTACAAAACGTCTAATTGTTTTCAGACGAGGACGGGCTTGTAGCAGGATAGATTATCCGTATGTTTATCGGTCTATCATTAATCTGGCCAGTTGATGGCCAACCACAATCCTTCAAAGTTGAGTCCGTACACGTCGTCTCTATGTCTATGCAACCTTCTTTTCCACCAAACCGCTCGGCTGCTGTCACCGACAAGCTTGACAGCCGCCAGATTCACCCCCCGTGTCCTCACCGTCCGACTCCTGAGATTGGATACGCCCCATCGCCTTAGGCAAGCATGTAAGCTCTCTGGTTTTTGTATCAAAGCGATCCAAGAGATCATTCAGGTTTGTCTTCCCCATCGAACATCGCCAACCATTGCAGCGTACGACGCCTGCCCACTGCCCAACTGCACGCTTCTCACAGCTCCTTCTTGCCCTCTACCTTCTTCCCAGCAGCGGCAGCCCTCTCGCGATCCCGCTTGGCATAGATGGCGCCGGTGAACGGGTTCTCGAACCGCAGCGCAACCAGGTAGACGACGAGGACCTCGAACGTCAGCAGGAGGCCGGCCGGCTTGCCGTAGATCAAGGACGTTCCCAGGAAGCTCATGGTCGACCCGTAGTACATGGGCGCGTCGGTGACGTTGAACGGGAAGCCCGTCACCATCTTCTCCTGCAGGATGCCGAAGTAGTCGCCCAGGAAGGTACCGGTGATGCCCAGCGCCCAAGTCGAAGAGATGACCAGGATGTTTCCGGCGGCCAACAGCGCGTACCCGGCGAGAGTCGGGAGCTGGCCTTCTAGGGCCGGGTGGGACGGCTGGTGGCGGAGGGCTCGCTCGTAGAGGAAATCGCGGACGAGGCCGAGGGAGAAGATGGTCGCGGCGAGACCATAGCAGGCTGTTTGGGAGCGGCCACCGAAGAGGCGGGTGAGGGTCTTGTTGTGGTATTCTGCGAGGGAGGCGGTGGGTTAGGAAAAAAAAACTATTGCCGAGGTAGGTGGAGGGATGAAGGGGCATTGGCTAACCTTGTCTTGCAACGATACTTTACAGAATGTTAGCAACGGGAAGGGGTAACAATCGGCCTACTTTTGGAGCATCTTACTTCCAAAATGTCGGGTTGAAGGCGATGCTGATTGCAGAAACTATTCCCTTTGTTAGAAGCCAGCTCGGCGTACACAGATGGAAGGTTCTCATACTCAGCAGGCTTTTCTGGTCGAAGTCAACCAGGCTGGTTGGCTGTGTTGAAAAAGGGGCCATCGTGACAAATCTGGGCGGGAAATCAAATCATTTACAAAGAATTCAGCGAAAATTGCTTGCAAGGAAGGTGTGCCCAAGCTGCTGGTATTTTGAAGCTTGCAAAGAGGGGACAATGATGCTATGGCCAACAAATCATGGAGGTGCCTTGGCGTCACTGTCCGTGCAGATCTGCGTCACAGGCATGTTACAGGAATAATCCCGTTATAATGGTGCACTGGCCTATTTATAGTCCTATAGATAGCGGTATCGTTATGAAAGGAAGAGTAGCTACCTCCTCCAGATGTTGTGGTTCAGATTGCAACAGCTTGACAGAATGAAAGAAGCTCAGAGTTGTGGAAAATTACCTATAGGTCTGTATCCTAGACAAAATGAACGCCAGGGACTGTTACCTATACAGACCTAGAAGCATGCATTTTGAGATTATTAGAGTTAGGTTTTCTGGTGGATCCTTATAAAGAAGTTACTCTCTATACGGAGGAGGTACCTAGGTACTTACGCCCGTGTTTGGCCTGAGCTTGGGGTGTTACATCTCTAAACACCTGGCCAATTGAAGTCAACAGGACCACACGGGAGCTCCAACAGCTGGCTGTTGAGAGCCAGTTTTGTAGTCGATAAAATCTTCAGTGAAGATTTAGTTTCTCAGCTGTGGCCGCTCCCCCTCAGCTGGTGGTGACTTGACCCTGTTGGATAGTATAGCATTCTTCAGATCGGCACCAATGGCGCCAAAGCCGTCCAAGAATAATCGGTCGCCGAAGACCCCGAAAACCTCCTCAGACATACCGGATATTAATCCCAGCTCTTCCTTCACCCCGGAGAACTTTGAGAAGGAGCTCAAGGCCCTAGCAGAAAAAGCAAAAGACGAGACCTGGGCGAAACATGCGAGGGAGCAAGCATCGGTTTACCTGAAGTCGGCTACATTGCTGGCTCTCATCGCCATCTACTCCAATGTATCTGAGCTCACCTTGTCGCCTGTCTATGGGTCAATACCATCGTCGATATGGCACTCCAAGCTAGTCATGGCAGCGTGCTTCGTGGGCTGGTCGTCGAACCTGTTCCTTGGCCGAACACTCCCTGTCAAGCCTCACTTGTTACTTCCGGTCATCGCCATTTATATCCCGGCTGTCCAGTTCTACCTGTTCAAACTCAGCGGCTTCTTCACCGCCCAATGGGGCCCCCTCATAACTGAGACTCTCACCCTCTTCCCCCTCATCGTTTTTTCCGTGGCCTGCACGGCGAATCATCTCGACGGGGCCGATCTCAGTGTCCTCCCAAGCTGGATGGCAGATGCAGCCCCTGGCCTCGGCTCCTATGGACTCTTTAGAGCGCTCGAGGGTATATCCGCGCGGCTTATTCAGAGTCTTGTGGGGAAGACTTTTCTCTTTACGCGGCTCGGGTTAGAGATGGTCCTGGCATCCTGCTACTCGCTATTCGCCCCGTCAAAGCTGCTGCTCTACGCCATCCCGGCCTTGCTGCACACTTCGTTCTTCAATACCCACGTGCAAACTTCACTGGGCACCGCTACCCTGAACAGCACCCTCAACGCCGACGGCTGGGTGCTACTGGACCGGAGGGAGTCGGTGACGGGATACATCTCGGTTGTCGAGAGCTTAGATCAGGGCTTTCGAGTGTTGCGATGTGACCACAGCCTTTTGGGCGGCGAATGGGTCAAGTTCAAAGGGGGACAGTTCGCCGGCAACCAGGTCGCGGAGCCCATATATGGCGTCTTTGCGATGCTCGAGGCCGTCAGGCTGGTCGAAGTCCCAAACCCTGTGCCCGATAGCATGGCGAACGCCCTTGTCATGTAAGTCCGGTGCATCTTCTCAAGGGGATATCATTTTGTCTAACACTTGATTCAGTGGCATGGGTATCGGCACTAGTCCAGCTGCGCTCATCGCACACGGCATCGACACCACTGTGGTGGAGATCGACCCCGTCGTGCACGAGTTTGCTCTCAAGTACTTCCAGCTGCCGAAGAACCACAGGTCCGTCATCGCCGACGCGGTGAGCTACACGGCGGAGCTTGCGAACGGCACCGACGATAGGTTTGACTACATCATCCACGACGTGTTCACGGGCGGTGCAGAGCCCATCGAGTTGTTCACCCTCGAGTTCCTGCAGAACCTGAACACTATCCTCAAGCCGAACGGCGTCATCGCTATTGTGAGTCGAACCCTGACCCGAGTCGGCCGCCCGAGAAGAAAAAACTGACATGCCCATCTCACAGAACTACGCCGGCGATTTTGCGCTCCCACCGCCCATGGTCATCGTGCAGACCATCCGCGAGGTGTTCCCGTCGTGCCGCGTCTTCCGCGAGCACCCGCGCGACGAGGAGGCGCTGGAGCGCGACGGCAGCGACTTCACCAACATGGTCATCTTCTGCATAAAGTTCGAGCCCGCGGCGGCCGGCGCCGTCTCGTTCCGCGCCGCGACGCCGGCGGACATGCTGAACAGCCCGTCGCGCGAGGCGTTCCTCGTGCCGCGGCACGAGGTCGCCGACGCGGACTTCCTCGTCGGCCGCGGCGAGGGCATCCTGCGGAGGAACGACACGACCAAGCTGGTCAAGTGGCACGAGCAGAGTGCGCTGGGGCATTGGGCCGTCATGAGGAGGGTTTTGCCGAAGGAGGTCTGGGAGAATTGGTGAGGCCGCTTGCATGTCTTTTCGGATGTCGATGGGGTTGGGAAAAATACGGGGTGACTACCTATGTGAAGTGGTTTCTACAGTTGCTGTCTTTGCGATGGGTGCAGGTGATACACTAGGTCATCATCTATCAATATAAACATGTATATGGTTCCGGGGTAGAGGATGCAGAATCACTGTCTATGGTTATCTCTTGTGGTATTAGGAGATGGAGATGACATCTTGATTTCCACTTGACGGGAATTATTGCATTCACCAGTTCAGATTGTCAACATATTTGGGAACGGAATATCACGGCCAAATGCACAGCAGGGGTAACTAGGTAAAGAGGTACTCCTGGCATCGGCTCTCTCCAAATGGCCAGAGAGTCCTCATAACGATCTCGCTGCAGCTAGACATCTCTCGATTCAAATATTAGGAAAGAAGAAGACACGCGAGCCACATACCGAAGACGAGTCGGTTGGCTCTCCAGCAAGCGAGCGCCCACTCTCGGATCGCGGCTGCAACGGAGCGGGAGCTGGCGATCTAGGTCTTAGCGTTTTGGATATGTCGAGTCTTTGAGGCGGGAGGTGGCTAATAGCGGGGAGAGGCCTCGTCGAACGTGCGATTTTGGCAAGAGTAAGATCTGCGCGAGTAGTTGTTACGTGTGATCGAGGCTAAACAAAGAAGAAGAAGAAATCGCAAGAGGGAGGCTCCGAGATCCCATTTCGGTCCTTTTTGACTTCCTTTTTCCAGTCTTTGGGTTGTTGGTGTGGCTGGTTGTGAGGCTCGCTGCGACTAGGTATTGACAGCGGTTGGCAGCCGGCTATGGAATCCTCGACAATGCTAATGGCTCCCTAGAACTGGAACTTCGTAGCAGTGTAGGTACGGAGGATGCGCCTCGCGCCTGGACTTGACACAGACATCGAAAGATTCAGAACAAGATCGTATGGGTAGCAGCACATCATCACATCACCCATTATCACATCACCTGCACCTTTGCGCGTTGGTTCGAGTGATTGTGCCGATTCGGATCTCCATTCTTGCATCTAGATTTAGGCGATTGGGTGGAAGTGGGAAGTGGGAAAGGGGAAAGCAGGCGAACCTGTCAAGCTGTCAACCTGCCAACTCACCTTTCCCGCCGACCGACAGCCCGCAAAGCTCGCAGGGTTATGCGGCTCTGATCTCTCGTCTCACATCGCAACTCTAATCCCACGTTTTCTCGCAAGGGGGGATTAAGTTGCAATCTGTGGCGTCGCCGGGGGGGAGAGATTGCGAATGAAAAGGGACCCCTCCCCTGCGCTGTAACGAGCCGAGTTTCATGCGAAACACCCCACAACCAGGGGCCGACGCACCCAAGACCTGCGGCCTTGTCAGCCTTGCGTCTCGCACCAATCAACCCCCCTGCCTGTACTGCGCATGAACAACGAGTCGAGAGATTTCGAACCAAGCCAAGCTCGTGCCTGTTTGAGCACCGTGGCTCCACGCCCTCGAGCCATCGTCTTTGCGAGCACGAAGCTGCGGGAAGCCCCACAGGCAAGCATGCAAGAGACAATCGCCGCCGGTAGGGCAGGGTAGGTAGGGTTGGGCTAGCGGACCTCCCGTTTCGTTACCCAGGCAGTGAGTACCCGCGTACCATCTGCAAGGTCCGCCCTCTGGCTGGCAGCAGTGACTCGTGTCGAATCTCGATGCGTCCCATGTTGCTGAACCCCTTCTCTCTCTTTTACCTCCCTTACCTTCTTGTCGAGTGGCAAGCAATAGCATGGCCGGGCTCGCCATGATTGCTGTTTAGACGATCGTGATGATAGCAACGACTGTCAACATGACCCATTCCCTTCATTGAATCTTCTCTCCTTACTTTTGTACAATTCGTTACCCCCCATTGACTGGGTCTCTTTCCGTTCCGTCCTGGCCGATTACGCCTTCTCTCTACGCCGGCGCGATGGCCATCCCAGGCGCCACCCAGCCGCTCGTCGCCGCCTTCTCATTGTCAGTTTGGGATCCCCCACCCGCAGGAAGGGAGTTGCGGGAAGCAGGAGGAGGAGAAACACTGGCAGCGGTCTAGCTAACAGGCGACTTCTTTTACAGTGGTATCGTGGTTAACGCAGCGTCGGCGGCGCTGTTTCTCTACATCAACGGCCATGGCTCAGCGATATTCCGGGACGGCCTGAGGCTGGTCCTCATTACATTCCTTCTATCCTCGGCCCTGTGGGCCCAGGTTTCTTTCATTGCGACGGTCATCGATACGACGGACAGTACGATGCCGTGCCAGGCCGGCATAATTTTCTCGACCCTGTTCGATCAGGTGGGAAGGTTCTCGGTCGAGCAGTACCTTTTGTGGGCCATGAACACGGGCAGGAAGCAATCGATTGCCGACATGATAGCCCAGGCTCTCGTGGCAGGGCGTTTCGTCGTGGGGATGGTGTTTGTTGGCTTTAGCAAGCCCCAGGTCGACACCGTCTGCGTGGCCTCGTCCTCTTCCCTCCCCATCGCCATTGTCACCATTGCTCTAGATGCTGTTATCATCGCCATGTTTGCCGCTAGAGCATACATGACGCGGATGGTCGCGGACATCCAGGAGAACACCTCCAGCGCTGCTAGGAGCAAGTCCGTATTGCTTGTCATGGTTGGCTTCGGAATCTGGACAGGGGTAAGCGATTGTCGACAGAAATACGAAGGGCTCCGAGAAATCCATGCTGATAAGATTATAGACGAGTGTTGCGATGATGCTGGGCATGCCCGCGATGGATCTTATCGTCAGGACTACCGTTCCGGCAGGCGGTCTCTCTATTCTCATCCGTACGTCTTGAACTGCTCGTCGGTCTATTTGCCGCTAACTAACACCCGTATAAGTCATTGTGACGGCTTGCACGGAGACCCTTGCAACTCCAAGGGGTAAGCCGTCGAGGCCCCCCGAGGCACCCTCGCCTAGACACATCAATATCAGCCGTGATATCTCCTCGTCCGAATCGAACGATTGGCCTCCGACTCGCTACGAAGACTTGAAGGAACACGCCGTCCGATCGTCGACCACGTTCCTGCAACCAAGGGAGGCACCTAGAGTTGACGAGGAAAAGAGTGAATTCCCTGCCATTACTGGACCGATGGCGGGAGTGGTTCTTGGAGTGGGCGGACTGCCGGTCCAGGGCCAGCTATTTCCTCCACCCCGTACCGAGACGACCATTACAGCTGGATCCGGCGTCGCGCGGAAGGTGGGTCTTGGGAGCCTGAAGAAGACCAGGGATATGTTCGGCTTTGCCAGAGGCGGCCCCGATAAGACGACGCCAGCCGCGAAGCTCACAATTGGAAATCCTATCCTGCAGGCCGACGACGAACATAACCCCCTCAAGAAGATCGCAACCATCGATTTGAAGGAGGCTGCTAGGGCGGAGAAGGAGAGGAGGGCCTTGGCATTGAAGCTGGAGTCTGATATGATTGCCCAACGGGCAGCCCCCCAGCCGCCAAACTTGAACCAGGAGGAAGCTCTCAAGCGAACCGCGAGCGTCAAGCGGAAGGAGGTAGCCTCGGTCTACTCACAACCCGGCCTGACTACATCGAACCTGAACCCGCCAGTGCCGGAGTGGAATGCTTCGACCACATCGGCGCAGTTGTCCCCAGGTGTCGAGGAGATCCGCCGACGGTCTCCGCGTCAAGCCTCCCAGGAGTTCCAAGTGCGCCCCGAATTCCAAGAGCGTCCCGAGTTCCAAGAACAACCCGAGGAATCTCGACCTGAATCCCCTCTTGTTCCTGAACTCCCACGAGTAAAGACGCCGCAGGCTCTGCCAGAAGTCGTGACTAGGCCTGTGTCGGACTGGGGATCGGAGCTTGTGGCAAAGCCTGCGCCGGAAGAGAAGCAGAGCCCTCCAGCAATGCAAATGCCAGCGACCGTCGTTCGGCCCACGATTAGGCCCTCCAGGAATTTGAGCTCGCCCAAAGCCCCTGCTCCGGAGCCAGAAAAGACAGTGTTGCAAAAACGTCCGACGATCGGATTGCCGGGAAACCCCAGAGCTCGAGGATTGAAGCTGGCTAAAGAGGCAGGAAATCAGACTCAGCAGACCGTCATGTTCGTGAATAGCATCGTCTACGACGATCCTACTGCGGTTCAGAACATCATAGACGGGGCCACCGAGGCTTCGAAGATGCAGGCTGCCGACGGCCTCACCAGGTCGGCGTCGGTTGTAAACAGGCCGAGGCCGATTCCCAGGAAAATGAACGATCCCGCGCCCCAAGACCTGTCGCAACATCGTCGGAGCAAGTCGGGTGGCTCGCTGATAAGCAGGAAGTCTATTCTCATGTCGAACGCGGGCAGCCCGACACAGCTCCCGCCCCTGCCACCGCCGCCGAAGAGTGCCAGGCCCGGGATGCCGGGGAGGCCCCATCCGAACAACACCAAGAGCATGACGGTCGACGAAAAAATGACCATGTTCTTCCCTTCTCCGCCGAGCGGGAACATGAAGCAGACAGCCTTGGCCCCGATAGTTCCTCCAATTCCGTCGTCTTTCCTCGAATCGAACTCTCCCACATCTGACGACGATCGGCGACGCTCGAACAGGACTACAAGGACGTCTATCAGGACCGAGGACGTGCTGAGCGTCGACGAGATCCCGCTGAGGGATCCGCGCGACACCAAGGTGTACAGCCCCGGAAGCTACCAAAACATGGAAGATGAAGCGGGCACGTCATGGCTGCCAGGCAGTCCCAATGACGACTTCGGGCAGAATCGCGAGACTCAAAATGCGTCGGAACGGGTGGCCGCCAAGCGGGCGTCATCTCCGATCATTCCGGTCAGGAGTTCGGCGTGGACGGAGACCACCGATGCGAGGACGCACGATGAGGCGGCGGCGAACTGGTCTCCCGAACTCGCCGTGGGCATTCAAGTCGCGCGGCGTGTTGCCAAGGCGACAGACATCCAGAGGTCGAGGTCCGACGCGTCACGCGGCAGTGAGGAAGTGGCTTTCATGCTGGACACCTCCGTCCAGGAGGGCATCGAAGCTGGTGGATTCTGGCTCATGGACGACGACGACGACAATGACGACAATGTGCTGGCCGCAGAGTGTGCCTCTCAAGGCCAATGGCATAGGCGAGTGGGTGACGAATGTCCAACGTTCTCGGCTAGAAAGCAGAAGACGCGCTCGAGGAAGATGCCTCCGCCGACGCCCTTGCGCCTAAGTTCCAAGTCAAGCAGGAACATGGTCGCCATCCAAGCAGCCGAGCCTTCCCCCATCGAGTCTCCGAAGCAAGCTATTGAGCAGATCCAAGCCCAACTCAAGAAGCTTGAGCAGCCCAACAGGGACTCGACGGAAAGCCAGGCCCGCCGACTGGCTCTTCTCGAGAACCTCGAAAAGGAAATGGGCATGCAGGAGGACCACTGGCACGAGATGCAACACGACATCGGCCGGGACTCCCTGTCCAGCCTCAGGACCACTTCGCCAAACAGGAACTCTCGCAGGGAATCCATGATCATCGGCAACCACATGGCTGCAGATGCCGCGGCGCGATCTAGCATTGCGCTCGAGCGAAGGGCGTCAAGGCGCGCCAGGATGCGAAGCGGCACCCCCTCTAGGGCAGCCGAGGAACCGGCCGCAGTTGCCGACAACTCCAGGGTGAGCGTCTGGCAGCAGCGGCTGGCCGAGGCCCAGATGGAGTACATGGATGTCGCCGACCGGCAAAAGCGCAACAGCGTGAACTTCCTGCCTGCGTCAATTGCCAACCTGGGCAGTCCGACTCCTCCGGAGTCCGATGATTCTGACCATGAAACCGGAGTAGCCAGGGGCCGGATTGATGCGATTGTTGCCCCACCAGCAGCACGGGGAACGCGGCATCAAAAGTCGCTGTGGACGCCGAAACCCAGGGCGGTGACTCGTTCGGCCAGCATGTTGTGGACTCGGGATGCCAAAGCTTCAAAGGAGGGAACGACCGACCTCCCCGGCATCTCCGTCCGCCCTGCCCCGAGGAAGGAAATTGCGCCTCTCCAGATTCATAGCACGCAGCTCTGGACCAAACCCCACAACACCAAGACGCGGGCGACTGGGGGGCTCTGGCGTCCCGTCTGGGCTGCCCCGCAGCCCAGCGCAGATCCCCAACGGACGTCCAGGCCGCTGTCGCAAAACTTGTCTCAGAAGGCTCCGCGGCCACTGACACAGCGGCCACCAAGGCGGAACAAGCGAGTCACCCTGCTCCCAGACATTGTCGAGAACCCCGAGCCCCTGCCGGACAAGCGGGGTACCCTGGGCATCTTCCAATTCCCATGGGGCGAGCGGTCTGACACCGCCATGGTCCAGCCCACGAGGTCAACAGCGGTCATGGCCATGCCCGGAACCATGACTTCGGGCGGCCTGTCGACCAGCGTCACTCACGACGCGCGGTCCCGGCAACTCGAGGCGGCCGAGTACTCGTCGTCCTTCTTCGACGACTACGACGACGAGGGCCGGGATTCCGATGACTACGAGGGCGACGACACCGACGACGATTTTGACGAGACCACGCTCTGGGAGATTGCGAACCTGCTCAAGTCGGACGGCGTGCCTTCCAAGCTCAGCATGTTCCCTCCGCCTCTGCCCAGCAATGCCGTGGTCGACGACGATATCGACATGCCCTCCGACGACGAGGCCGAATGCTCAAAGCAGAAGAAGAAGCATTCCATCGTCATCGGCCTCGCCGAGGATCCATCCGAGCAGCCTGGGCAATCCGTGCTCTGGAACGCTCCGTCGGAGTCGCAGGAGGGCGCCGACCACGGAAAGGGCCTGCCCGAGCCAGACGGCAAGACGTGGGAAGCCTACGGCGGAAGCGCTGAAACCGCGCGGGCCAAGCCTCGACAGGCGGAGCCAGCCGCCATCGAGAGCGATAGCCTCTGGACTGCCGAGTCGGACAACAAGAGAGACTCGTCCTCTTCCCCCGAGCCGCTGTGGACCACCAAGGATCAGGCGTCGAAGATTCCCCGGCCCGCCAGCGAGATCAAGCAGGCGAGGAAGGAGCGCAGGCAGCAGAACCGCGGCCTGTGGAAACCATCCGCCACCTCGCACGCCGGCGACTCGCAAGGCATGTTCAAGGTCGACCCGCACCGCTCCGAATACCGCACCACGTCCGCGGACCCCGCCGCCGAACACATGATCCGTAAGCCGCGCGCCGGCGCCGGTGCCAGCCAGGCGCTGGACGTCCTCAGCTCCAGCGCCATGTGGGCCAAGACGACCGGCCGCGACGCCCGCTTCCACCAGCTGAGCCACGGCCTGTGGAGCCACCCCTCTGCCGGGCCCGCGGCACCCGCTCGCGAGCCGGCCGCCGAGGGCGGCACATCGCTGCTGTTCACCGTCGACCGCACGCGATCCGACCACCGCACCACCACCAAGGAGCCCGCCGCCAAGGACATGAAGCGCAAGCCCCGCCCCGCAGAGCACCACCTCGACGAGCCCCTGAGCCAGCTCGCGTCCGAGAGCCTCTGGGCGGCCGAGACGCTGCAGGCCGCCAACGCCGCCGCCGAGCGCAACTGGATCGTCGCCGTGAAGCCGGAGCCGGCGACGGCCACGGTGCCCCTGCGCCGCCAGTACCGCCCGACAACGGTCGCCTACAGGGCCGACTGGGACGCCGCGCTGCAGGAGGCCATCGAGGCCAGCTACCCGGGCACCACGAAGAGGAGGGCCGCCGCGACGCCGGAGGAGTGGGCCGCCGCGCTGGAGGAGGCCGTCGCGCTGGGGTCGCGCGGCGGGAAAGAGACCAACAACAACAACTCCGACATGGCGCAGCAACAGCAACAGGAGGAGTACGACCCGATGATCCGCGCGCAGATCGAGGCCCTCGAGCAGGAGAGGCTGTTTGCGCAGCAGGCGGCGAGCGAGGTGCTGGCGCGGCAGTCCCGGCTTCCCCATCCTCCTCCCGCCTCGCCGACGGAGGAGGAGCAGCTCATGTGGTCGCAGCAGCTGGAGCAGGCCGCCGCGGCGGCCGGAGCTAACGGCGCCATGTGGAAGGCGCCGTCGGCGCCTGTGCCGACGCCGGTCGCGGCGGCGAAGGAGGAGGACGAGGAGAGGATGCGCAGCGTGCGCAAGAAGGAGAGGAAGCGCGAGGAGATCTTGGCGCGCATCGCGGCCATCGAGTCTGGGGCTCCCGACCCGGGGTTCGCGGACCAGGAGGGGTTGTGGAGTGGGAAGGAGGGGGAGGCGGGGGCGGGGAGTAGGAAGAGTCAGGGGGTTGTGTTGAGGTATTGAGGGAGGCGGTTGTGAGCTCCAGGGGATGGTTACTTGCTTGCAAGGCCTTGGGAGATGTTCGTTCCCCGGGGATGTATAAATCTTGGAATACTCCTTGTACTTAATGGACCATGAGCCGTCCTTTCGTTTCGAACATTGTCTGCCCCCTTTTTTTTCTTGTTTTGTTTTCCCCCGTTCTATCGTTGCGCTTACTGATATATTAAAAGTATGTTTGAGAATAAATCGAGTGCTTACATGTCGTATCCTATTGTGACTACCGCGGCGACCTTCGTCACTCCAAGTTGAATCTCAGCGATAGTTGTGTTATTCAATCTACGTATAGGTATATATGGTTAGGGCTTCGTGTGCCCCCCTTTCTTCCTAATTCCAGGCACCATTTCTGGCCTCTCGTCTCTTGATCTGTATTTTGGGCGGGGGTGGGGGTTGACAAGCTGCATACAGGGGCAGCAGATATTATTTCGATGCTTCAGGCGATGCGTGGCACATCGATAAATTCGCAACGTACGTATTCAGACTCTTGACAAAAAAGGTCGCATCTGACTTTCCAAGGCTCCATCGCAATCATTCAATATCGTCGTCATGGTGACGACGTACTCGGAGTACTCTGTCGATGCAGAGATCGAGGCATTCTTCAGGAAAACATCGGCAACCCGCGCCGCATGCGATGCCAGAGCAAGGGAGCTTGCCGGCGAAAACGTCGCCCCTGTTTAAGTCCAGGGCGTGTGCAGCTACTCTGTCTATTCCGGTCCTGAACTAAAATACGTCATTCAGTTCCGCCTCGAGTCCCTGGCACTCAAGACTGAAGTCACTTCCCTAGCGACCGAGGTTTACGGATCACTTGCACCGGAGGTATCCTTCGAGGGCAAGGTAGGGGACGGGGGGAAGGAGCCGCTCTACGTCTACCTGATGAGCCGTGTGCGTGGAATGACGCACCTAGATTTCATCCTGGCCCATGGCTTCCCGGAAAACTCTCCCGACAATCTTTCCTGGCGCTAGAACCTCATCGGCGACGTTACGCAGTACGTTTCCCTGTTAACGCCTGTTAGACCGCGATGCTGATTGACAGGCACCTTCCTGGCTCTGTCTTGGAATGCTCCTCAGCCAGTCAGCCCAGAGTACCGCGGCAGGTTGGGACAAACCTATCTCAGGGACCTACGACTCTTGCATGCTGCACTTTCGTCCCGATTTCAGCCCATTGTCCAGGCCTGCACCGACTCGATGGACGACATCCTGTCTCTCCCCATGGTTCTTCTCCATCGAGACTTTGGCTCTTGTAACATCATGGTCGACGAAGCGACCTGTCATCTCGTTGGTTTCATTGACTGGGCAGAAGCTCAAGTGTGTCCATTCGGGCTTAACCTGCATTCCCTCCAATCCCTAACCGGGAAGCCTCATCTGCGCAACGGCCGGACGAGATTTGGAGACTACGACACTCTACAGGACGTCTTTTGGAAACATTAAAGCATGAAGTTGGTGGCTTGTCTGACGATCAGCTCCGGACGATCAAGCTGGCAAGGGCCTTGGGTCTGTTGCTGTCGCGTGGCTTTACTAGCCGTCTTGCGAATAAGCCAGAGCCAGAGCCTATTGGCGATGATGAGCAGGGACGCTACAACATGATGTCGTTAGACGGTTTCCTCATCAATCCGCAGACAAAGTTCGATGGCGTCGAGCAACTGCAACGCCAGGCGCGAGGGTAGTGGAGAGTAGAACATTGCGCCGGGCAATAGGAGACCACAACAACAAAATGGAGCAACCAGCGAGACCTCCAAATATACTTCGGTCAACATAAAACTAACTCTAGCTCGTCCGCCAGGAAGATTTTTGCATTCCAGCGGGAATGCGTCTCGTTGGCTTGGCAGACGCGAAGACAACCGGGACAGGCCTCGAACTTCCAGCCAGTCACCCTGGTGGGCTCGCAGTTCTTGATGGCGTCCCCATGTATCATGACGGTACCCTCATCGAGGCTTCTGCTGTCTCGCCCTTTCGATACATTCATTGTCTGCGCGCTCATTTGTGGCAGTGTGTTGTTGGTTTGACGGCCACAATATACTCGTTTGGTATCTCCGGGCTTGTTGGTTCGTTGAGTTGCCTGTTGGTTACATCCCCGCATCCTGTTGGTTTTGACCGCCGCTGCCTGGAAACTGTGGACCCTCTGCATGAGGCTCCAAGGCCTTTAGATTGCAAAGCGTGAATATCGCCGGCATGCCAACAGTTCAAAGTGGTAGATGCGCTCCAATTAGCCGTTCAGCATCGTGGTACATACATAATGCCGTGCATATGACAAGATATACTCCACCCTGAATTATGCCTCTACCCTGCGTGAGGTGCGTACACACACCATGGGCCATCCAAGGCATGGCGGTGGCCTAGGCTTTCGGTCTCTGTGATGACGGTACGTTTGGCACGCCGGGTGTGGAGATGGTTGCTGCGGTTGCTGATGGCTTCTGCCCTTACTGTGTAGTCCATTTGTAAAAAAATGTCGGTAGAAACGGGCAGCCTCGACGGCGGCGACATGGACCATCCCGTGCAGCCGGTTTCATGAACACGTAATGCCTAACCAATCATACAAGAGGGATTTGATCCTCTCTGCGATACTCTACAGTCTGCCGAATTGCATCCGTTTCGACCGCCTTTTGCTTCGTCACGCCATTCTGAGCAAGGCTCCAAAAACATCCGCTGTAAGCCTGTCTTCATCAGGGAAACACTCAGGGAAATACGCCGGTCATGCTGTTCCCAACTCCATAGAACAAGTGAAAGTGAGCCCAACGTTTAGGGAAAAAGGGGGGAGAAAAAAGGGGCTAGAGCGAAGACGGCCGAGCAGAAAAACAGCCCCCCTCCCCTCAAGCGCCAACGGCATTAACCGCCACGGTCTGCGTCTCGGGCGTCGGCGTCAGGCGCTGGGCGAGGCGCGGGTCCGGGATCCGCGACGCCATGCTGTCGGGGACGAGGTCGAAGTCGGGCGACACGGAGCGGACGGGATACTCTGCGGCCGGGGACGACGCCCGCAGCAGCCGCGACGTCGTCGGCTGCGGCGAGAGGACTGTCGGCGCCGGTGCTTCCACCTTGACCGCGTCGTCGTCGCTCCGTGCGGCGCCCGGGAGGCGCGGCGGCTGGATCACTGTCGCTGGGCCAGGGCCAGTGCGCACGCGCGACGGGAGGATCTGCTCGAAGCCCTGGGCGCGGGCGACCTTTTCTAGGGATTTGAAGTACTGTTGATGGTTGTGTTTAGCGAGGGGGTGGGAATTTTGGCAGGAAAAAAAGGGTTTCGGGGGTGGGGGGGGGGGAGCTTACCCTCACGGTCTTGACCTGTAGTTCCAGGGTGGCGTCCTCGTCACACACGATCATGGGGTGGGGGTGGAGCTGCAGGCTGGACAGGGTCCACATGTGGTTAACACCCTGCTCGATGCACCGCTGCAGGGCCAGGGCCTTGCGGGGGCCGACGATGAGGGCAACGATCTCCCTCGCCTCCAGGATGGTCTGGACGCCGACGGTGAGGGCCATCTTAGGCACCTTCTCCAGGTCGTTGTCGAAGAAGCGCGAGTTGGCGAGGATGGTGTCGTACGCGAGCGTCTTGACGCGCGTGCGCGACGCAAGACTCGACCCGGGCTCGTTGAAGGCGATGTGCCCGTCGTCGCCAATGCCCGCGAGGAACAGGTCGATGCCGCCTGCGCGCTTGATCTTGGCCTCGTACTCGACGCATTCTGCCTCGAGGTTCGGGGCATTCCCGTCCAGGATGTTGACGTTGTTGGGGTGGATGTTCACGTGCGAGAAGAAATGCTTCCACATGAATGAGTGGTAGCTCTCAGGGTGGTCCCGCGGGATGCCGATATATTCGTCCTATCCGATCTGGGTGAGCAAGTATTGAGAAGCAATGTGCGGTATGTGTGTTCCTTACCATGTTGAAGGTGACGACATTTTCAAAAGAGACCTCGCCGGCCTTGTACTTCTCCACGAGGACACTGTAGAAACTCACGGGCGTTGAGCCCGTGGGAAGACCAAGCACGAAGGGGTGCGCTGGCGTGGGGGCGAAATGCTTGATACGCTCGATGATGTAGTTGGCAACGAATACGCTCGCAGCCACGGAATCGTCCCGGATGATGAGCCTCATCTTGACGACTAGGACTAAAGAGGAAAGGATACAGGATAGACGGGATTATCGAGGGCAGGGGTGTATGTGTGCTATTTTGAGGATATACGAGATGGTGCTAAGGATCTGGCTCGCGAGATGCGTTCTCTCTCGGCTTGTTCAGTAAGAAACGGGAGAGGAAAAAGAGGTACGAGACATTGGAGGGTCATTAAGAGGTTCATGCCGGCTTCAGTGGCAACTCGCAACGTAAAAGAACAGGGGTAGACGTAAGGTTAGACGGGGCCGGTGGAAGTACGCATAGTTCGGAGGACCACGGGTAACACCGGGGGTTGTGGAGGGCGTTGGGCCGATGATAGGTGGATGGACAATGGGCAATGAGCAACGGGCAATGAAACGTTCATGCTGTTCAAGCACACCGACACCAACCACATACCCACAGTAGGCTGCCCCACGGTGTGGGTATCAGGCCCTGGTTTCCGTTGGGTGGCGTGGGCAAGCCTTCTTACCACGTTGTGTTCAAGGTTGGTCCCAAACTGGGACAACCTGGCAGGGGACTAGACAGTACCTTTAGCTCTGTCCAGCAATAAAGCATAACGGGCTCCGGGGCGTGGGATCTGCTAGGGGATTGGATCTGCAAAGTCAGATGTGCAAGGTCAGATGTGCAGATAGAGAGCCTTTAGGCAGGTACGCTACGAGGCGTGGAAGGGAACTGCTGCATATCCGAGCCTACAAGCATGGGAACGTTCGAAACCAGGCATTGGAATATGGAGGCTCTGGCGGGAGACACCCGGGAAGCCAGCACGGTAGACACGCCATATCGAGAACCGTGTGCCTGGAACTGCAAAGGGTTCGCGAGGTGATGAGGCTGAACGAAGGAGGCTCGCGAGAATAAACTACTGCAGTAACAATTTAGAAAATAAGAACCGACCGCTGCAAGAGTGGGCGGCAGACTGGTGGGGCTGAATAGTTGTCGGTGGCCCGTGCTCCAGTGTTCCCAGTCCATTGGAAACTACCATTTTAGGGCCGGGAAATTGTTAGTGATAATGTTGCGGCCGATCGCCAGGCAACGTTACGTTTAACTTGTTCCCTTCCATGTCTCCACGAACCCACAACGGAGGCCACAATCACGGCTTCTTCCATGCAGTTTGAGTCTCCCCCCTTGCGTACCTTGATCAGGATCTACTCTGTATGGAACATTGACGGCCAATACGTACTGCAATAGTCCCATTAATATTATCACTTCTTTATACGTTCCTATTCTCCCGATGCTTCTGTTACACAGGACCACTGGCCATTCTAATTGGTCGCCGTCGGCCTCCCTGCCATTATCGCGCAATGTTTTCCCACATTGCCCTTCTTTTGGTAGCAATGAAGAGTCTCCACGCCCTCCCCTCCGTTCCCTCCCCTCTCGATGCATTGTGACTTTGCTTCGTGTTCCTTCCCTTCGTTCGTTGCCTCCACTACTCCCCCGGCCTGGGCCGACCTGACACCTTCCCCTTTCCCTCGTCCAGCCTTACCTCTCTCCAAGGGGAACCTTGGGAATCCGACACAACCTAACCTAACCTAACCTAACCTAACCTAACTAACCTTACCTACTTGCCAGCCTCCAACTGGTACCAGATACCGTAGAGAGGCTTTGGCTTTTCCCATTCCGGCCTGTCAGCCCTCTTTCCTAGGGCTTGTATACCTACGTCGTCGCCCCCCGTTGCTCTTGCTGGCTTCCTTTTCTCGACCCCTCTTGGGAAACCCATGGCTTAACCTTCCGGTGCCTCGCCCTCTTCGAGCATGCTCCTACTACTACTTCTTTGCCTTCCCCCTTCCCCGTTGGTGACCTGACTAGCTGCCTCTCTTTCGAATGTCATGCAGCCGCTCATTTCTGCAATGACAACACTGCGCGAGGTCATCGTTGCCGCTCTCAAGTCCCTGCTGCGAGGGAAGTCCTTCTTCGAAGCCTTCCTCGCCCTCTGGATCGACCCGGCGACCCCGAAAGGCCAGGAGGTCGAGACTGAAAATGTCCCGTCCGCGACGATAGAAGACTTCCTCAAGGAGGCGGAGCAGCTGTTCATCCCCCCGTCGGACGGCCGAAGGCTGAAAGAGTTCGCGTCCAAGCTCAAAGTCCAGTTCCGGGAGGGCCTGTCGTCAAACCCGGCATGCATGCTCCCGTCCTACAACCACCGGCTACCCAATGGCTACGAGTGTGGGCAGTATCTGGTTCTGGACGTTGGCGGTTCCAACCTGCGCGTCGCGTTGGTTGAGCTGAGGAGCCGCGGGGCGCGTGGCAGTGAGAGCGGAATCGTCCGCATGGATTCATTCAAGATCGACACCCTGGTCAAGAGTCTCGAGGGCATGGACTTTTTCGACTGGGTGGCTGGGAGGATATCCGAGACTCTTTCCAAGGGCGAAAAGAAGCACAGTCATGACCCGGAGAGCCCGCTCCCTATGGGGCTGGCGTGGAGCTTCCCTATCGAGTATGCTGTCTCCCCACACCCCCACACCTGACGGGACTAGATTCTGTGCACGCAGCAGACATGGAAACCATGGATCTCACAACTAACACACGCCTCAGACAAACATCTCTAAAGGGTGGCCGGTTACACGGTATGGGGAAAGGCTTCTTGGCGGCAAACGGGCTCGTTGGCCAGGATCTGGGAGAAATCATCAAGTCTGCATGCATGAAGAAGGGGCTCCACGTCGAGCTCTCTGCCATTGTAAACGACTCGGCAGCGGCATTGCTATCGGAAGCATACATCAACTCGTCGACCCGTTTCAGTCTCATCCTTGGCACTGGCGTCAACATCGCCGCGCACCTCCCAATTCCGACCATCGGGCAAGCCAAGTATGGTGCTCGCCCTGACAGTTGGTTCGAGAGCGCAAGCCACGTGGTCGTCAATACGGAGCTAGGAATGTTTGGCAAGGGCATTCTCCCCCTCACCCGGTGGGATCGGTTGCTCAACGCCTCGCATCCCCTGCCCGACTTCCAGCCTTTGGAGCAACTCGTCAGCGGCTTTTACCTGGGCGAGATATGCAGGCACGCGCTCGTCGAGGCCATCGACACGACAGGCATCTTTGGGGGGGTCCTCCCGCCGTCGCTCTCCAAACCTTACTCGCTCGAGACCGAGACGTTATCCATAATCGAAGCGTAAGTGCCAACTTTCCCCCTCCCGCCCCTTTCAACCATTTGCGTCGCCCACTTACTCACCTATCATCCCACAGAGACACCAGCCCATCACTCTCGATCGCTATCTCCACCTTCAAATCCCGCCACCCCTCCCCCGTCGATCCAACCCCAGCCGACCTCTCCGCCCTCCGCACCCTCTCCTCCCTCATCTCCCGCCGCTCCGCCTCCATCGTCGCAGCCTCGCTCTTCGCCCTCTGGCAGCTGAAATCCGAGTCCGAGACCGCGCACCTCCGCTCCCTGCCGCCGGGCCACCCCTTCGCCCCCGCAATAGAGGCCGAGCTCGCCCTGCCGCGCACCCTCGTCTCCTTCAACGGCTCCGTCATCGAGAACTACCCGCACTACCTGACCACCTGCCAGCGCGCCATCGACGGCCTCATGGCGACCTCCGGCGACGACGAGGACGAGGATGAGTGCGGTCTCCCGGGAGCCCTCGACCTCGTCGCCGCAAAGGAGAGCTCCCTCCTCGGCGCCGCCGTCGCGCTCGCTTGTCTCGAGGCCGAGTAGCGGGCCGGGACACACCCCCTGTCGAAATGCGTGTGGGGAAGGAGGAGGGGAAGGAAGAGAGAGAGAGAGAGAGAGAGAGAGAAGTCTTGGCGGTTATCTATTGGCATCCATCGGCAAATCAATATCTACATTACAAACGTTTTTTTTGATGCCGGTGGCAGGCGTGGTGATTGGATATATATTAAACAAGGTTCGCTCCCTAGGTAGAAAAGGGCGGGGAGGGGCGTTAGCTTGTATACCTATGATATGCAAGTGGGGGACGGGATATATTTCCATTGGTTATCTTTGGCTGTTTGGTCACATATACATCGTTTGTTTCATCCATCCTGGGGCTTACGCGGCGAAACCAAAAGATTACAGGCGCTTTTCGACCTACCCGAATTTACAATTCAGAACAGCCGCCACTCGGCGCATAGTCTGGCTGGCGGCGATCTGGTCTTTTCTTGATTTTTATTTTCTTCTTGTTTTATCCGTGGAAGACGGAGCAGACAGGGCAAAAAAGAAACAAACACCAGTGGGGTATATCGGAGGCTCAGGTTCCTATCCAACGACAACCAGAGAACCATTATTCCCTATCCCTCCCCACCCCTTTGCCCATATCCTTTGCCTACCGTTCCTCTCCCCGCTGACGAAAGACCGCCGAACAAGTGAGACAGGGGTTTGAGTCGTACAAAAACCCAGACTCCCATGTTATATCATACACCGGAGAATAGAAGTCGACACCACACGAGAGAGACAAGAAAAACGCCATAGTCATGTCATTAGCGTCGTCACGACTTCCCATAGACCTCCCCCCAGAAAAGGAAATAAGACAAATCATAAACAAAACCACGAATTTGCTCCTCCTTCATTCTGCCGCAAAGTAGCGTTTTGTCCTGTTCCGCGTCTGCTGGGCCCGCACCTCGGGCGGTATGATGGTGTGGTGGACGACGTGGGGCCGGTAGATGGCGTCGACTGGAAGGACCCTGTTTTGGAGAGAGTTGTGACAATTAGCAAAAGAGAAAAGGAGACACGCTATACAAAGATAGGTAGATGATATCCGGGGGGGGAGCAAAAGAGAAAGAAGAAGAGACAATACTAACCAATCATCCAGGCTCAGCGGGAAGTACTCATACAGAAGATCCTCCGACTCGGCCGCGCACCCGCCCGGCCCTTGCCCGGTCTGACCCGCCGCCTGAGCCTGCGCCGCCGCCGCAGCCGCCGAGGAAGAAGTTCCTGCCCCTGCCCCTGCCCCTGCTCCTGCCCCTACCCCAGCACCCGTCCCCGCCCCCGCCCCGGCTCCCAGCATCGAGAAGTGCGGGCTCTGGATGGAGTCCGACACGGAGGACCCGGAGCGGTTGGGGCTGCTGCGATCGTCCTCGGACAGCGACAGGTTGATGGGCAGCAGCGTCGACGTGGCCGATGACCGGGAGCCCTTGGTTAGGGTCTGTGTCGTGGTGTGCTGCTGCTGCTGTGATTGTTGTTGCTGTTGGGAATGGAAGTACTGGTGGTGGGGGCCCTGCATTGAAGGGGAGGAGAGGGACGTGTCGGGTGACCAGGGCGGGACGGGCGGTCGGGACGGGTTCGGCGAGAGGGCTAGTTTCTTGGACGGGTGCGGGCTCTGGTGGTGGAAGGCGATTTGGGGAGTTGGCCAGTCGCTGGACTGCGGGAGGGGCTTTTCGCTTGGTGTAAGTAGGTATCGCCACGATACTCTCTGGTGGGGGAGAAAGAGACAACATACCTGTATATTCCCCAGCGAGTGATAGCGTTGCATGTTCTGGGCAAGATCCCCCTTCTCGCCCTTGATGCTGCCGCCGCCCCCTCCACCACCGTGGCCAAGAGACGCAACCGACGAAGTCGATGGATCGGTGCCCCTACGCTCGAGCCTCTTGTCGCCGCCGCCGGCACCGCCCGTCAGCGGCACGTCCTTGCGGCTGTCGAAGTTGCGCGGGCTGCGTCCGCGCACGATGACGGGGCCGGACTGGATCTCGGCGATCTTGACCTGGTCGCCCGACTTTGTCCGGGCGAGCAGGTTGATCTGCACGACGTAGTGCTGCTGCAGGCCCTTGCGCCTCCCGTTGTTGGCAGTCGCGTGCTTGAACTGCAGCCGCTTCCACGACACGGGCACGCTCACGCTGCTCCCGTCCACGTCCTGCCCGCCCGCCAGGTCGAGCGCCAGCGTCGGCGGCGCGCTCGCCACCTTGGTCGCCTCATCCCCGGCCCCGGGACCCGCAGAGCTGGCCGCACCGCCGCCGCTCTTCCACGGGATGCTGATGATCTCGGTGGGCTTGCCCTCGATCGACTCGATGGCGGTGATGGAGGCGGCGAGGTCGAAGACGGGCAAGCGGCGGCCCTGCTCGTCGACGACGGCCGACAGATGACGCGGCAGGGTGATCTGGCCCGAGCACTGCCATAGGTTGCGGCGGTAGCAGGTCAGCTCGAGCGGCCTGGCCGGGTTGCTGTCGCTGCCGAAGACGTCCTCGGCCACGAAGAACATGCCGTACAGCTCGGCGCTCATGCCCAGCTCGGCGAACTGGCCAGCACCCCCCGCGGAGCCCCCGTCGCCAACCAGAGCCGCCTTCATTATGGGCGCGCTGAAGCCCAGGAGCTTGTTGTCCAGCTCGTGCGGCGACGGCTCGTCGCCGTGCAGGTTCTCGACGTCGGCCGTGACTCCATCGTAAGGACGCACGCCCGGGTACGAGAAGGGGTCTTCGAAGGTTGTCGAGTAGGTGTCGAATTCGTACGAGTTGGTAAAGGGCATGGGCGGCAGTGCGCCACCATTAACGCCATCGCTGGGGGGTTTGAGACATGGGCTGTCAGTCTAGTCCGGGGCAAAATAGCGGGGGTGAGGGAGGGGCCTGCTAGACTCGCGCTGGCTGGTCTTCGCAGTTGCGCCCCCCCATGAGGGGCTTCGACAACCTACAGGATGGACTCATCAAAATTGAGGTCTTGATCGAAATCGTCGATGCCCAGGGATTGGCCGCCCCCATTCAGTCCCAGGGCATCGATTGCCGGAGTGACGCCAGACGACAGCGCCTGCATGGAATTAAAGCTTGTCATCTCATCGTACCGGGTCCGACGGCGACAAAGGAGGAAATGGGTAATTGGTATTTGGAGTTATCACGATATGAAGCAAGAGTCGATGGCTCGAAGGGTGTTTGATATGGCAGCTCACGGGGTCAGGCCAGTCATTCGGGGCATTACGGCGAAGGTTGAAGTGGAGGATAAGTGTTTAAGACAAAATGACAAAATGCGACATCCCATCCCCATCAGCCGGGGGCTACCCGCAACACGCCAATTGGCTGGGCCTTCTCCTTTGCGCCGGGTTAGCTTCGGTCACCCACGTCTCCGCACTGCACTAGTGTGCGTGCCTAACACCGGGCACCTACACTACCTGACCTAGCAATGCTAGCATGCCCTAGGTAAGGTACCTACCAAGATACCTACCTGCCTGGCCAAGTATTCAGAAACAGCTAGGTCAATTGAAGAGGTACAGTAGTAGCTACTCTTTTGATAAGATACCTATGATATGCTAAGAACCCTGATAGACCCAAAATCATTGCATCGTGATTTTCTTAAATCATACCCAGCCTCCATTCATAACAGCTACGACCCAAAGACCCACGCGGTACACCCATCAGACGCCACACAAACCGCCCCCAAAAAATGTCAAGCCAGATCGCCAAACTATTTTCTCAACTCCCATGTTAGTGCTGTTTCAAGTGGGCAAGCAATTGCGGGGGGGCGGGGTTATCCGTCTTACGTTATCGGGCACGCTCGTGAGCTGCTCAAAAGCCTGCAGGACCTCGAATCCCATGGCGAGGAAGGTTTCGTATAAGTCGTCGGGGACCCAACTGAGGACGCTCTTGCCCGACTTGTGCGCCTTGTTCTGCCTCACCCCCATAAGCGCGAGCCCCTCCAAGACCACGTTCGTCTGCGCCGTCGACGGGACAACTGGGGCGAGAATGCCGCCTATCACCTCATCTCCCACCGGCTGCAGGGCTGGGATGTAGCCCGACAGATGGCTGCACACGTGGCTGCCGGGGCTACACACGATGACGGTGCCGAGGAGGGTGTCGACCAGGCCTTTCGCCCGGACAACGCCGCACGTCTTGGTCTCCTGCAGCGCAAACCGGTAGAGCTCAAACACCTCGGGGGTGGAGTGAGTGGCGACGTGGTTCAAGACGCTCTCTGCGTTGTCCAGGCCGCGAATAAGATCGAAGCTGATGCTGGCTCTCTGTATGTTTTGCAGTATGCCTTCTGGCACGAACCAGCTGTTCAGCTCCTTGATGACCATGTTAGTGAGCCTCTTTGGGAACTGCGTGTCCCACCCGCTCTTAGCGAACCAGGCCTTTAGGTTCGAGCTGTCGTCCACGGGGATTCCCAGGAAGACGCCGGGGAAGCTCATCCCAAGCTGGATTTTCTTGACTCCCTGTCGCTGGGTCAGGTTGCGCAGGGCCCGCCGATGAAGGGACCGGCCGATGGAGACATTGCGCTTTGTCGGATCCACGAAGATGGCGCCGAGAATTCCAGTCCCCTTGGTGAAATACGTGGCGCAAAATCCGTAGACAGCCTGGGTACTGCTATTCCGAACCACGAAGTGCGCTTCCTCTATGCTTGAGTTGAAGAGTTGGAACGCAGAAGCCGTGGTTGTCTGTAAGTATTGGTGGTTGGGGGTACTAGCTCTGGCCAGAGCCTGCAAGAGATTGTCAAGTCCGGGCCCGTCTCGATCACGGTTATAATTCTCGACTAGCCAGTGCTGTCTTGGTTTGACCACCTTCCTACTCTTCCTGAGCGTCCCCGGCAACGTGCCATGCGGCTGGAACTCTCCAAATAGCGCCCGTACGAGTGCCGACATGGCTGCCTCGGTGAAATCAAAGGTGCAAATGTACGTCCCGACAGACTTGTCCATAGCGAAGTCGTACGGAGAGCTGACGGCCACAACCACCAGCGACTTCTTCTGTCCGCTGGAACGTAGCATTGAGCACATGGTAGCCACGTGCTTGGTAAAGCCCGCCTGGTATAGGTTTCTGTTTGCATCCGCTGTCACGATGATGATGCATGATGCACGATGGATTAGATTCTCGTGAACTGGGAATTTGTCAGTAGGCATTGGCACGTGTGTGATGCTCGAGCAGCTCGAGCAAAAGACTGCGTAGGCGGGTAGCTTACCTGGTCGGACACCATGCGCGGTGTACGAGGTATGCAGCAGCTTCGCATGCCTGGCACGCGCGAGGGATTTCCCCAGCTCTCTGAAGACCCCTTCGCCACTCATTATGGCACCCCTGTCCCCACGGTGCGCCCACACGTCGTGCATGCTCCCGCTGGCATCCCGTGAATTCTTGGAATCCATGATGCTCTTGGTTGCTGAGGAGGCGGGGAGCGGCTTGACAAGAGGAGTGAGAAGCAGCAGTTCTTCATCCTGACGCATAGATGCCCCAAGCGGTAGAAGCTTCTCGTTATCTCTTATAATGGTGATGGAGCCATCGTACGCTTTCCGCGAGAGGGCCAGGTGTCCCGGATGAATCTTGGACAGCAGAGAGACGCCTGCGGGGTTTAGCGCCTTTTGCCACGAAGTGCAGGTGCTCTTCATCCGCAGTATGCGTTTCAGCGATGTATATATTCGCTCCTTCGTGACCAGCTCATTCTCTATGCCCAGCTTCAGACCGGATATGGCCTCGAGCTGCACATCATGCGCACGGCAAAGAAGAACTAGATCGCAGCCAGCCACGACCGCCATGACCGTGCCAGCTTTCACGCCGATCTCAGTCCTCAGTGCCTCCATCTCGAGGCATTCCGAGATAGCGACGCCCTGGAACCCCAGTTCGTTCCTGAGCAAGTCATCGACGACCTGGTCAGAGAGGCAGGCATGGTTCACATTCATACTGGGATTGGCGATGCCGCAACCCCCGACAAACATGGCGTCAAGCTTGCCGGTCGCGATGGCATTCCGAAACGGGACTAGAGCACTGAGTGACAGCTCCTCTAGCGTTTGAGTAATGATGGGGATATCAAGGCTAGAGCCCAAGAAGTCAAGATTGCCGTAAGACGGAAAGTGCTTCCCACAAGTAGCAACGCCGCCATCCTTGTAGCCGTTCATGGCGGCGATGCCGTACTGGGAGACCTCCTGGGGGTCGTCACCGGTGGCCCGGACACCGAGTGGCTGATAGCGGGCATTGGTAAGGACGTCTAGAACGGGGCCGAGGATCAGATTGACGCCGCAGGCCGAGACTTCGGTTGCGGTTGCCTTGGCGATGTTGTATGCAAGATCCGGGTTGCCGGCGGCAGCCTGGCCCATGGAACTAGGGAACTGGCAGATGTAGTCCTCGTCAAAAAGACTGTTGACCCCGCCATTCTCCTGGTCGAGAGCGATCAGCAAGGGGTGAGGGTGGCCGGCCTGGCGGGCAATGGTTTGAAGTTCCTGAACCAGCCTAGCCGTCTGCTGAGCCGCTGCATATGTAAGTCGTGGTTAGCATGCCACGAGCCCCATGAATGAAGATCATGTGGGGAAGATTAACACTTGAGATTCTTAGCAGTCAAGAGGATGGAACCGAGATGGTGCTCCTCAATGAGATTGCGTATCTGGGGAGTAACTTCCGTTCCATCCCACCCCATAATCAACATCTGGCCAATGGCCCTAGAAGACATGTCCAGTCAGCGTCAGACAAATGGTGCAGCTGTGGCAGATGCGCGGGTCAGCCAGGCGGCCAGTGCATGTACGTACCAGTCAAGGTCCTGCCATGGTGGGTCTAATTTCGCGTCGAACTTGGACATGGTGAACACCGTCTGCAGGTCAGACAGCGGAAGGCGAGAGGCCGTGGGGAGACGGTGGTGTGCCTGTTTGCGGTTGGCTGCTGTCACGTTATGGCCAGCATAGTTGGTGAGACGGGCGGAGGTGGCAGGTGTAACGACGGGTTCTGCTCAGTCAACCGATCTGCCGGAACCTAGAATGAGGCAAGAGACACCGGAGGAACACCCGAGCTGTGGAAGCTGGCTGGCACGACCTGAGATCGGTGCTTCAAGTTGATGTGATCCTCTCCGTGGTGGTTGCCCGCATAACTCGCCGGCACAAATGATTGGATGCCGGCACCGTTGAGGGGACAGATCGACTAATCCACTTTTGGAAAGCGGCGCTTGACTAGGTGCACGTGCCACATGAGTTTGTCGGCAACGTTACATCATCCCGTTGGAGCTTGCAGAGGCAAACTCCTTCGAGAACAACCATCCATGTCTCAAGACTGGACCGTTCCTAGCACGTATCTACTATGCAGTACCCGGAAAACCATATCATGGGGCAAGATTATCAACCTTGGTGCCCCGCCCGCCACTGAGAGCCCAGTTGAGACATGAGAGGCACTAGTAGAACTCACGTTTCAATGGACTAGTGCAGCGTAGGCTGTAGCTTTAGGGGCTACTGCGCAGCTTCGTAGACTCCATCGCATGGTTCACCGTCACAGTACGTTGTAGCCAAGTGGCTACCACCAGTCTCGCCACCCCCAACCCTGCTACCCAGTAGTGGGATCCCCGGAGTGGATAAGCCTTGCTGTAAGGTATCGCCAAGAAACCTTGATATAGGTGGTTGAGAGTCACTCCGCTAGTTTCTCCTCTCTCTTGCTATTTTTTGATATGGAGAACACGAATCGAACACAGGGGACCACCGTCCTTGCAGCCAACGCACACAGAAAAGCATCCGATATCCCCCCTTTCCCTCCAGGCTGATAGCATGCCGTCGGCAATCGCACATCCGCCCAACAATGGCATCACCAAGCTTACCAACTGCCGCCTAGTCCGCGGCGATTCTCTGGTTGCCGAGGATCTCTGGATCAGTTCCAAGACGGGAAAGATCATTCGCAGCCAGTCGACCTTCTATGATGAGCTCGTCTTGCCGGATCAGACCATCAATCTGGGAGGCCGGATAGTCTCGCCCGGTCTGATAGAATGCCAACTAAACGGGGCTTTCGGCTTCAATTTCTCCACCATCATGGATGACATGTCACAATATGGGAAGAAGATTCGGGAGCTGAATAGGAAACTCGTCGAGACCGGCGTTACTTCATATGTCCCGACAGTCACCAGTCAAACCAGCGAGCTGTACCAAAAGGTAAGCAGGTGTGGGGCCCATGACACGGCCATGCCGCCCATTGACCCCGTCTAGGTCCTCCCATTCCTCGGCCCATCTGGCCACCTGCAGGCCGCCGAAGACGGGGCCGAGTCCCTCGGTGCTCATGTCGAAGGCCCCTTCCTGAACCCTACCAAGAACGGCATCCACAGCCGCGACGTCCTCCGCGAGGCATGGAGTTTCAAGGACCTCGAGGACATGTACGGCGCGTCAAACATCAACCGCGGCGCGTCCGGCGCCCCGGGCCCCGTGAGGATGATCACGGCGGCGCCGGAGCAGGGCCGGATGACGGACATTATCCCGGACATCCGGTCGCGCGGGATCATCTGCTCAATCGGGCACTCGGAGGCGACGTACGAGGAGGCGTCGGCGGCGGTGGAGCGGGGCGCGACCATGATCACGCACCTGTTCAACGCCATGCGGCCCCTGCACCACCGGAACCCGGGCATCTTCGGCGTGCTCGGCATCGCCGAGTCGCTGCTCCGGCCGCGGCCCTTCTTCGGCGTCATCTCCGACGGCATCCACCTGCACCCGACAACGGTAAAGATCGCCTGGAACGCACACCCGGACGGGTTCATCCTCGTCACCGACGCCATGCACCTGGTCGGCTTGCCCGACGGGTCGTACCAGTGGACCAATGGAGATGACCTGAATTACATCGTCAAGAAGGGCGCAGTGCTGCTGCTAGAGGGCTCGGATACCATAGCTGGCAGGTGAGTCGAGACCTCGTGTGCAAATCTGACAACCGAAGTCACCTTCGGGCTAACAAACCATCGTGACAGCTCCATCACCCTGATCGAGTGCGTCAACAACTTCCTCAACTGGTCCGGCGCGCCGATCCCGCAGGCCCTCAAGGCGGTCACGGCGACGCCCGCGGCGATGCTCGGCATCGTGGGTACTAAGGGGACGCTGGACGCCGACGCCGATGCGGACCTCGTCATCCTGTCAGAAGAGCAGACCGCTGAGGGCGGGAAGAGTCTGGTGGTGGACGAGGTGTGGAAATTTGGGTCTAGGGTCTTCGCTCGGGAGTGAGGATTGAGGCTGGGGTGTCTAAAGGAGGAGATCCATCTACCTGCAATCACTGGAAATAAACAAGGTGACTTGACTGTAGTTGAAAATGGGTCGTTTGATGAGCAAGATGTGACTGGTTTTGGCGCCACGTAGATGGTCGGCAGGATATGCTGTGCAAATTTCTATAGATGTAGAAATATGAATAGACGTGCGAATACGTTTTGGGCGGCTTGTGTTCCCTCGCGCCCCAGATGGGCAACGACTGACAAAAGTTAAAACAGACACAACCGGATCCGTCGACGCTATACAGCGGGGGTCTTTACAGAACCTACAGTGGTGGTACTGGATGAAATGCAACCAGCTCATCAGGATATTCCAAATGGAGTTCTCAAGAGAGCGTCGCGTTGATGATGGCGGGGGGTGAACAACTTCGGACGGTCGGAAATATCGGGCGGCAAGTTTCCGCGATCACCATCTCATTGGTTACCGATACGCCGGATTGTGTTCGTCCTATTTAAAGAAGCCTACTATGCGGTATAGCCTAGGCTGTGGAAGGAAGAGATCGACTTGGCTTTGGTAGGACGGGTTGGTGGTACAATATAAGAAAGAGCAGTACTACATGAATATATCCCTTTCTCCTAGTTGCACACTAACTCTAACTCCTGGAATCCGGATCCGGGGGTTATTTCTGCAAAGTTTTGGCCTGCTCCTGCGCTCTGTGAGTTGCTAATAGCTGGAAAGTGGGCAAGGCCGGCGGCTTGGCTACAACGGAGTTCGGGATGTCTGAGGCCCCGAATCGATCCACTGCAGTAGGAGAGGAGCCAAGTAGGATTCAACACACAGCCACAGTCTTGGGTGTCTTCTGGTCTTGGATAATTTTATCTGTTCTGTTCTGTTCGTTTGGTTTATTCAATGTTTACATCACCGGACGTCCACTCTTTCGTGCATTCGTTCAATTCTTAATTTTCGGCCCTTCAACGCGGCCTCGTCGATCCAATCCCCCCGCGGTTGACCCGATTCGCGATGCGCCGGCGTTACTGAGCGACGCCAACCAACAGCGATCGCGATGGGCTTCTTCCGCCAGACTGGGACGCTGGTGTCCAAGAACTTCCTCATCATCCTCGGCCGACATGGCACTGCGACGGTCATCCGAGCATTCCTCCTCCCACTCGTGCTGACCGCCTTCCTCAGCTTTGCCCGGTACCTCTTCGTCCCCCCCGCCGTCTTCGGGATCGGCGACACGCATGCCGTCCGCACGCTGCAAGACGCCCTGCATGCCTCTAGTGGCGTCGGCCGAGACACGGTGGCGTTCGTCAATAACGGCTTTTCGGGAGGTGAAATAGAACGCGTCATCAATACTCTCGTGCCGGTCGTTACAGCGGCGGGCAAGAAGGCCCCCGTCCTGAAATCCCCGGCCGAATTGAACGACGTCTGCCGGTCTACTCTGCGCGGGGTCACTCCGTGCTACGGCGCTGTCGTTTTCAATGCCTCTCCAGACGAGGGCGACGGTGGTCTGTGGAACTACACGATCCGCTCAGATAGCGCGCTGGGCCTGGGTAAGGTCGACGTGGAGAAGGATACCAACGATGCCGAATTGTACCTGCTCCCGTTCCAGCACGCCATAGATTCCGCCATCACCAGCACCAACAACGGGTCCTCGGATCAGGTGCGATTGACCAATACCACCACCGAGTATCCCTTCACAGACCTCACCAAGGAAGAGCGCGAAGAGAAGATCCGGGTTCGGTACCAAAAATCGATCATGGGCTTCCTCGCCGTCAGTTTCATTGCTGGTATTATCGGTGTCTGTTACCATATGGCCGGTTTCGTGGCATCCGAGAGGGAGATTGGCATGTCGACTCTGCTCGAAGCGACGATGCCGACCAAGCACCGGTGGGAGGCCCAGGCGGCGAGGCTGCTGTCCTACCACATCTCCTTCACTCTGATCTATCTTCCGGGCTGGGTAATAGGCTCGATCATCCTTCGGCAGGGGGTATTCAAGCACACCAACGTGGGCGTTGTCCTCATATATCAGGTGCTCACCGGCATGGCTCTCACCTCCATGACCATCTTCGGAGCTGCCTTCTTCAGGAGGTCGCAGCTCAGCGGCGTGGCGGTGACGATTGTCTTCATCCTCCTCGCCATCATCGCCCAGACCTTGACCAGCCCGGGGACCGGAGCGGTGGTGATTCTGAGCTTGCTGTTTGCCCCGTCCAATTACACCTTCTTTATCACCCTGCTGGCCCGCTGGGAGCAGCAGAAACTCGCGACAAACTTGGTCCAGGTTGCACCAAACAGCCCATGGAACCTCTCGGGAATCGTTCTCTGGATATTCCTCATTGTGCAGATTATTGTATATCCGATCCTTGGCGCATTGCTTGAGAGATGGTTCCACGGCACCTCTTCCAATTCTCGCGACATCATTGTCGGGCATGCCCAGGAGGGCGCTGGAGCCGAGGCCGCCGTCCGGCTTGAGGGCTTCACCAAGGTGTACAAGCCGGGGTTCTTCCGTCGCATGTTCTCCTTCATCTCGAAGCCGAAGGACCCTGTCGTTGCCGTGAACGGGCTCACGTTGAGCGCGGGGAGGGGCCAGATTCTCGTCCTGCTCGGCGCCAACGGCAGTGGCAAGAGCACGACGCTCGACTCGATTGCGGGCATCACCAAACCCACGAGCGGGAAGATTACCATCGATGGCACGGGAGGCTTGGGCATCGCCCCCCAGAAGAACGTTCTCTGGGACGAGCTTACGGTCGAGGAGCATGTCAGGATATTCAACAGGTTGAAGTCTCCGGGCAAGCCTTCAAGCAAAGAGGAACTTCGGGAGCTCATCACGGCTATTGACCTCGATAGGAAGGTCAAGGCCCAGTCAAAGACCCTTTCCGGAGGCCAGAAGCGGAAGCTGCAGCTAGGAATGATGCTGACAGGTGGGAGCGCCGTCTGCTGCGTCGATGAAGTTTCCTCTGGTCTGGACCCCCTCAGTCGGCGGAAGATTTGGGACATTCTGCTCGCTGAGCGGGGCCGGCGGACCATCATCATGACTACGCACTTCTTGGATGAGGCTGATCTGTTGGCTGATCATATCGCGATCCTATCTAAGGGCACACTACGTGCCGAAGGACCGTCCGTTCAGCTCAAGGACAGGCTCGGCGGCGGGTATCGCATTCACGTCCAGCGGTCGAAGGCCCTCCGCACAACCCCTGACGTCGATGGGGTAACCAAGAATGTCGGGTTCGATGTTATTAGCTATGTTGCCCCTTCATCCAGCCTCGCCGCTCAAGTCATCAAGACACTCGAGGCTGCCGGCATCACTGACTACAGGTTCTCGGGACCTACCATCGAGGATGTCTTCCTGCAGCTGGCAGAAGAAGTTCGCGCCGAGAGCAGCCAGAGCCTTGATGAATCACCTCTTACGACGGACTCGCAGTCACAAGAGAAGCAGACGCATTCCGAGAAGATTGTGGGCATTGATGGGCCGGGCAGAGAAGGGCTAGACCTCCTTCCCGGCAGGCGAATAGGCTACCTCCGCCAGACCAGCGTTCTTTTCCTCAAGAGATGTGTCATCTTCAAGGGCAACTGGTTTCCTTACGCCGCGGCGTTCATAATTCCCATCCTCGCTGCCGGCCTCGTTACGCTCTTCGTCAGAAATCAGAATCCTGTGGGATGCTCGCCATCCGAGCAGCTGTCGTCGGACACGGCGCTGGATATCTTCAATTCCGGCATCGAGCTCTTTATTGTCGGTGGCCCTTCGTCAAAATTCAACCAGCAGAGCCTCGGCGTCCTTCTCCCGGTCTACTTGAACGCCCTTCGTCAGAACGGCAGCCTGTCGGCGGGGGGCTCGGGAGCCCTGACCGATCCCGACAGCTTGTTCAAACACATAACGGTAGTCGACACCCTCGACGAATTCAACGATGCCATCGCGCAGGAGCGCAAGAATATCACCCCGGCTGGACTGTGGCTCGGGGATGCAAACTCGCCGCCCACGGTCGCGTACCAATCCGCCAGCTTTGAAATGTACAATGCGTGGTTCGGGCAGTCGGTGATGGACATGCTCCTGACCAACACATCGATTGCCTCGTCATTCGTCACCTTTGAGATCCCCTGGGTTCCGGGCACGGGTGATTCGCTGCAGCTCCTCGTCTACATCGGTCTGGCCCTCTCCGCAGCTCCTGGTTTCTTTGCTCTGTATCCCAATGTTGAGCGGAGGAGCAACGTGCGCGGCCTCCAATACTCCAACGGCGTCCGGACGTCGCCTCTCTGGCTAGCGTATATCCTGTTCGACTTCGCCATCGTCGTTGTCTCGTCGGCCATCGTCACCATTCTCTTCGCCGCGCTTTCCAGCGTCTGGTACCACGTTGCGTACCTTTTCCTTGTGTTCATGTTATACGGCTTGACCTCGACCCTCCTCGCCTATCTCATCTCGCTGTTCTGCGCGACGCAGCTGTCGGCATACGCCTTCACCGCGGCCGGGCAGGCCGTCATGTTCCTCGTCTACCTCATCGCGTATTTGTGCACCATCACGTACTCGCCAGCCAACCACATCGACGACTACCTTCTCTTGGTGCACTTCGTCATCTCGGCATTCGCCCCGATCGGCTCCGTTGTCCGCGCCCTGTTCATCGCCCTGAACCTTTTCTCGGCGACCTGCGTCGACAAAGAGCTCGCCCCGAACCCGGGCGGCATCCTCCAGTACGGCGGGCCGATCCTGTACCTGATCCTCCAGTCGATCCTGCTCTTCGGCCTCATCATCTGGCTCGACGGCGGCGACGTCGGCTCGTCCTTCAAGCGCCTGTTCCGGCGCAACCGCGAGCCCGCCGCCGACGACCTGCCCGACGCGTCGGACGAAGAGGTCGCCAACGAGCAACTGCGCGTCACGACCAGCGCGCTCAGCGGCGACGGCGTCGCGTCCGCCACAGACGGCCTCCGCGTCGTGCACCTGACCAAGACGTTCGGCAAGAACACGGCCGTGGATAACGTCAGCCTGGGCGTCAAGCGCGGCGAGGTGTTTGCCCTCCTCGGCCCCAACGGCGCGGGCAAGTCGACGACCATCTCGCTGATCCGCGGCGACATCAAGCCGAGCGGCGGTGCGGGCGGCGGCGACGTGTTCGTCGACGACATATCCGTGACGCGCGACCTGGCGGGGGCGCGCGCGCACATGGGCGTGTGCCCGCAGTTCGACGCCATCGACGCTATGACGGTCACGGAGCACCTGCGCTTCTACGCGCGCGTGCGCGGCATCCCGGACATCGACCACAACGTGGCGGCCATCCTGCGGGCCGTGGGCCTGGGCGCCTTCCGCGACAGGCAGGCGCACGCCCTGTCGGGCGGCAACAAGCGCAAGCTGTCGCTGGGCATCGCGCTCATGGGCGACCCGACCGTCCTGCTGCTGGACGAGCCGTCGTCGGGCCTCGACGCCGCCGCCAAGAGGGTCATGTGGCGCACCCTGGCCGCCACGGCGCCGGGGAGGAGCATCCTGCTGACCACGCACAGCATGGAGGAGGCGGACGCGCTGGCGGGGCGGGCGGGCATCCTGGCGCGCCGGATGCTGGCGCTGGGTTCCGTCGAGGGCCTGCGGAGGCGGTTCGGCGATCGGCTGTACGTGCACCTCGTGTGCCGCGGGGCGCCGCGGTCCGAGGACGCCGACGTCCGCCGCGTCCGCGAGTGGGTACTCCGGCGGTTCCCCGGCGCAGAGGTCGAGGACAAGACGTACCACGGGCAGATGCGCTTCTCGGTCGCTGCCGCCGCGGTGACGGGGCAGGGGCGGGTGCACCATGGCGGCGGCGGCGACGGCGGCGGAGACGATGATATCGCCAAGGTGGGCGGCGTGGAGCCGGGTTCGGAGAGGAGCGCGATCGGGCAGCTTGTTGTGGCGCTTGAGGAGAATAGGGAGGCGCTGGGTGTGGAGCACTTCAGTGTTAGCCCGACTACGCTGGACCAGGTCTTCTTGGCTGTGGTGGGCAAGCATGGCGTCCAGGAGGAGGGGTATGAGAATGAGAAGAAGGGGAGGTGGTGGGCCTGTGGAAGATAAAGGGGCGGGTTAAACGGTGGTATTTTGTTCTGCATAGTTGAGCGAGAGTGGTGACACCAAGGTGTATACTTATTTACATACACGAGCGTATATCCACATGCAATATATCAAAAGCATTTAGATGTTCATCGTCTATTGACCGCCCTTAATAACTGCTGCTCTGCCTTCCTGTGATTGTCATGAAGATATATGCTGGAGGTAGCCTCATCACTCGCCTAGTAGCAGCAAAGCTGATACCATCACCACCTCCGCCCAGCACAAAACGACACAACCCCCGCCATCCAGCTCACCCCTCTGCCCAATCGACTCAGGAACCCCCCTCCCTCTTAGCATACTCCTCCTCCATCCGCTCCTCGTACAGCCGATCCGCCTCCCTCTCGGCCTCCGTCTTCTGCCGCGTCGTTCCAGCCCCGGAGTCGACGCCCGCTCCTGTTGCGCCTGCGGCGGCGGCTGCTGATTGCGAGTCGACTGGCCCAGAGGTGGTCTGACGGGCAGTGGTTGAGGAGCCGGTGGGGATGGGCATTGTGGGCTGATTGACTGTTGTTGCGGTTGTGTTTGTGCAACGGTGGGTGGATTATTAAAGGGCTGGGTAGGAAGGAGGTCTGATGTGGGAATGGTGGATTGGAGTGGACTTTGTTGCGCCGTTGCGTCTATTTAACACATGGAGTCAGGTGGCAAAAGTGACGATGCTAACAGCTTCCAAGATTCCCTACGTGCCGTGCGTGCCTAGATATCTTAAGTACCCACAATTGGATGAGCCCCATTAGACCCGCTTCCAAGGTAACAACCTAGGAAGGGATTGGGGTAGCCTCAACATATACGATGACTTTACGGAGGAGGCCATCATCCAAAGCAGACGGCTGTGAACGTTTGACACTCAGAACTCGAAAGTTGACTGGAGATGCTTATCATTAAACCAGTTGAAACTCGAGAAGACCCCTCCCCTGAGTATGAGTTGAGTATTTCTTATACACATATAAATAAGAGACAGGGGAAGCTATCCCCATCTGTTGATACAGTGAGTTGCACAATTGAATGTCCAGGATTTGCTACATCCCGTGGTCTTGACAGACCCTACCCCTCGATCGGACCCTAATCAACCACAGCACCTTGGGAGGAAGTGACACCCGCCCACAGCCAGCTACCGGCTCTTCACCAGCCTCTTCTGGACCAGCGCCATGGTCCTCGGCGACACGCGCAGCCGCGTGCCCAGCACGAGGGCGACGGTGAGCAGGCCCAGGGCGCCGGCCTGGTGGGCTGCGGCGAGCGACGTGGGGACCATGTAGAGCAGGGTGCCGATGCCGAGGGCGACCTGCGCCGAGACCATGTGCAGCAGGCCCGTGACGCCCTTGCGGACGTCTGCGGCCATGGCGGCGGAGACGCGGCCGCGGCGGCTGTAGGCGAACAGGGCCACGACGGAGAAGAAGGTCGTCGTCGCGAGGATGCGGTGGTCCAGCTGCACCGTCGACGGGTTCTCCAGCATGTTGCGCCACCACAGGTCCGAGCGGTCCTCGCGCCGCGAGTAGAAGCCGTCCCAGAGCTCCGACGCCGGCGGCGTGAGGCCCACGCCCATCTTCGGGAACTCGTTGTAGATCATGCCGGCGTCGAGGCCTGCCACCAGCGCGCCCGACATGGCCGTGACAAAGATGAGCGCCGTCAGCGCGGCCGCGTACCGCCTCAGCGGCGCCAGCGCGGGCGACTGCAGCGCCTTGAGGGTCTGCGACGCGGCGGCCGGGTTGGCGAGGAGGCGGTGCGTCCGCAGCACGCTCAGCCCGGCCAGGAGCATCCAGGCGTAGCAGGCGATGGCGGTGCCGAGGTGCGCCGCCAGGCGGTACTGGCTCACGCGCGGGTGCGAGCCGGGCGCGAACAGGTCGTCCTTCAGCCCGGACTTGACCATCCACCACCCTATGAAGCCCTGGAAGCCGATCAGACCGGAGATGCCGAGGAGACTTGCCGCCATGCGCGGCGTCACGCGGCGGCGCGCGACGAAGTAGAGGGTCGGCAACACGAAGGAGAGCCCGATGACGCGGCCCCAAAGCCGGTGCGTCCATTCCATGTAGTAGATGTTCTTGAACTCGCCAAGTGTCATGTGTGGGTTGAGGAGCTTGAACTCGGGGGAGGCCCTGTACTTGTCGAACTCGGCCTGCCAGTCGGCGGCGGACATGGGTGGGAGGGAGCCCGTAACTGGCTTCCATTCGGTGATACTCAGGCTGGAGGGGCGGGCTCTTGTTAGTTGCAGTGTTCCCAATTGGAGTCAGTGGGAGGATAGGGGCTGTCGTGCGCGCTTACCCAGACTCCGTCAGTCGCGTCAGGCCGCCAAACACGATTATACCCAAGACACTGATCGCGCTGCCCACCAGGAAGTAACCGACTGTCTTGGAGCTGACTTCGGGAAACGACGATGATGCCGACTTTGACGAGGCACTACTCCCGCTGTTAGGGAATGAAGCAGGGGATGCCGCCTTCAACGAGGCGGTGGGCGATGCCCGAGACTCGGTGGTCGCATATCGCCGTGGTGCTGGCCGGAGGAGCTTCACGATGCTGGACTGTGACGAGGAGGGACCGATGAACTTCTGTTGTCGGAGGCATTGGCGACAAACGAATGATGGTCGGGACAACTGCAGCGCCGTCCTGCGTATCCCAAGCTGGAAGAACGCCATTTTGGAGGAAGCCAGAGCGCACAGGCAAAAGGTTGGCCGCCCTCGTGAGGTCCAAATTTGCAAATCTTCGATGTTCACAAAATACCTAAACATCAGACCATATTTTTTGCTCCGAGAACTCTCGGCGGGCCCCGTCCTATCAGAGAGTGGGGCCGGCTGCCCCACAACTGGTCAGCAATAACCCCTGGCTCTGGACTCGCAGCCATGTTGTGCCTCAAGTGACTCTTTTTTGAGCACTCAATTGACTGAACCCAATTGATATTGACGCTGATATTCCGTTCAGAAAGCACTTTCACTTTAGTCTCAGTCTGACCTCACTAGTCACAATAACAGCTGCAGGATATACAGCCCGACTCAATTACGATAATCAGAATGGAATATGCTTCCGATGGTAGGGACTGTTTACTACACTACACCGTTGCCCCCCCCCCGATCCAGGTCTATACATAGTAGATGCGCTCGCTCGTAATCCCAAAAACGCCAGTACATGTTGCTCATCACCTTGTTTTTACACGCAAACACGCCCCCTTCCGAACCGTACCCCGAGCACCGAAACCCAAAGTCTTTTTTATTTATTGCGCCGCCGCCTCGGCCTGCTCCATCGCCGGCTTCCGGAAGAGCAGGATCTCCTTGAGAGTCCTCTTTTTCTTCTTGTCCTTCTCGTAGAGCGGTTTGTGCTCCTCGTGGATGTCGTGCTCGTGCTCGTAGTCGATGTGCACAAAGGCCCTCTCGACAGCCGCCAGGCCCTCCAGCTTCCGCTGCAGCGTCTGCCCGACGTCGTGCGTGGTCTTGAGCGGCAGGTCCTCGTCCATGACGATGTCGACTTCAACGTAGTAGCTCTGGCCGGCGTGATAGGCTCGGCACTGGGCACAGTCAGTTCCGGTTGCTTCGTGGGGACGTTTGCCGGGGGGGGGGGTTCTTACCGTGTCTACCTTGGCGATCCGCGGGTCGTGAGTCATGGTCATGTAGATGAGCTTGGAGATGAACTCCCTCGGCGCGGATTTGCCAACCAGCAGCCAGACCTGCTCGAAGGCGTTGGACGCCCAGGAGAACAGGATAAGCAAGGCGATACACATGGCGCCGATCGGATCCAGATACCAGACGAAGCGATCGCCGACGATGGACATGATCAAACCGAAGAGGTTGACCACGATGTCGTTCCGGTGGTCGACGAAGAAGACGTGGACCGAGGGATACATGCGGTAGAAGAAGCAGTAGATCATCAGAGTGGCCTTTGCGAAAACTGCCCGCAAACGTCAGTAAAGCTGGCACGGCCCAGGTGGCTTGGGTTGCTTACTGGCAACGCCGACAAAGGTCAGAGGAACGATCTTCAGTGGTTCTGCGTCGTGTTTGCCGTTGCCGAGGGTACGAGCCGATTCAATCTGGGTCGTCTGTCAACAAAATGAAGCTCCGAGGGGGAAGGGAGACTGATGGAACTAACAAGCAGCTGAACAGCAACGGTAGTCATCAATGCGCAGAAGAGGATGATGCCGATCGTCTCGATCCTTTTGCGGCCCTGTTATCGCCGTTAGCGGTGTCGACCGCGCAAGAAAATGGATGTGCTGATACTTACGACAGGGTACTTGTACACACTCGGTCGTGCAGCAAGCGTGGAGGTGATGAGCATTACGAAGGACGATACGAGGTCCATCTTTGGAGGAAGGGTTAACACGGCATCGGCATCTTACTAGATGGGCAACGTCTTACAAACGCGTCGGCTGCAGTTGCAAAGAGCTAAATCATGCTTGTCAGTTCCGGAGAGCTTCATGGTTTGACCAGTGGAGAGATCCTGTTGGGTTTGGGAGGGTAACTTGACTTACCGACAAGGATCCGGTGGAGATGGCAGCATACATCTGGATGATGAAGAGGCAGAAGTTCACCGCGAAGGAGCCGTAGACGGCAAACTTGATCCTGGGCCCCATCCTGATGTCCTCCTCGACGGCGAGACGTTCCTCATCGTCGGCGCCGAGGAATCGGTCAATGAGCTCGTTCTGGCGGGTGTAATACTTCTTGAGCTTTTTCTTGTCCCCCTTGGGATGTTCGATCTTCATCTGCTTGCGGGTGACATTGTCGCGTCGATGGCGGCCAAAGTTCAATGGGTCCGAGCTGTCGATGTCGACTGACGAGGACGTCTGGCTGGCGGCGATGACCTGGATGATTTCGTCCTTGTCCTCCTGGACGGGGGTCACGGAGGCTTCAGCAGAAGCCTTGACATCAGCACCACTTGGTTCGTGGGAGACATCTTCAGCGGGTGATGCGATGATGGGTTCGGCTTGTGAAGCATTGGCTTGCACTGATGTTAGTCAAGACTACCCGAGCGATGGGCAGGATCGTAACATGGGTGTATGAGGGGCGAGACAGTAAGAGCGAGACAGGGAGAGAGAGACAGGGAGAGAGAGAGACAGGGGAGAGGAAGAGAGAGAGGCAGAGGCAGAGTTGTTTGGCCGAAATAGAAACACTCAAAACACCCCCGGCAATGGGATGTGATGTGAAAATCAAATCAATCCCCAGAGATGGAGAAGGGCAAGGTTGCGCGGGCGGCGCGGCTGCAATGGAACTTACCTTCTACCTGAGGGCGGTTGGGCGAGTCGGATCCGGCCATGGCATCCACAGGGTTTCATGCGTGATCAGAGGTAAAGTTCAAGGGCGACAATAATCGGGACCTGAATATGGGAAAGAATTGTCGACGGATCTGAGTCTGCGAACAAGAGGCATTATATTCAGGTTCCGGCTGTCTGTGGGCGACAACGGGGGCCTCCCATAATAAGAATAATAATAGCCCATAATCGCTCCATACAGCCTTGAAAACATACATCCAACCCCTGCGCGCTTCAAGGGGACAATGTAGGTAACACCTGTGACGAGATGGCCTAGCTGCCGCTGCTAAGAGGCCGACCGCGTTCATCCTTCTCCCATATCTGCATATCAGGGTGGCTGGGGGGAGTGGAGAGAGTCAAGTCAAGCGGGCGGGAAATTTCCCCATAGCGGTGGGCGGTCAAAACTCCCGGTCCGCATTTTTAGCGTCTACAGTGTGACTAAATCATCTCTTCTACCGCACATCTGCATTACTAGGATGTAGTCACCTTCGGTAGCCAGTGCCGAGGGGTCCACAAGACGTACTGTACGTGCACGAACCAGCTATCTCTGCTCCCCATCCTGTCTAGCCCGTTCTCGACAAGCCGCCTCAAGAAGAGTTGGTCGAGTTGCACTGTCGAACCTTCTCTGCATGCTGGAGCGCATGTAGCTGTTGATCAGGTTGGGGTCTGAGCGAGTTGCAATTCTTTATCCAGGCGGGGATTGGCTGGCTATTGTTTCACAGATACGGGAGTTGCAGAGCCGCGGGAGAGCCTGCCATACACATGCATCGAATCACCTGGGATTCTGTCACGAGTTGGTCTCTGGCCCGGTTGCCAAGAGTTCCAGACAGAATAGCGCCCTGGGTGCCAAGAACGGTCTGGACAGCCCTCGTTACAACCCTCCCCCAGACCCTTGCACGTAAAACACAGGCTGCCAAGGATTGGCCATAACAGCCCGACGAGGAAGGCCTGTTCCGCGACGATACTTCGGGACGATGCCGAAGCCGGGGGTGTGGGGCGGGGGGTGTGGATGGAGTGGTATTGGGCTCGTTTCGCCCTTCTTGAACTCTCCGATCATCTCTCAAGCGGAGGAAACAAGCCTTGCTCCGTTGCGCCCCCCACTCCTCCGTCGAATCGGAGGCAACGGTTTGTCATGCGCGGCTGCTTGACAGCCCCCCCGTCGGGCTGGGCTGAAGCTGATGAAGTGATGATGAAGCTGGTATAGCCAAGACCTGCCTGTCGTTGATATCTTGGCAAGTGGCAAGTGCCAGTTCCGGAGAGGCTGTCGCCAAATCATGCAACCGCGGTCGAGTCTTCGAGCCTTGTGTTGATCGCCAGATCATCCGTGGAGCCATGTCTCACAACTTGTCTGGCAGCTTTCTGTCATCGTCTTGTTTAGCCCTGTGTTCGAAGCCCTTGGGCGAACGAGCCATTGCTATTCTTGAACCATCAACACATGGCACTGACCAGGGCGCGATCATGGCGAGCTACCATCGCGGCTCGCCTTGCCCTACCCAACCGTCGAGTGCCGGTCGATGACTTGGCTTCGATATGCATATTAAAGCAGAAAACCCTCTTGTTTCTTGGCCTTGGTCTTTCTTGGCCTTTGATCTTTCTTAGTCGTCTCGTTGCTTGAGTTCCTTTTCCTCGGCGACCCCCTTTTTCTTGTTTCGTTTTCTTTTCTCCTATTTTTGTTTTCTTCTTCTCCCTTTTCCCTTCTTTTCGACGCTTGGGATAGAAGCCCTCTCGTCTGTTCTTGCAAGAAGCTGCGGGACAGCTTCGCTTGTCCCTCCTTCCTCGGTTGCTTCGAGTCTTGAACTACAAGTTTAGCGTGTGTGAGCCTCCAGTCCCCAGGCCGGCCTGGACTCTCTTTTCAACAATGGCGACCGCAACGGCTGGAGAGGCCCCCGTGGCAGACATGGTGATGAACGGGAAGCCTGCGTGTGGTAGTAGCGGGGAGGTCGGCGAATATGATCTCGGCCTCCACGTCCTGGGCCTATGTAAGTCATCTTTTATATACACCCTCATCATCATCGTTCTGGCCTGGTGCTAACTAGCCTTGAATAGTTTTGGTCCTTGCCTTCTCCATCTTCGGTAAGGGGTTAGCATCTTCGCCTCCGATGGCACTGATACTTATTCATTCACAGGAGCTGGCTTCCCTGTGGTAGCCAAGAAGGTCCCTTGGATCAAGATTCCCCCCAAGATCTTCTTCGCCTGCAAGCACTTTGGCACAGGTGTCCTGATCGCAACCGCCTTCGTCCATGTAAGCACGCATTAGCCCGAAAAGCCAGACATGGCTTTTGATTTTCATATTTATACTCACACCCTTGTCCAGCTTTTGCCCACGGCATTTGGCAATCTCCTCAACCCATGTCTCCCTGACTTTTTCACCGAGCAGTACCCACCATTGCCAGGTGTCATCATGATGGGCTCTCTGTTTGTCTTGTTCGTCATCGAGATGTGGCTCAACAGCAAGACTGGAGGTCACTCTCACGGCGGCCCCATGGGCATTGAATCTGGCCCGCACGCGCACGCGCACGCGGCGGACATGATCGTCCCCGAGCGGCCTCCCAGGTACGACACTGGAGTTAACTTCGAGACGGACGACATCAAGCATGAGAAGGACCTCGCCCGAAAGATGTACGAGGAAAACGTGAGGAATCAGCTGGAGAACCCCTTCTCCGACAATTCCGAACTGAATGCCCAATCGGAGATGCCCCCGTGGTTCATCGTCTTCTACGAACAATATGTCCGCCAACGCTTGGAGATGCTGAACATGATCCGGTCCACTCTACCACCAAAACCCGCCCCGCGACAGGTCGAGCCTGAGAGAAGCCAGGCCCTTGTCCACTCAGGTCCTTTTGCCGACTCGCCCTACATCGACACCGAGACTGGCCTGCCCGTTGACCCTCTGATCTATAAGAAATTGTCGCTGAATATCACTCTTCTGGAAGGTGGTATCCTGTTCCACTCCGTCTTCGTCGGCATGACTGTGAGCATCACCATCGACGGCTTCATCATCCTCCTCGTGGCCATCCTGTTCCATCAGATGTTCGAGGGTCTCGGCCTTGGCTCCCGTATCGCCGCCGTCCCGTACGCCAAGGGAAGCATCCGCCCGTGGGTTCTCGTCGTTGCCTTCGGCACCACTGCCCCCATTGGCCAGGCGATCGGTCTCTTCACCAGGAGCACGTATGATCCCAACAGCGCTTTCGGTTTGATTATTGTCGGTGTCTTCAACGCCATGTAAGTTGACCCCCCCTACTTGTCAAAATTGTTGCAGGAAAAGAAGCTGACCCAGCATGCTAGTTCTTCTGGTCTCCTTCTGTACGCCGCCCTTGTGGATCTTCTGGCCGAAGACTTCCTTTCCGACGAAGCAAACCGGGTCATGACCAGGAAAGACAAGACTGTGGCCTTCATGTTTGTCCTAGCTGGAGGTTTGTTGGCATTTTCCCTCCCTTTCCCTCTCAAAATGTTCCATCCTAACCATTGAACAGCTGCTGGCATGTCCATTGTCGGCGCCTTTGCTTAATCACCAAATTGCAACGGCCGCAGGGCATTTTCAATTGGGAGCCACTTCGGGGTTTTCTTCGCCATCTCAACAATCTACACGAGGGACTCCGAAGCCTAGTGCTCCCACCCTTCCAACCCCTTCTCAGGGGGCGCCACACTCCAACTGCAGGGCGAAAAGCACACATGACAAAAGCAGTAGGGAGGTCCACCAACAAACAACCCCCCCGGGAAGCACATTCACTCATTCCTACAAACGCGAAACCCAAATGGGCAATCTTGTCGTCGTCAATTTTACTTGCCCTTTCCTTCGCCAACCCCTCCGTCCCACTCCTCCCCCCAGACAGAAACCAATACTACAGTCATTATCGCCCACATTCTTCTCTCCTATTTGCGAAAAAAGAAAATCAGAACGAGTGTCGCCCCCGCCCCCTTATTTTTGCAGATTTGCGGCACCCCCGGAAACCACCCTCGACGTACCCGCAGAAATGTTGCTCCTGACGTTTTTGGCCATCCGGCACCGGGGCCGCCGAGAAGTTGGGAGGGAGGAAAGAACGGAGACCCACAGACCTCTTACGCAGGGCGGGAACGGAGAGGGCAGGAGTAGAGAAGCCGGTTGGGAGGGAAATCATGTGTCAGTTCGAAAAACGGACATACAAACAGGCTGCCTGCTCTGCAGACAGGACTGTTGGGGGCGACGGCCGTTCACCAAGCCCTACCACAAGAGGAAAGGGGGGAGGGTCTGGGCTGCAGCCGCTTCTCCCTCGGCTGGCGATCAAGGAAAACGGGTCACTCTCTTGGCGGTTATACCATACATAATACACACAGCAAGTCGCGGGTTTGGGCGTGGTTGGGCTCTGTACGATAATTAGGGGGCTCGGCACAACATGACACCAGAATGGACAGACAGATGGAGAATAGACTCCCCATACGCCAGTGCATAGAATCAAGCAAAACAAGCTGGTCACGACTTGCATTACAGCTGTGATTAACACATGGCCGAACAAGGCCTGTTTGACACTCATCTCGTGTCAGTGGCTAGGTCAATCGTCCCAGTAGAAGAGATGGAGAAACCAAAAATCCTTGTTCCTTCCAGGGGCCAAATATAGACCCGGGACCCACTCAAAAGATCTTTAGAAATCCTTAAAGCAGGATTGGCTAGAAGAAAAGAACGAGTGCCGGTACGGGGTCGAACAAGCTTCAATTCGATGCCGGAAGGGGCGAAATCCGTGGAAGCTTGGCGGTGGGAGCTTTGGCTTGGCGTTGTTGGGGGATGGGTTCATTGCGCAGATGCGCCGTTGGTGACACAAACGTCGGGAAATAGGGGACTTTGTTAACCTCTTTTACCTTTTTCGGCGTTCCCGCGTTGAAACGATCGGCGCTGCCGTGGTGTGGTTTTCCATAAAGTCTTCCAGAACGACACAACTTAATGCCCGGCTCCAGGGATCCAGATCCAGGGGAGGGGGGGTGCGGCTGTAAACGGAAGGAAGAGCTGCACGGATACTACTAATGTTGTGGTGGGGGGCCGAAACTTCCGACGTGTGGCTGATCGGTGCTGCACCGGGAATGTCGATCTGATTCAAGCAGCCCCATGTAGGGCGAGAAAAACCCCCGAGGGGACTGAGTGTTGCTTAGATTCCTCGTGCGCGAAACACCTCTTGGCTGTATCAGACTTGATATTTGTCAATAGAAAACTCCACCGACTGACTTGGCAATATTATGCCCTCGGGCCCCAATTTTTCTCCTTCGCCCTTCTCCGTCTCTCTTTTGCCCTTTTCGTATTCCTGTTGGTCCTCTCCGCCGCCGACTCTGTCTACTATGTTAATTCTCAGATGCCGGGGTTCCGTCTCCGTCTTTTTGTCCCCCCATTGAAACGGGAGATCGCGGTTCGAGATGTGGGCAAACTCCCCCTCTTTGGGAGTGGCCTGTTGCTTACACGCCTGGGCAGGTCGTGCCGATGCGAATGAGGCGGTCGGCCGCTCGTCCGTGATGTGCATGCATGGGCGATGGAGTTCCTCTCTGAACCAACATGGGCGACATATAGGTATCGAGCGAGGCTAAAGTTGACTCTTCAGAGGTCGGCATTCCTTGCCCTGCCGGGAGTTGGGATCAATGTCTGGTTCAGTCATGGAGGATCTTCTGGTTGAGAAGCTGGCACCCACGGACGCCAAGAGCCGTGAGAAGTTGCCGTTCCTGAGCAACTGAGCAACGAACGAAAGGACCTGCCAGCAGAAGTCTGAGCGGACTAACCATAAGTCTAATTAGGTCAAAATACGGCACGTAACCTCTCGATCCAGATGTCGAATGAAGATGTCGTACACTTTTTCCAAGTCGCCGTTTCGAGTCTCCAGGTTTGCAACCTGGGTTGACTCTAATAAGCCAATTGAAAACGAAAGCTTGATGTATTCAAGAACTGGGCACAGTTCAGTTCTGCTTATAAAATATGTGTCTCCAAGTGAACGGCTTCAAAATGCTAACCAGTGCAACTCTTGGCTCGGTAGGGAAGCATAGGAGTTCTGGTACAGGTTTGTATGTCGTGATTACCGACCCCAAAGGGAGGTGTTGAGCAAGTGAGTTCTTGTCACTTCTTCACATACGTCCCCTCACGTTCATCCTACGATGCGAAGCAACTAGATCGTCTAGATTTCTTGGATATCTCGATGATTATGTCAAGATAGACTTTGGGAGCTGAGGTTTTCCGTTGTCGGCGCTCCACAGAAGGATGCCCTCTTCCTCGCCCTATATGGGCGGTAACGGAATCTCAAATCTTGGGCTGGTTCCTTACAATTGTTCTAACTATACGTTAATCAGGATATGAACGGCAGGGGAAACCATGGTGGCCTAAAATAACCCACCATGGGTGGATAGTGGCAAGTGAAGCCGAAATGGGTGTAAGGAACGATATGAGCAATTAGTGATTACCTGGGTTGATCTTGCGGCGAGGTGATCTAGGAGTGAACAGCAAAATGAATGCCTCCATGTTAGGCCTCCCGGTTTCCAGGTCGCTTCCCACACTGGACTCTATCTTATCACAAAACCCGGCGCGGCGCCAAGCGCTTCCGCAGCTGCCCCCTCCGAGGTTCCGTTGCAGACACAATTGACTGAAATGAGGCATCGCATTCGCACACCATTTACAGTCGCGACGCAATATACTCGGCCCGCCCTAACATGGCGAATAACCAACTAAATGCAGACCACCGGCCTGGTCATCCGACTAGCCTGGCCGACCTCCTCCCAAGCTGCGTTACTACTACTACCCACCGCTTCAGCCGGCAGTCAGTTGGATGTTCCCCTTCTCGGCCGCGCAACACTTCACGGATCGGGTAACGATATGCACTGCAAAAGCCCCATGGCTAGCATTGACAAGCTTTGATGGTTCCTCTGTTAGCCTGGTGTTGAGGCGCATCATCTACAATGCCCAATCTTCCATGACACTCTCGTCGACGCAAGAGACGATGCCGGGGTAACCGTACTCATCCCTGCACCCCAGGTTTTTTTCGAGTCGCTTACTCCCTTTCCAAAATATCAGGTGCGGATTTGTCCTTAATTTTCATTTCAACCATAGTGGTTCATATATCGGCTTCTTCCCAATGGCCACTGCATATTTAACCGGGGGCAAGCGTACGGCCGACCCCAATTCACGATGCCTCATTTCTAGAAGCGGATGAGCAAGTTCTTCACATATCAGGAATAATTGCATAGCACAAGTATGGGCGAGGGAATGAGCTATAATATATATAAGAGCACGGCGGCTCCTCGAGGTCTTGGCAAACAACACCGACTCTCGACTTCATCCCCTGACAACATAACTTGGAGATAGCCAGACACGACAGCCGCCATGTATCTCCTCGCGACCCTCGTCGCGGCCGCAACGGCCGTGAACGCCCACTGTGAGTGATGTCTGTCTGACACGAAAGGAAAAGCAAGGTCACATTTGGCTGACAAGCGTATCCCCAGATACCTTCCCAGCGCTGGTACTGGGCAGCGCAAAACAGGGCGACTGGGTAAACGTCCGGCAGACAACCCACTGGCAAAACAACGGCTTCGTAGGCGACGTCACCTCGGCGGGGTTCCGGTGCGACCAGCTCTCCGCCGCGGGGGCGACGACGATCAACGTGGCGGCCGGGTCGACGGTCGGGTTCGCGGTCAACCCCAGCATCTACCACCCGGGCCCCGTGCAGATGTACCTCGCCAAGGTGCCCGAAGGCAAGACGGCGGCCGACTGGGACGGAAGCGGCGAGGTGTGGTTCAAGATCTACGAGGAGCAGCCCACATTCGGGTCGTCGCAGCTCACCTGGCCGAGCAACGGCGAGTCAAAGGCCACCGTCACCCTGCCCAAGTGCATCGCCAGCGGCGAGTACCTGATAAGGGTCGAGCACATCGGCCTGCATGTCGCCCAGAGCGCCGGCGGCGCGCAGTTCTACATCTCGTGCGGCCAGATCAACGTCACCGGCGGCGGCACCGAAGAGGGGAGCCCAAAGGTCGCGTTCCCCGGCGCTTACTCCGCCACTGACCCGGGCATCCTCATTAATATCAACTACCCCATCCCGACGTCGTATACGAACCCCGGACCGAAGGTGTTCAAGTGCTAGGTGGGAGAGACGAAATGCTTGGAGGATAAGGGGCGTGGAAGCATGGATTGGTGTGCGAGGATCTTCTGCATGACTCGTCGGCGGAACCAACAGCATAGAGCTGTCTGCACTTCACAGTCGTTATCATAACCGCCCCAGGTCACGGCTCCGGGGGCTTCTAGTGATTTGATAATTTGATCGCTGCGACCATACATAGCCCGTGGAATCTCCGAACCGTTGTGGTGATACCCCTCGAAAGATGGGGTTTTCAAAGTGACATTCGACATAGTGACTCGTATAAGATTAGGGATATGCGGTTAGATGTGAAATCAACTTCCGCCCACGACGTAATTATAGTGCTGCCTCGGAGACTCAGGCAACAGCACCGGCCCCCGTACGCCTTGATATCTCTTCCACTTGCCTACGCCTTGGCCAACCCGGCAGGCCGGCCCAGGAGGCCAAATTTCGAGCATCTCGACTCTTGTTCCGTCCTCCCTGGCTGTGGGCTCGTCTCCGTGTTTGCTGCCTATGGCTCCACCAGACCGAGAAGGTCTCGGAAATGGCGTCCCACTTATATCCGTACAGAAATGCAAACCCCATTGTAAGAGCTGTCACTGGGATGGCGACCATCCAGAAGAAGGTCTGGTCCAGGGTCTTATTCCGTCGTGATGAGTTCCCTTTCGGCCTCGTAAAGGCTCAACCTGGATTTGCTCGTCACTCGGAACGAGTCTGGGCATAGGACCCGGCCATAGTCGGAGAGCACGCCCCACTGCGCCCTACCTAGAGTGGTCAGCGATTGAAGCTCATCCTGTATCATGTGAAGTTGTCGATAATGGCGTCGTTGGGGATTCTTCGTCGACTGCATGGCCACCTAGCGGAGCTTCCGCCTCGTGATGCCCACGGCATCCGTCTCCTTACCGTCGACGAGGCCGCTGAGATTGCTGAGGACCATCGCGACGGGGAACTCGGACCCGATAGCCTCGAGATTGAGGCATCCCGCCCGACTCGTCGTCGATCCCAGAAGTACCAGGTCTTTCCTCGCATGCCTCAGGAGCGATGTCGCTTTGGCTATGGTCGATAGATTCCTGATCTGTGTGGCGGTCGCCGTGCCCCACGAGTATGAACTGCTGGCACCGTACCCGCTCTGCGACCCTTGGGGGTAGAGACGAGATTTTCGGGTCGCTCTCGCATCATGGCTATTAGTCGCGCCATGGGAGGCGGAGCTCGCCGTCCGTTGCTCGGATCGGAGAGCGCCGCCGACCCAGGTACGGGACACTCTGCCCGCCAGGACGAGATTTGAAATTAGGAGCTCCTCGAAAGCGCGGACCACGCTGCTCGGTAGAAAAGGTAGCGTGGCACTCGGGACGCCGCCATGGTCACTCGACGGAACCATGGCACCCCTTCCCAGACGGATGGACAGATGCAGCTCCCGGGCGCTCTTGCGGAACCTCTCCAGATGGCTGACAAAGTGCTGGACCATAACGATGTATTCGTTGAGAGTCTCGCGGTTGGCATGGGAGAGCCGAAGATGCTCGGACTCGCTTGCTTGAAGCCAGACGGTGCAGGGGTCATCGATGGCTTGAGCTGTCGGTGTGCAGATATTGGCCTCTACGTGTTTCTCGTGCAGGTGCTGGAGAGCCAGCTCGAGGCTGTCGTACTGGTCCTGGTCCTGGCAAATCTTGCAGAGCAATTGTGTGTGTTTTGGGGCTCGTTGCTCTGCAGTAGCAGACTTCGTTTTCGTCTTATCTCTTCATCTCGTACGTATTATCACGGCCGGGGCCTCCATGGGAACCTTTGATAGCATCTCAATCGTCTAGGTGGTGCCTTGGTCAGCGGTGGTTGTCCACGTTCTAAGAGCGGGCATGCTGTACGGTAGGGGGAACTCACTGTCATCATTTTGTCCACTGAGCCCCAGTACTTCTTCCAACAGCGGTGAACAACCTCGAGCTCCTTGGGGATAAACATGCCTGTTATGTCTCTGGATAGGCAGACGAGCTTGCGCACAGCCTCGTCCATTCGCATGTCGAGCTGGGACCCAGCCGGTGTGTCACTAGCCTCCGCCGTCTCATCGTCGGTCCACAATACACGGAGCCATTCCATGCCTTACTGGCGCCCCTTCCAACATCTGAATTTGCAAGCTGATCTTGGCTTGGCTGTGCCAGCAGGCGGGGATGTCGATGCTCAAGCTCCCGCAAGGTACACTCGAAACCGGCGAGGTAAAGGACTCGATGCCTCCTTCGAGTGATGGACTTTTCGACCTGGCTCAGCAAGCGATAGACTCTGACGGATGAATTCGGGTAACCCTCTTCGTAGCGGCTTGTTGACGACTGCCGAATGACATTCCACGTGAAAAACGGAGAAACCGTATCCATTATGGGGGCTGGATCGTCTTTGAAAGCAACGCATTTGCCTTCCTTGTCCCAAGATTCAGCAGAACTTGGAACATTATTTGAAGAAACTTCTGTCGTTTTAGGCGTATTGCTGCTGCTTCTGCTGCTATTGCGGCCGCCCTTAAACCCGCTGGGAGCACTGGTTCCCGTCCCGGTACCTACATTGCCGCCCTCGCTGTCGTCGGAAGATGTCTCAATGAGACATTTCTTTGGGTCAATGAAGTTTAAGGGATCATTGATGATTTTGTTCTTCAAGATACCCTTTGGCTCAATAAGCGACCTTCGGCTGCTCCGCCGTGTTCGGCGACTGGAAGGGCTGTCGTAATCATCTGAAGGGGAGTCGTCGATCATCCCACGGACGAGGGTCAGTTGGAGGGTATCCAAATCTTCGCGTTCCATGAGCGTGATCCACCGTTCAGGTGTCAACCGATCGAGCTCGCCGTTAAGCAGGGTGAAGTTGGAGGAGCTCGCCCCTTCTTCCAATGACACATGGCACCGAGTAACGCTCAAAACATGTTTCATGAAATCCTGCCAGCTCTGTTAAACACGGTAAGGCTGTTTGGTCCTGATTCGAGCTCACATTGTACGGAATAGGTGGCCTGATAACGAGATAAAAGTGGCCGAACTCCTCGTCGACAATCCTCACGGTCAACGGTTGTCGACTTTCTCCAGACGACTATATCAACGACGAGATTCTTGCCACGGAGGTCCGGCATAGATATATCTCCACACGTAATTATGATATCTTAGAGACGTGTTAGTCAAAGACTCCAACTGCTGCAACTGTGGAGTAGGCATGACCATGAACCTACCTGGCTCCAAGAGGAGGCACCACAGCTGAGTGACGTAGAATTGCTCGTCGTCCCGGAACTCCCTGGCCAAGGGGGAGTACGCATCAGATGCGTCGATGTCGTTGTGACGGGGGAGGTCGCCGTGGAAATACGGAAGGAGATGCAGTGCGATGTGCGCTGGTGTCCGCGACCGGCGTCGCAGCAAGAAAGGCACGCTGAGGAATGTGACGGAATCTTCATTCCATGTTCCCCGGGAATCTCGGTTATCGTACCGCACGACGTATCCTCGATTTGAGGCCCCCTCAGAGCGATTGTGGCTGTTCCGCAATAGGTTCAGCGCTACCGACTTCATCGTGTCTGAGGCGTATGGGCAGTACAGAACGAGATCCTGTCCGACATGCCTTAGTTAACGGGGTTGTGAACACAGTTCTTCCCATGTACTGACCTCAAGCGTCCGCAGGTTTCGCTCTGTCTGCTGCAAGTGGCTATTTAAGAATCCGTCGTTAACCCGCTGCTGCGTGCTAAGACTCTGGTTTGGATGGTTGACTTACAGCCACCGCATTTGGACGTTCTTTGAGATTTCGGCACGAGCCGTGCAAACCAGCGTGACCAAGCTCTCCCCAGTCTCGTCTGCGTAGTTCTCTGCAGCACTGATGGTCAGGCACTCAGTTTTAGACCCACGGCCGGGCCCGGGGTTGCGAGGGATCGCCCCACTGGACAGGAGTCGGTGACCCGCGTGAGAGCATCACAGACAAGCGTTCTGCGGCATTTGTCACGCTGACTGGGGTAAAGTAATGGTTTTGATGCCGGCGCCTTCGTTGGCCCTGTTACTGCCATCTCGATGATACCAATGAAGAGAACGGAATGCTGGGGCGATAAGTGCTCCTATGGTGGCGGGAGCTTGGCGTTGTGGGCGCCGTCGAGGCAGAGCCCCCATCTTCGCTTGAAATTGAGGAGCCCTCCGATTTTACGGCATCCAAATCGTTATCCTTGGTGCCGTATTCAGAATCAGAGCCATCGTCGTCCTCGATGACCACTGCTTTTGGGGGCCCGAGTTTGATCTCATCTCTTTGCCAGTGAGCATCTCGTGCAGGTTCTAGCGTGGTTGGTGTGCTTTCCCGGGAGGTCTCTGCAGGAATCTTCACTACCTCCTCTCGGAAGGTGACGGTTGTGTTCCTCGACATCTTTGGTTTGGGGGTTTGGATCTGTCTCCTCTGCAAAGCAATACTTTTGCAGGGACGGCTCGTTATGCGTCTTTTCTTTGCTCCATACCTATAGTATGTTGGGAAGGGCGAATCCGGATAGAATGCGCGCTCATTTATCAGCGCTCGACTCACCGCCAGCCTTGCGTTCGACTCAACCCCCACTCCCACCCCCTGTAGCTCGTGCGCCTTGGGCTGAGCTGCACAAGGCATTTTGCACCTTCCGCAGAGAAGCCGCCCAGGCAGAACCTGATTGGATAAGTCACTCGCTTAGCGCCGATACTGCCTCCTCGTCTGCCGAGAGAATAGGTACTTGAACAGTCGGAAGCAAAGTCCCGCATTGGCAAGAACAGTACATGACACTACCTACCTAGATACCTAGACTGGGGAGTGCAGGACACTCTGGTAACGTAACAGAGCTGAACTACCGTGCGAGGCTAGCTGCCACATTTATCTCTAGAAGGCCATATATTGATGACGCCGTTGTGCTTGACAAAGCCGTGCTCAGTCAACCTCAGCCTTGGCCCTGAATTTTGTAGCCGGTCCAGGCTAGAGGAGACTCGCAAGGTCAATGTCAGCAAAGTCTGCCGCTCAAGAAGTAGAACATCGCAGGCTTCCCTCCAGACTCCACCTCCGCAATACTGCACTTACCATATATGCAAGTTTTCTTCACCATACACGCCGCTTTTCGGGATGTTAAAAGATAGATATTGACAAGAAAACACAGATGGGATTTTGTTTTTATATAGCCCTTTCCCTATTTGAGACCAAGGGTGCTAAAAGGAAACGAAAAAAAGAAAGGCCTAGGCGGCTCGAACAAAAGAGTTCGGACTCGGTGTCGAGTGTCCTAATCTCTTTGTCGCCGAGCCGGTTGTTGATTTTTGTCGGTTTCAGTTTGTCGCTCATTACCACTCCACAGTTTGACCTGAACAACATGGCCATGTTGCCGCCTGCTGTGGTCCTTGACGATTAGTTTCTAACCCGCATATATATGTCTATTTCAAATCGCCCTCACGTGCACATGGCTACACGCCCACCGCCAACGCCCACGCCCTCGCCCTCGCCCGCCTACATGCCCATCCATATACTGCCGGATTCCATTATGCCTACACACGCACATTCTCCCATACCTCTAAACGCCAGCAAACTGCAATACATCGACTCGCACACGCACCCACACGCCCACACTGCCACGCCAGCGACACCATTTGTCATGGACAACGATACCCTCTCCCCTATACGCATCTCATACTGGACTGTCCTCTGGATTGGGCCATTAAGCCTCATAGATTGGGATGTTTCAGTAAATAGATGTATTTCGTGATGTAGCATTACCGCCGTGACGGCATCCGTCTCGGATGAGGCCATCTCCGGACGCCAGCCATACCTGGTGATACCAAACCCATCCGACGCCACTGCACAAGCTGTCGAGATTGGACTGACAGCGCGTTAATTATAACTGTCAAACCTACCTGTCTCTCGCATTTCCAAATAGCATCGCCTTGACGCCCAACATGAACTTTGGACTTTGGCAACGCCCTTAGTACCGGTCTGGCCACATGTCCCCCGGTACACCGTCTTCAATCATCGGCCTCCAGATGGCAAAATCAGCCAGCTCAATTATGATGTCCAATATCTATATTAAATCTATCGGTGGATATTTCTGGAATCGCTATTTCGTCATCGGTCTTGTTGATAACTGGGTCTCGACGGCTGGCTCGGAGGGTTCAAGCAACTTACAAAGCTATTGATCTTATGATAGGTATAGGTATCACACTGTAGTTGCTATGAGGATACCGCCTTGGGGGAAGTTGGGACATTTTCTCCTCATTATCGGAGACCTGGATGGATGATGGACGTCTCGATGCTGCCATGTGGGTCGCCAATTGAGGCTCAAACACACAGAGCTTATCTAATAATCTCTTAGGCGGTGATAACCGGCAGTAAACACTACGCTAGCTACGTTTCGGGCTAGCAGCCCGCTGTCCAACCCCTTCCAAATTTCAGCCGTTCATCCACACGGCAACCGGTTGAAACAATCTCCACCAAGCTTCAACAACAATATCCGCAATCGATCCGCCAAGGTCATCGGTATCGTTAGAGCCGCTCCCTCTCTGCTCTCTGTGGCTCCGTCGGTTTTATTCCTTCTGCCTAGCATTGTTATACTTGATCAGTGGCGTCGCGATCATTTGTTCACTGCAGCCACGACGTGCTCGCGTTCCATGTGGACCGTCCACCGTTAGGTCGTCAACATTGCTAGCTGATGGGCTAAACCACCAACATTGACCAAGACGCTCGACACATTCTGCTCGAAACCACGCATCTAACGAAACCTCTACCATTTAAATATCATGTCTTCCGATACGGAGCAATCCGCGCAGCTGGTCGCCGGTGTCGGCAGTCAGAACCAGCCTGCTCTGATTGACGACCCGTCCACCCCGCCAGAGAACGATGCGCTTCCGCCACCCTCTTCGCAGGTGACACTTCCATCTACCGAAATACCTGCGTCACCTATCGACCCTACCCAGTCCTTCAAGACCGAGGTGAACGATGATCGCATCGCCGCAGGTGCTGTCATTCGGTCTTCCCTTACCCCGCCACCCTCCTCCCAAGTCCCGACAAATGGCGGCGCCGCTCTCACCCAACCATTGGCATACCTTAGCTCGCAGAGATCCGGCATCTTCTCTCCGCCTGAGACCGGCCTCAGTACCAGCAATTACAGACGAGACGGTCTTGCCTCGTCCGAATACACTCCCCCATCCCCTCAGCAAGTGGTCGCAGCTTCACCAGATGAACTTCGGGGCCTCCTTCAGGCATGCATTGCGGAACATGCAAAGTTGAAGATGGAAGCTGCCCACCATAAGTTGCAATTCAACCTTCTGAGCCTCCAAGCCGACGAAGATGCCAAGCGAGCAGTCGTTGAACACGAGATGACCCGGCGGGAGGTGGATGCGCTACGAGACGCTGAGCACTCTCGATATGCTCGGCGTGAACTCAGCACCGCATCTGAGTCCGCCCAGGCAAAGTACTTGCAGCTGAGGGTCTGGTACGAGCAAGTCGTCGAGGAGAACGAATCATTGAATAAGCGGCTCAAGCTAGCGAAGAAGGTCATCCACCAGAAAGAAGACGAAGTTGTCAATTTGACCGACGAGAGAGACATGCTCCTCAATCGCATTCGCGAGAACCGCGAACACTTCCACCTGCTTTGCAGCCCTGGAGGCATCTTCCATACGGCCCTGACGCCGAAGACCCAGACTGTGTCGTCGTCGCCCGTTCAACACAGAGCTACTCCGCGACAAACGCCGAGATCGGCACACAGGGATCGAGAACACGGCCAAGAACCGTTTGACGTGCTTCTCAAGGCTGCAACCCAAGAAAACAACAGCGCCCCAACCACGCCGACGGCCAACTACAAACCCGCCGCTCCCCGGAGCCAGTCGAAGCATACCCGCAACGTGCAGTCCATGTCATCGCTCCCAACTACTCCGACACCTCGTTCTCGAGCTGCCACCTCGGGGCTTCTCCCCTCGGTCGATGTTGTGCCACAATCCGAGCCGCCGTATCGCCACAGCCGGTACATACCGGAAACCCCAACGTCGGGGCGACACCACCGCCGGCGAAAGAGCAGGGAAAGCACCATCTCGGCCGAGGACAACGAAGAACTGGCGCGCCAAGCCCTTCACTCCTTTGCTTCCCGCGGGTCTGAACCCTCCCGCAGCTCGCGCCGGCGTCACGCGGCCGAAGAGGCCGAAGAGGAAGTCTTCGAGAGCCAGGCAAGCCAGGCAGCCTCGGAGATGCTTCGACGCGACCCCCGAGAGAGCTTCGAGGTCGCCAGCTCCGTTGATGCATCGCGCGACGGAACCCCGACGCCGGCAGCAGCTGAGAGGAGCGCCAAGTTGCAGGCCAAGCTGTTCGCAGGCCTGAATAAGAGCGGGGCTGCGACCACGGACAAGAGGAAATTCAGCGGCCACGGGGAAACAAGAGACGACGTTGCTAGGCGGGAGGTGCTGACGAGCCCGACCAAGAAGCTGCGCGTCGCCGGCGGATTGCGCGACCCCAACCGGGTCGGGCTTGGTATACAGTACAGCCAGGAGGCATGAGGATATTTCTTGTTTTCTATATGGTGCGGTTGCACGCCGTTTTGACGGACAGGCTAGGGTTGGTTGGTTGGGAACTGGCTCAGCGTGGATTCGGGGAATATTGATTTGGGGCTACCTGTGAGGTCCTTCGAGTCTAACTATATGGCTTGAGGATTGTCATATTTGACCATGGTTTGTTGAAGGGCTGGTCGCTTTGAGGTGTTGCACAGTGGTTCGAAGGCCAGGGTTTCTACGGCGTTGGATTTGACTGCTCGTGTGTCGTGCTGAGCAGTTACTCGCTCATGCCCACTTGATGCAAGGATGATTTCTTTGGTTTGTTTCGGGAAGGCTATGAGCTGGATGGATGGATGAATGAGAGTTGATGACTTAGATACCTAGGTAGCTAAAACCCCAGCTACAGGAACTGCAAGAGATATGACAGCTCTTGACATACGGCTGGAAAATGCATTGATAAGTTGAAATAATCAGTCCTCGGAGGCTATCTATACCCATCACCCCTGTGACTACCGCCTTCGAAGGCTTTCCCCCAAGCGCCTGCCATCTATCGCATCATAACACGGGCTCCCGTCCTCCCTAATCCACGTAAGGATACCTCCTCGTGAGCACCGTTGGTGGCCATGCTACTAACAAATCCGTTGCAGAGCCTAGGGAAATAGAGGCACGGCTTACTAGGCCACTTGCGATTGAAGCAAGAACGAACCGGCTCACTCCGCAGCCTCTTGAGTGCAATCGGCTGATTCCGGCCCCACACATTGGATGCTGGCGTTGGTTCGGATACGGGGCTCGGGTAGCTCCACACACAACAGCAACCCCGACATCGATTGATTATTGAGGACCAGTTCTGTTGCTCGTGAGAAACTCCTCTTACTGTAGGTTGCTCAATTTTGAAGAAGAATATCTGCTGTCATGTTTTCTGTGTCTGGTCTGCATCCCCGTTCTGATGAGGACCTGCTTGACGGTGCGGAGAATCGCCGTGGAGAGATTCCAGGCTCCTCGTTGCCTGGGTTTAAGATCTCCCGCCATTCCGAGCAGAAGCCGAATGCCTGGGACCCTGCCAATATTCCCCACTTGGGGCCGGCAACTGCACCTCGACCATTTCCTTAGCCGGCGTGGACCGCGCTGGGTAAGTTTAAGTCCGATCTCGTCCTCTTACCTCTCGAATATCTTCCTCTCCTTCGTTTGTGTTCTCTCCTTAGTTTCCTCTCCTCTTTTCTTGAGTTGTCCATTGCTCAATTGCTGAAGTCAGTCAAGCGATTGACCTTGCCCAACCCGCACGTAGTCCCCTGGCTTGAATAATATCTCGGTAGCTCGACTCGGCAGTTTCGACAAGAACAAGGGACACCTCCCCCAAGCTCCTCGACTACCCCCCCTATCGATCGTACCATACCACACTCTCGAACAGCTTCCACGATGGCCTCCGCGGTCCCCAGAGGCCTCAAGGCCGTCCTCACCAAGGCCCCAACCGACACAGTCATCGTCTCCTCCCTGCGCACCCCCATCTGCCGATCGTACCGCGGCCAGCTCAAGGACGCCTACCCGGAGGAGCTCCTCTCGGTAGTCCTGCGGGCGACGCTCGAGGCGAACCCGTCCCTCCCACCCGGCGCCGTCGAAGACGTGGCCGTGGGCGTGGTCCTCTCGGAGCTGGGCGGGTCCAAGGCGGCGCGCATGGCGCTCAACCACGCCGGGTTCCCGAACCAGACGAGCCTGTACACGGTCAACCGGGCGTGCGCGTCCAGCCTGCAGAGCGTGGCGCTGGTGTCTGCGCAGATCCGCGCGGGCGCCATCGACTGCGGCATCGGCGCGGGCATGGAGAGCATGACGCGCAACTACGGCTCCAGGGCGATACCCGTCGACGCGTGGCCGGCGCTGCGGAGCCCCGACACGGCGGCCAAGGACGTCCGCGACTGCGTCATGCCCATGGGCCTGACGAGCGAGAACGTGGCGAGGCGCTACGGCGTCGGCAGGAGGGAGCAGGACGAGCTGGCCGTCGAGAGCCACGCGCGGGCGGCGCGGGCGCGGGAGCAGGGGCGGTTCGCCGACGAGATCGTGCCGGTCAACACGCGGTTCCAGGAGGTCGACAGGGAGGGGAACAAGGTGGGCGAGGAGCGCGCCGTGACGGTCACGCAGGACGACGGGATCCGCGCCAACGCCAGCCTCGAGGGGCTCGCCAAGCTCAAGCCCGCGTTCGCGGCCGACGGGGCCAGCACGGCGGGGAACTCGAGCCAGGTCAGCGACGGCGCGGCGGCGACGCTGCTGATGCGCCGCAGCACGGCCGTCGGGCTCGGGCTCGCCGACTCCATCATGGGCAAGTTCGTCGCCGCCACGACGGTCGGCTGCGCGCCCGACGAGATGGGCATCGGCCCCGCGCTGGCGATCCCGAAGCTGCTGGCGGGTCTCGGCCTCGCCAAGGAGGACGTCCAGAGATGGGAGCTCAACGAGGCGTTTGCGAGCCAGACCATCTACTGCCTGCGCGAGCTGGGCCTCGTCGAGGCGTGGGAGCAGGGCAAGGTCAACCCCGACGGCGGGGCTATCGCGCTGGGCCACCCGCTCGGCGCCACGGGGGCGCGTATGGTCAGCACGCTCATGCACGGCTTGAAGCGGGATGGTGGTGAGGTCGGCGTCGTGAGCATGTGTGTCGGTGAGTTTCCCCCCTTTTACCTCCTGCTCTCCTTGCTCCATCTTGCGCGGAGCCCTCGCGTTTGGGGTGGCCACCGGGTGTTGGGTGAATGTTAAACTGATTTCATCATAGGAACTGGAATGGGAATGGCTGGGCTGTTCGTAAGGGAATAGTTCGAGGCTCTAACGAAGCCCACCGTCCAAGAACGAGGTGGCGCTCCTCAGAGAGTATTTAGAGTGGGCTAATTGAGAATAAGCTGCCTAATGTGCCCCCCGATTGGATAACGTAGTGGATGGATGCGCAGAGAGTTGTCGCCCCTCATTCCAAAGCAGGGGACACTCCGCCTCGATGGGACAGAGTCCCTTACAGAATGTGTATATAACCTAGATGTCCAAGGGAAAATACCCGAGTTTCTTTGTTTAAGGTTGCTGGCCACCCCAATTGGCCCCCCTGAACAAAGTGCATGCCTGCTTGCCGCCGAGGGGCTACTTGGGTCGACTACCTCGAGCAAATCTCTGCTCATCTATTACCAGCAACGCTTAATGGTGGGGTCGAGGCAGCGAGAGGGGTCACTAATATTAACATCATTAATATTAACATCAGGGGGCACTCGTTCAAGCACGGTAGCATGGGGATAGTCTTGCTTGTGCGCGCGCTGCAAGTTGAGTATATTTCGAAATGAAGGACTATGAGCTCATTCTCGCTCCCACAACCGACCCCTCGCCGTCCGAATGCCCCAAACTCCCCCGATCACGACGGCGACGACCCTAAAGACTCCTATCGAGAAGGGAAATTCGATGTTGTTGAGAGGAACGGTTTAGTGTCCGCACGAGGAGCAGGAGCCTGGAAGTGCCACGGTTAGCATCGATGTCAAGATAAATAAAAGCAGTGTCAAATGCCGACGGCATATCATGGAACTTACAGCCAGAGCCGCAGTTGCAGCTAGAGGCACCGGAGCAGCCACAGTCGCCCTTCATATTGATGACTTGGGGTGGGTTGGTTGGTTGGTGGGTTGGTTGTTGGGATGTTTTGTTGCGTGAGGCTTGGGTTCTTTCGATAGTATGTATTATCGGTGTCGATCGGGGAAGGAAGAGAAGGTGTAGGAACGGGTTGAGCCAAGCTTATATAGACGTGCAGCTTGCTGTCCGGGCTCGGCATCTGGACAAGCCAAGGGTTCAGCTCGCCCCGGCAAACGCGGTCTTTGTGCGTTGCTCTCGACCATTGATTCCAGATCGCCACCGGTTCTGCATCACTAGTGGTAGACAAATGCTGCATCCACTGCAGCCTATGCTGACTGCAGTTAGCCGAACAGACTAACAGAGCTTCCGGTTCCGGGTTCGCGGTCCAGCCGAGCATCCCAAGCACCAACCTCATGACCACGATCGTCCGCCAAGTTCCATTGCTTTCTTCTTCCCCCGTGGCAAATGAGCGGCCACGCGCTTTCCCCACGATTTCCCCCCCCCCCCTTGCATCGCGGGATTCCGCAGCCGTTACGTTTCTATTAGTCGACCAAGGCAGCCTCGCGGGATGGACTTGTAATTGTCCTGTAGAGGCCTAGCTTAGTGGCGCGAAACCAGGCCAAAGTTGGTGGTGAGAACACGAGCTGGCATTGTCTAATTCGTCCATTGCACAGTCAATGAATCCAATTACAAATGCTGATGACTTGTCCATATTCATGTGGTTATGTCTACTGTGGTGGATATTCTACAAACCCTTCGACCCTCGTCGAGCCTCATCATTATCTCTTGACCTTAAATTTGGTAGGCAAGGCAATGATTTCTACCTTAGCAGCTATCGCCAATTCTGATGCTAAGACTGTAATTCTCGCCTCTAATGTTTCTTTTTTCATTCTTCTTGATCTCTGTCTGCTTTCTCTCTCTTCTCTCACGTGTGTAGTCGGGGATGTGTCTCCTAAAGCGGATGCTCCAACCTCACGGATACGGCATGCCAATATGCACTCAAATGCGCGCACCGGCATTTGACTCGACTTCTAAGTGGACAATGCACTCTCCCTCCACGCCAACACACATCGTACAGGTACAATTGGTCGACTCCAGCCCCTGTTGGCTCTCATCTATTGGCCATACCGCCACGACTGTTGCCACGCCGCCACGCCGCCATGCGCTCCTCGATGCCGGTTCACACTGCAATTTCGCGGGGTGTCCCGCGAATTTCTTGGCACCCCGTGGTTCCGAATCTGGCCTTCTGGGCGAACGTCGTGGGGTGATTAATATCTGTAGGTCTCGTTCTAAACGCTCCATTCTAGGCCCCCTGTTTCAATCCGAGTTCCAGCACAGCTGGATGGCCAAATTTCAGCATATTTTCGAACCACTCTCCCGGCTCCGATACTCGCCCGACGCGATTCTCGAGGTTGGCACGCGGGAGGAGCTATGACATCGTATGTTGGGAGCCGAACTGGCAGGGGCTGAAACCGACTTGAAATCGACCTCCTCGATATCGGATGACTCTTCTGCAAAACATTTACTTCTTTTTCACTTTTTCACAAAGTATGGCCGCATTTAAGGCGCGAGCTCTCTGCTAACCTGTCCCACTAGAACAATGACCCCATAAACCCCTCCCATCGATTTCTTCCCCCTTTCCAGCAGAAACAGTGCCTTCAAATATCGCAATGTCCACCCAAACCCATTACCAGAGCAACCGGTCCAAGGCGAATTCCCGAGGCAGAACTGCCGCTCCCCGACCGCCAGCCGAGACTGCCACGCAGGTCCCGAACCGCGACGGCGCCCGCGGACAGATGGTCCAGACCTTCGGCATCGTCATGATGGCCAGCCCATTCAACCCGCTGCCCTTCCCGCTGCAGCTGCCCCTCGGTGCCACCCTGCTCGTCAACTCGGAGGGGAACGGGGCCGCTACTCGGAGGGGGCCGAGCTCCACGTCGAGTGCAGGCCGGCGCTAGTTAGAGGCTCCGGGTTTGCAACCTGCTGAGCTACGGAATCAATGGAGCGGGGCCGCTGACGTCTGCGGCCTGGTCGGGAAGGAAAGACCAAGACCGGAAGGAAAGAACAAGGGGGTTCGTCGGCGAGTACCGACAACAATATCGAAGTCTCGGCTCCTACGGCGATCTTGTTGAAGTCTTGCACTGGCTCTTGAGAACAAAAACCCCGACCCAAATGAGATTCGACCGGAGCCTACGGCTTAGAGACAGACACTTGTGGAAAGACTTTGGACCTAATTCGATAGGAGAAGGAAGTCCTTGTGCGGGGAGTGGACAACTGCTTCATTTAAAGCGGCACCATCTTCCCACTCAATTATTAACACGTTCTCAAATGTTCAGACCTAGATGGCAACAGGGATAGCAAGTTACGTTTGAGTGGTACTCTAGATCTCGTGGTTGGTTGGCTCTACCATTACTCTGGACCATGAATAATCTATGTAGCATCCTCGTCAATCTTGAGTCTTCTAGTGTCATACCACGATGTTGATATTATGAGCCACCAAATATACGATGCATGCCTGTCAGACCTTGGTTTACTGACGTTAGTGGTTTATTTTGTATTCTTGTCAACCACTGCAAGGGCCCCCAGAGCTTTGCTGTCCGTCATGGATCTCCGGTCTAACTCATTGCAGTCTTCAGAAGTCTCATTCACATCTACAAATAGTAGCTCCATCAACGTACTTGCCACTGTAACAAACTGTGGAAATCGGGTAAGACCCTAAGACCCTTCTGCACTTGCCCGATATGGCAAAGCGATGGACCATCACCCTTGAGACGTGATTATTGTGGCTTCAAGGCTTTGATTCAAGGGCGAATGAACCAATGGCGCTGACGGGGCACAAGAGATCTGGACCTAGAAGCTGATCACTGTAAGCGTTGTCTTGATTACGAATCTTAGTCATTGGAACGGGAGGACTGCGTTGGCACCTCTGGAGTGTCTGATCTTCTCGGGGCTAATTACAGCTGACGTCTTCACATGCTAGGGGTAGAGTATCACGGATGTTTGGCAACACCAAGTAATCACCGTGAATCCTTCTGGCACACCAGCCGTTCAAAGTCGTGGATTCACCCGTTGCGTAACCTAGATCGAAGCTTTTTGTACGGCAGACGTAAGCCGTCATCAGTCATGGGGCTAGTCTAGCGTGGGCTAGACGCCGACGTTGTATAACATCAAGGGGGTCCTCAGTGCTACAAAGGCCCGGTTCCTGCTCGATCAACCACCGTATTTCGTGCCCGGAAAACCTGTCTTTCGTCTGCTTTGGAGAGCCTGTTTGTGGTAATTAACATAACAATCAGTAGTAATTTATGGGATCGCCAGATTCGTTTCGGGTCGCACTTGCCCCCCGAGCGCTTAAGTGGTGATGTTCCAATCACTCGACTTGAACGGACTCGGCATGGACTTGCATCCAGAACTTTCCTGATTGGGCTGTGCCGCTAGGTAGCCCAAGACCCAGATCCAAGCTGGTCCACCCATTAACCGAATGGTATCGTGGAAGGCGACGAATTAGGTCGTTGAGCTGCATTCACCCGTCGCTAACTTGCAAACTGGATGCAGAAATATAAGAGCATGGATCTGAGGGCTTTTGCATCGTGAGAGAAACTTGTATTGTAAATCTTTCATGAGCGAGCGATTACCAAACCCATACCTGTATCCAGCATCCAGCGGCCATTCAAGCGACACGGATCGACTTAAAACGAGCCACAAGTAAGCCAGTTATTCAGCCAGAGGTAGGCCTGGATCCTCGCCGGCTTAACTCAACCAAGATACTGAACTCATATTCAGCCAGATACTTACCAAAAATCGACCACCAAAATCCCGAGCCGCCCGGTCTTGCACCACTGTGCCGACCCGGTCGACGATAGTAGGGGGTCGAAGGCCAAGAGGGAAAGGGGCGATGTGCGAGTCGAGCACCATCCGGGTGGTATGCCCGACCTGCGAGAGGCAGATCACGTCGCACACTAACATGCACTGGTGCCGCGAGGCGCGGCGCCGGGCGCTGTACGGGCGCTGCCGGATGGGGGATTGCAAGAAGGATGAGGAGTACAGAGGGCTTAACTGCAGCCCTTGTCGAGACAAAGCTGAGGAGCAGATGGTCAAGGAGGGCTACGGGTATGCTGATGCGAAGGGATATACCTGGTAATCGAGGGTTGAGGTAGATTACCTATATAACACCCGCTAGGTCGTAAGTCATAACAATATGTTATCAGGTTCAACCGGACCGAAAACAAGAGTTGTGCTGGAAAAATCAACGAGATATCAAAATCGTGGACGACGCAGGAGACAAGGCGGTTGGTTACCTAGCTATGTACCTACCTACCTAGGTAGGTAATTAGGTAGAGGTAGTTACGAATTACCAAGATGAAGAAGACATACGAAACTCAAACACACCATTTGACTTTGAGTAAGTCGACAGGGTCCATACAACTTCCCTCCACATATCAATCAGATTGAGGAGCTGGGCCTTCCAGCAGAAGAATACGCCATCGCAATGGCAGACGCGCTCGCCTTTCTCCACTGGGCTCCAAAAGTCGATGCCAACGACGTGGAATTCGTCATCACACGCCCTCACCCCCCCAATCAATCTAGATCAGCCCTGGACTCACGGCCTGGCATCGGATCTCGGGAGTTTACCTCTGCTTTCGGTCTACATGCTATGTGGATTCTCGATTTCGATTGCTGCAGGGAGCTCTCCATGGATGAGAGCGGTATCGAACAAGCTGCCAAGTCTTTCTGGCGCAACGACCCGTACTATCCTCGGCCAGGTAGCAGTAGTGCGCAGGATCAAGAACTGTGGCACGTTTTCAAGACTCGGTTTCTCCACGCAAGCGGATTGATCTTAAAGGAGGAGGACGAAGCTGTTCGACAACTGCCGGGGAGGTTAGTGGCCAGAATTATCGAGACGCGTGGCACTTGGACGAACGGCTTGGGTCCATGATGGTCGAGAGCCCCGGCCGGCGTCGCTTGCGAAGGGTTCCTCGACAAAGACGGTTCTACTCCCGGACGACTCCGTCCCGGCCCGGGTCCATCCAACCGAACTCGATAGCGACGTTGAAGTAAACGCTGCGCGGAAGACGGCCGGGTTGGAATATTTGATGCTGAATATGTACGGGTGGGTACACTTACTCTCCAGAGTCCAAATTCGGGATCCTTTTGACTGGGGCACGGGCTATTGTACAGTATGGTAATGATAATTACTAAGAAATAACAAAACAAATCACTCCAACGCAGCGCCACTGAAAACTAACCAAAATCTCGATCGAATTTCGTCTGACAATACTAGTGAGAAATGATGGTGTGACACCCTGATGGATCCAATCGATGGGCGAATGAAGATCAATGATCAACTCGAGGGAAGTCGTTGGAGTCAGTCGTGGATAGCAAGGATTGGATCAGCCGGCTGCCAAGTGTCGGGCCTTTGCTCAAGCTGAGACTTTTGATTGGGCGTGTCTAGGCGGGCGCGAGCTTATGTTCTGTTTTAATATTGGGCTCTCGTGGATACCTACCTCGTGGCAGAAACGCTGACTGGCTGCTCGCTTCGTTGCATAAGTGTCTTGCAGAAGACTTGGGCGGCAGTTAGACCAGCGATGGGCAACGCTCGATTGATGGGGAAGGAGGGACGCTCTGATTGATGAGGTCTCCTGATTGAGTTGGAGCAGTTATGTAATGCATACTCCGTATCCATGGCAAGAAAGAACAAGCGAACCAGCATTTACGGACAACGAGAGCCCCACTATTTTTTTCCACTGAAGGAGAGTCATAACGAGAGTGAGGTCTGTCCGATGGACCGACCCTAGGGACCTACCCGCGTGCTACCAAATAATCAGCAGTGCCTCGGGTTCGCGGGGTCAAGGACGGGAATTATCCCAAACTAACGAATTTACCTCCCCCTCCCACGCCTCCCCAACCCAACCTCCCGAACTTGCAAGTTTACAAGGAGAGCTTAAAGGTATGTCCTGGATTCGGCGTGGTATTTACGTCAGGGGTTCATACCTTGCTTGATACCCGCGCTGTTCCATGCCTAGGTATGCTTAGGTAAGGGACGTAAGGGATGGGCCTCTTACGTGTGTATTCTGTAATTACCTATTAGGTACCTGGACAGCCGGCAAGCGTCACGAGTCAATTAGGTGTGCAATTCGTAGTGAATCGTCGTTTTTAGCTGTTACACCGCCGATGGCTTTACCGTGGCGCACCTGGACTATGTCATCTTCATTTCCTTTTTCTTGGATCGCTACGCGGGCCATTTCATGCCTCAGGCCACATTGTCTGTGCCATTTGACACGGAATACATAGAAAAGACCAATGGATATTATGGACGGTAGGTACCGACACATGTACTCCCCGCCAAACCGAATTTCATATGCCCACACTAGAAGATGGCCGACTAGCGACTTGGGTGCCAGGCAAGGTTTATGCCCACCCTCGAATGGGTGGATTTTCTTACTCCTAGTGTATTTTGTAACCCCCCGATCGGAAACACTTCCATTTCCCTCCTTTCCCATTTCCTTTCATAATACCACCCACCACACTCCTCCCGTCGCATTCTTGAATTACGATTGTGCCACTCTTCTTCTCTGTCCCTCCTTTTATTACAGCCGTTCAAAACAATTCCAGAGGCGCGGGCATTACCTTCCATCTCATCTCCCTGTTGGTTATTGGCGCTCTGCACCAATCCTTCCCAGTCTGGTAAGTTTATGAAACCTTGTTCAGTCGCGTCCTCGCTGCCATCCATCTCTCGAAAAACATCCGTCACCACATCATCGCATTTCTCCCACTGCCAAGCGGCAACACGTAAATTTCCATCTGTCGCGAGCGCCATCGTTCACACTCGTACAATACTCTGAAATTCATACCACTCACTGCCATCGGGGACTTTGCACGCCCGTCGATGGTTTTGTACCAGTGTCTCTTGCAGTACTGCTACGCTTAAAACTCCTGACGTGCTACTCAGCCAGAGTTGCATAATCAGCCGCTCATAAGCCCGCGTTACTTACCACTGTTAACAGGTGCTTTAATCAGGGCCTAGCGGCTATCCTTCGCGAAGACGGCAATATCATCCCGTATTTCCGAATTCTTACACCTTCCAAGAGTACGGCAGCATTATTAAACCACTCCTTTCCACTTCCATCGCGTCTAACCTTGCCACCTGTCCGTTTCTACTTTCTATCCCAAATCATCATCACCCTAGATTGTTTGTTGTTTGCCATGTTATCTAACCTTGTGCAGCAGGCTGTCAGATATACGGCATCTTGAGTTTTACTCGTGCGACGCTAATTGCGCCGCGTGAACCCTAATTTTTCCTTCCGAATTGTGTACGCCGCAACAACGACGGAATCCCTGGAGGTATACCTCCTCCCCCTATGACCAACATGGCGCCAGTAGGGCCGCCCACAGCTGTAGAAATAACGCAGCGCTTCTCGGAATGGGACACGGAACATGCTGCTATCATTTCTCAGTACGAGGCCGAGGAGCGGAGAGAAAAACGGGCACTGAATGAGGCCAAGAAGACGATCATTGCCGACATAGCCCAGGAGAAGCAGGCCCTTGAGGCCTGCCATTCCATCCATCCATCACTCCTTCCCTACTTCGAGAGGAAGCGCTCTAAATGCCTGAATCAACTGCAGGAGGACTACGAGGCAAAGAAGGCGCAGCGAAAGCAAGTTCACTCCCGAAGGGTCCTCGAGCATATGGAGATGTTTAGCGCCTTCATTGCCTTGGCCAGCACAGCCACTGCAGGTCCTGTAAGTTTATTATCTATCCGCTGCATGCATTATTCTGCGCATCATCAGTGCCAGTCCCTGACTATCGAATGATCCTAGGCCAAGCAGGTCCCTTCGCAAACAACAAGCAAGAAGAGCTCGCCTATTCCAGCTGCGGACTCTCGCCCGCCCTCATCATCGAGCAAGAAATCAGATGGCGACCGCCCGGACCCGGACCTTGTTCGGGCTGGGTCAGCATCTCAACCCGCCAAGTCGGGGGCAAGGGTTAATGGCCATCGTGACAACTCCGAGGGCCGAGAGAAACAGGCACAGCAACCAGCAAACCTGGCCGACAGAGATGCCTCAAACAAAGCCGCATCCCAGCATCCCGGAATGCCTGAGGGTCCATCGCCATCACAGCTGGCCGCTACAGCCCCCGACGTGGATCATGTAGCGAATCCTATGCCTGCACCTGCACCCCAGAAAAGAAAGGCGGATTCGCAGCCTAGTTCGCCACAAGCTAGGTTGAAGAAAGCGAAAATCGTTGACGTTGATAACCCAGAGAAGGGCAACGATGCCCCTCAACGGCAGTCGCAGAAGAAGCCGGCTGCCAAGCGGTCTATTTCTTTTGACGAAGTCTACCAGGATGGGCATGCTGAGTATAAGCATGTGATCATCGAGTATCCGCCTGGGGAGGGCGACTGGTACATCCTCAAGTGCGATGAGCATGGGGTTCACTTCAACCTCAACCCGCTTCATGGCTCGGCCAAACATCTTCATGGCATCCAGCACAACTATCTTTCCAAAGAACACTCGCTGGCTATCGCAACGCTTGGTCATCTTGTCTTTGATTGCGATGCCGAGATGGCCGAGAAGAATAATGCGGCTGTTCGGAAGGCATTTGAGCGAGGCTACAAGCCGTTCAACCGGAATCACTTGACAAAGTCGGAGCGGGCGATTATGGGCTTTGGGCCTGTCGAGACTCCTAAAGCTCGGAAGATGGCGGCCAAAATATTGGCGAAGCAGACCCCTAGCGGCTCTTCCGAGAACAGCAAATCTGTGGCCAAACCTCCGCCAGCTGCGGCCACGTCCACGTCATTTTCCGGCGTTACCCACCCGGTCCCCGGCGAACTCTACCTCGGATACTGGAGTAAGAACAAGACCAAGTATGCCGTCATGCTGTTGCCATGGGGTGACTTGTCAGTGGCAGGCATGCTCGGAACCCTTGCAACCACGGGACTCTTGGTTAGGGCACCGAGATGCTATCTGATTGACCGTCTGACGCAGGGGATCAAGGGTTGGGCGAAGGGGTACGAGGATGGCGGGCCACTCTTGACGAAGCGAGAATTCCCAGTCATGTACTTTGACGGAGCCCGGTGAGTTTCCTTCGCGAGCACCGCTGCTGATAGTCGACTCCCAAGACGGAAAGAATACTGACTGGACAATGATTACCAGATCCGTGGGATGGCTCCGGGCCAAAGACCTCTCACTCTTCGATATGGAGGATCCCGGATCCATTCTCATACCGAACTTCCAAGTGGCACGCGACCATTACGCGAGAGCTCATGGCTATGACAGCTATGAGACAATGAAAGGCCAACGTCAGAAGCAGGGACTGCCCGAGATGCGGCTATCAGGTTGGTCCGAAGCTATTCCTTCTCAATGCTTTCACTACAGCTGACACATCAATGTAATTAGCCGTCGGCCAGCCATCCCCCCAACAAGTATCGCCAATTGCCACTGACGTGGACAAACCGTCCGATCCTCCCGCTAGTACGACCGAATCGGCCCAGCCCGCCAAACTTGACAAAGGCAAGGCTGGCAAGGCTGGCAAGGGTCCCGGACAGGATTCGGGTTCTTCTACGTCTGGTCCTAAGGATTCGGCTGGTAGCTTGGCCCAAGCCGATAAAGCCGATTCCGATGTCGAGATGACGGATATCCCTCTCCCCGAGGAGGACGACGATACCGAATCGTATCACGATTCGGATGCCAAAGATGATTCTGATGAGGATGTCAACATGGAAGGCGGCGAAAGCCGTCGAACCTCGATTTCGACCAAAGCTGCGGCGGCACGGGATGCTGGAAAAGATACAACCGCACCGAAACCCACAGCCAAGGACAAGGCAGCCAAGAGTAACGCGGCCGAGGACAAGCCAGATGAGCCTGCTCATGACACTCGGTCAGCCAACACCACCACCCCTGCTACACATGTTCCGGTGAATTCGTCGCGCGAGCCGAAGCCGATCGGCCCTGGAGAAGGAACTACTGCGACGCTATCTGAGGCGAACGGGGATCAAGATCAAGCAACTACTTCCGATACTACCACCAAGAAGACCGGACTGTCTAAATCTCAGGAAGCGGCTAATGGGGCCGGAGACGCACAAGGTGCAAAGAGGCAAGACAATACCACGGCCAGCTCAGGGCCGAGCCCACCGCACCCTGGGAACTCCGTATCGAGCGCGGAGGCAACGCCAAAGAGCAAAGGAAGTATGTCTCCGCCCACTAGAAACCCTCAAATTACCAGGCGTAGTCCGGCGGCTCCCGCCTCGACCAATTTGTCGGCTAGCAAATCTAGTGAGCCTCGTCGAGAGTCGTGGCCAGATGATACGCAAAATGGTTTGCAGAAGCTGCCGCGCGCCGAGACTATGGCACCCCCGCGGGCAGGTAGCCATCCATTACCGAATGAGACTCCTTTGATGGCTGGCCCACGGGATGCCAGGAGTATTACTGGGCAGGCAACGGGGGCCCCTCTCCGTGCCGCATCCGCAGAAGCGGCGCGCAACCCGTTGTCTGCTTCCAAGCAGCGCGAAAGCAGCGTCGCTCGCAGTGAAGGGGTGCCTGCTCGACAGTCTAGCCAGGACATCCTGCAAAGCAACGGCCAGACAACGCAGGCCAGCAAGCTATCGCCCGGGTTTGGCGCCGGCATGCAGGCAAGAAGCTCGTCATCTACGCCAGGTCCCATGTCGAAACCTCCTTCGGGATCTTCGACTCCAATCATTGTCCGCCCTGATGACATGGCTCAGATGAGCCGGTGGCGTGCAGTTCGGAGTGAGCCCACGCCTCCCACCCAGCCGGACCAAATTTCCCACTCGAGGCCGCAAACTCCCTCGTCCACATCCACAGCTCCGGCTAATCCGGCTAGGCGGCCGAGTCCGATGGGAGATTCTAGAGAGACTCTGAGAGCGCCGAGCAAATCTGCCGAGGGTGCTTCACTTAAGTTGAGTGCAGATGGCGGCAGCTACCAGGCGCCTCTTCGCGTTAGGTCTGTTGGTGCCATGGCCATAAAGCCCGATCCATATGCAGGGGCCAAGACGGAGCGCTTTGAGCTGGCCATGTACGAGGATGGGCAAGGGAATTTCTTCCTCAGACAGAAGGATGGGCCCCACCTGCAGCTTACGGTTGACGCTCTGACGAAGATGGCAAAAGCGAATTTGGAGGGGGGTCGCACGGTGAGGATCGAGCCGATGAACATAACCCGCATGCTGGTTGAGCAGCTGGATGAGAGCGGCTTTGGCGCGTGTCGAGTCACCCTCACAACGACGAAGGAAGGCATGCCGAAGGAGCAGAAGTTCGTGCTTGAAGAGACAAGGACGATGGGACGCGAAGAGAACGGCCGAATTCATACACGACGGTTCTGTCGATGGGCCAAAACCGTGAATGGCGAGATTGAATATCAATACAAGAGGCAAGTTTTATTCTTTTTCTTCTTCTCGAAAGGAGACGAGCGAAGGGGGCGACACCTGCTAACTTGGTATCTTTACAGTTTTGGCTCGAGCACCCCGGCCATCCCGAGCAGACAAGTCAGTTCGTCTTAAGGTCCGTTGGCGTGGCGTTGGGTGATTGATTCATCCCCACACACGACTTGCCACGCGACTTGACCTTGATAGTTTCATTCGCCTGGGCCAGCATCTGTTAGCTATGGCCTTCGTTGCTGTTTGCTGGATCGTTTCAGTTTTTTTCCAACTCGAAAGGCGGTTGCTCGGGGGTGCTAGATTTGTAGGATGGGGACGGCAGCCAGGAGACACCTCGCGATCAAATAATTGTAGCCAAGCTCTCACGATTCAGTTGGGGAGACAAGGCGTAATCGTATTTTCTTAATACCTAACTTTACAGGCGTGTACGGGAAGGGGCATGTTATCGGGTTGCGGCTGGCATTCGAGCCAGTAATATGTTTTATTACCTCTGTCCGTAGACGCAAAGGCACAGCAAAGGCACGTCGAAGCTTAAAGCTTTGCACATCAAGCTTATAATTGAGCTATAATCAGTACAAAACTCGATGGCTTCTCAGGGTAATTATACTTTACCTTGCCATCATAGTAGGTAGGTACCGACCTACCTAAGAATAATAATAACCTACCTACCTAGGCAAACCTGCAGTCACGGCTGTCCGTTTGGCATGTGATTTCGCGCAGGGCTTGGACAATGTGGGGTACAGGGACAAGCACCAAGGCGGCGCTTGGCCATTCATTGTCAACCCTGGCGCAACCTCCTCCCGCTTCGACGCACCCTTGTCTGACAGGATTTTGCTTCTTTTGCATCATACCTAGGCCAAGATAACATTATATTTTTTGTTTCTATTTTCGGTGCTTTGCCCTAGATTTTGCAATCCAGTCCAACATCGAGCTTGCGGCCAGGACTGGCGGATGACGTTACTGACAAGGTCCATCCGAGCCGAGCCTAAGAGGTTGGTGGAGGAAGCTCTGAGCAGCTGAGCTAGGTTGTGAATGGCTGCCCTGGTGAGCACAAAACCTGCATTTCTTGATCCCTCCTTCAATCTCCAAATCCCTCCCATCCCATAGCATCTTCGGTTTTCTCTGTTGCTACATCCGATTTCACCTACACCCTTTGCGTAACAGCGAATGATCGAGTGTGTTCGACCGCAGAAAGTCACGTTGCTGCGCGCCTGGTCAATGCTGGGCGTCCCCAAAAGCAGGTTGGCCTCGACGTCAGTGCTTCCTTCCTAATGGGCAGCTCCGCCATCCCAATTCCAAACACTGCGTCACCTTCCTTCCTAGTCTACACCCCTAGCTTACCTGATACCATGACACTGGATCTACCCATCTCGCGACAGCTGCTAACATTCTTGCTCTCTCTCCTCGCCAATAGGACACTCCCTGGCTAACCCACATGTCCGTCCCTCGCTCCCGGCGCAGCGACCAGCTGGACTCGTCCTCATTCCTCCATCCTCTTCCGAGCAGCCCGTCAGGGAACAGCGCATACCAGGATGGCATCTCACACACCCCCTCGGGCGCCCCGAACCCGACCTACGCCGCCTTCTCCCCCACGACCCTGAGCTCGACAACCCCCAGCGCGACGTCGGCTGCAAAGAGGAGGAGCACAATCTTGGTACACCAGAAATCGCCTTTGCTGCTCGCTACGCCCCCGCAGATCACCCGCGCCCTGGCTTACAGCCATCCCTTTATACTGTTACTGAATAAACTGGTCGGTCTTCTGAGCTGGACATCGGGTGACCCGTGGGAGAGTTTCCTGCTCCTAGTTGTGTTCTGGGCGACCGTGCTGTACGGCGATGTTGTCATCCGCCTGGCCGGCCCCGTCGTTCTCGTGCTGATGCTCATCGGCGGCATGTATGGTCGGCGATTCAGCCCGCTGAGCAGCAGCGGACGGACCGAGCCGGGCCTGGGTTCAGGCGACGGCAGCACTCTGGGGACAGGCGAGGGCAACTCGGGCAAGAACGGGAAGAAACAGACCAGGCAGAAGAACCTCTCGGTAGACGGCATTCCCGACAGGGCGGCCAAGACGGGAGGGTCGAGCACGGGAACGGGTGGCGCAAAGCCAGGCGGCCATAAACGTTCCCACAGCGCCGCCCACGCCGAGACAACTAATACTCGCCACCAGAAGACGCTCGACGAGATGGTCGAGACTCTCAGGGAATTCACCAGCCGCTGCAACATCCTCCTCGAACCGCTCCTCGAGCTGACCGACTTCCTCAGCACCCAGCGCACGCCCACCAGCGCCACCACCCGCCCGGCACTGACGGCCCTGCTCGTCAGGATCCTCCTCTGCACGCCGTTCTGGTTCGCCCTCACGCTCCCTCCCTTCCGTGTCATCACCACTCGCCGCGTCGTCCTGGTCTTCGGCACTCTCGTCCTCGCCTGGCACGCCCGCGTCGTCCGCGTCGCCCGCACCATCCTGTGGCGCAGCGCCTCCGTCCGGACCGTCCTCGCCCTCGTCACAGGCATGCAGTTCGAGGGGCCCACGAAGCCACCTGCCGCCACTGTCGTGACCGCAGTCCCCGGCACGCCTGCGACGTCGTCAGCCACGTCGTCGCAGCAGCCGCAGCCGCAGACGCCCTCCTTGTCGTCATCGTCATCCGTCGCGTCCGGCGCGATGGGGGGACCGGCGGCGAAGGCCAACGGGCCACCGCGCGAGTCGGAGCTGACCAAAGCGCTGAGGCGGGCTAGGGGGGGACGCGACGCCGGGGTGAGGTTCACGTTCATCATCTACGAGAACCAGCGGCGGTGGCTGGGGCTGGGGTGGACCAATAGCCTGTTCGCGTACGAGCGGGCTGCATGGACGGACGAGCGCAACAACGGCGTGCCGCCGAAGGACCAGTTCGAGCTACCCGAGGTCGAGGACGGCGGCGGGAACAACGGCATGGGGTGGAGGTGGGTGGAGGGGAGCCGGTGGCGCGTCGACGGCGTGCCTGACGATGCGGTGGCAGGGGCTGGGGAAGAGGGCGAGGGGGAGGGAGAGTGGGACTACGATGGCGCCGGGGGGCGCATGGGGTGGGTCTACTACGATAATAAGGTATGTCTGTCCTGCTTACTCGGCCGTTTTTCTTTTCCAGATAAGATATTCTAGCAGACGAGGATGTATACTGACGACACTGGCGCAAAAACATAGTGGCAGAACGGTCGTCGCGGCCAAGACGGCTGGGGAAGATGGACCAGACGCCGGAAATGGTACCGTGACGCGGAACTGGTCGAGGTGAGCGATGAAGACGACAGCGGCGGTGGCGGCGAGACAGGCGGCGATGGTGAGGGCGGCGATAATACCAACGCCGCCGATCACGGTGCACCGGCTGCCTCGTCTCAACCCCGCGCCAGCGAAGACGACACGACACCGACCCCGGAGGACAGCCACCCAACCCTGGCCCTGACGCCGTCGTCGTCGTCTACTTCCAAATCCAGTGGAGGAGGAGCTCCGATTCCCACCCCGCGGGCGGTCCCCACCGCCGAGGAAGGCCGAAGGGGGAGGGCCCCCGGGGACGCGGACGACGAGCCCGACGACGCCGTGTCGCTGCTCTCGACGTCGTCGCGCTCCGCGACGTCGTCCATGTCGCGGTCTTCGGCCTCGCGCCGCCACCACCATCGAGGCGGCGGGAGCGGCGGCGGCGGTGGTGGTTCGCGCCGGGGCAGGCGGCCTAGCGAGCCGCCGGTCAGCGAGCAGCAGCAGGAGGAGGAGGAGGCCGAGGCGGCGGCGGCGCTGTCGAGGCAGCTCGGGCTGGGCGGAAGGGAGGCGGGTGCGGGGGGCGGGGGAGGGGATGGTTGGGGGGTTGGGGATGAGGTTAGGATGGGGTTGGAGTGAGGGGCCTATTCCCTTCCCTCCTTCCTTTTTTCCTGGTTATTCCATATTGCTGTGATACACTGGGGGACGTTCAGCAACGGCAGAAAGCTTCTCGGTGCTTTCTGGGTTCCTTTTTGTGCTTCTGTGGCGTAAACTGGGCATGGGGAGACGCTAGACTGAGGACGGAACTCGTGGCTGAGTGAGGTATTCATGCGCCGATAGGACATGTTGGGAGGTTAAGTGTAATGGGACCTGATATACACTAGTTGCAGGATTATCATGTATCTGTTATGCCTGCCCCTTTGCCGTGCCGAGTGAGAAGGAGTTTTACACTCCAGACGGGGCCGAGTTTCTTGCACAACTTGGCAATTTTGGGAGAGATGATAGGGCCTGTTATGTGTCTACCGCCTGGGTCACTTCGAGCAGTATTTGACGGCATTGTGTCGTCTTTCTTCAAATAGATGATTGAGGTTGTAAACTTGAAGTGAATAAATAGCATTGCAGGGTGGTGGGCCAAGGAAAGTCCCGTCCCATCGACAAGTTTGCTCGAGTTTGTCTGTCCTCTAGGGAAGGAGCACCCTCTCGGGCTCCGGCCAGGGACAGTCAGTCATCCGCAGTCCTTGCAATGCACCAAGACCACCTTATGGCCGTTGCACGCTCCGCAGGTCCTCGTGTACTTGCCCTTCCCCCAGCACCGCCAGCAGATCTTGGACAGGTTCTTGCACTCGTACTCGTTGGTCCCCTTGCCGCCGCATTTCTTGCACGTCTTGGTGTAACTTGTGGCGCCGCCACATTTCTTGCACTCGGTCATGTTGCTATGGGTATATATTTAGGTGGGTGGTGGGACTGTTTGGGATGGGAGTGGTCGAGCTGGGGGACCGGGTGCTCGGGGGTATTGTGTCTGGGAATAGCAGGTCGAGTAGCCCGTCGCTATGCCTTATTTCAGGAAGGCGAAGATTATTAGAAGATAAAATTTTGTGGCTGGCAGAGTAGTTGTGTCGTCTTCAATATCTCTCCTTCATGTTCTGGCAGTAGATTCGAAATTATATGCTCTTTTTGTGCTAGGGCCAGGCACTCATGCTTGCGATAGAGAGCTATGGAAGACTGAGCTTATATTCTTCCGGGAAGTAAGATCTCTACGCTATTAATCGGCTAGTTTATCGTGCAGTTCACGTCCCTTGATATACCACTTCATCAGGTCTTCACTCGCCTGCTCGGAAGCCTTGTGGCTGTCCCCTCGTCACCTCTCGATTTCGTTAGGGAGGGAGGGGAATACGGGCATCTGACTGTGCCTCTCTCTACTTACCTGTCCTCCAAGTGGACTCTGGTCTGCTTTGACTCCCAGTCGGCGGCTTACGAGGTGCCATTGTCCCGTGGCATCACCGGCTCTCTAGTCGCCTCTCGTAGCCTGTTTCATTGGGTCGGATTTGAAGTTGTCGTGAAAGTATGGCCAGAAAGATGAGCCATTCACTGTTAGGTCGCTGAAACAAAACCCGCCGCACCTCGGATTGCTGGACCAAAGGCAACTGTCCCAGAATAGGCGACCATGGTCATGTTTGGTTATATTCCCGCCGGCTCTGCGATGCATATATCAAGCTTTGGGCATGACAATCTCAGGAAATGCGTGCCTTATTACGGGCTGTGCGTGCTGAAAATCACCCGAAATCTTTCGGGATTAGTTTACGTTTGTGTCCGTAGTAGACTGATCTGGACTGGCGGCAACGAGTAGTGGCGAAACGTAGGGAAGTGATCAAAGGAAAGAGATATTCAAAAGGGGTACACTCACCTAACCACAAACACGATAAAAAACCTGACCGTCAAGCCCAGCTCAACTAACCTCGAGTGCCCAACGCAACAACGGCACTTCCATGCGCCAGTTGCAACTCCTTGAGCTCCTCTCTGCAGGCCCTATATTCAGCCCTGGAACTCTCAAGCAGCCACCCCAGGAGACCGAGCACGTACCTGAGCATCCTGGCCTCGATCTCGGCGTTACACCGGACCCGGCGAGGCTCGCCGGGATACCGCCTCGTCCGCTCCCAGTCCGCCTCGATGGCGACGCAGATCCCGTGCCCCACGCCGCCCAGGTGCGCCTCCCGCCTCCGAATCGCCGCCCCCACGGCGTGCATCTGCGCCGAGAGCGTCTGGATCCGGTCCCCTGCCCGCAGGAGGCCGCCCTCCGGGCCGCGGGTCGGGATTACTGCTGCTGGGGGGCCTTGAGCGGGGACTCCCGTGGCTGGTGGGAGGGGGTCGCTGTCGATTTCGGGCAGTGGCTCCCAGACTGTCCCCGTCCGAGGCTCGTACTTGTGGAGTTCCGTGGGTGTCGTGCACGTCGCGTCCGCGCAGGGGAGGATCCGCACGGCCATGTAGCAGCACCGGTGGCCGTAGGTGCATTTCAGGCGCGGCTTGATGGTTGGGTCGCTTGGGCAGGTACAGGGCTGGGGGCTGGGGTGGGCGCTGACGATGGGGCCGTTAACGTCGGCGTCGTAGATTGGCTCCGAGGTGGTGATGACGCCGCGGACGTCGCAGTGGAGCTTGTGGCATATGATTCGGTTGCACATTTGGACGTGCGTAGGGGTGGGATTTGGACCTGTGGGTGAGTAAGTGGTTGTGTCGTCGTGGGAATTGGGGTTAAGGGGGGAGAGTGTTTGGAATATCAGAAACCATAACTGAGTCGGGATGTCAACCTCCTGGATTGTATTTATATGCCCACGAGCGTATATACAGCGACGATAGGATTATCATAGAGTCTCAAAGTGCTTTGTCCATTGTGATAATAAAGACTCTGACAATCCCTTGTCCAGGACAAAGGATGTTTTCTTGTTCGGATTCTTCCAGAGCCCAAGTACGAGAAACAAAGAAGTTTGTCTAGGTCTGACTCCGGATCCCATTTCCATCAATGCACCCCTAGGCACCAGCAGATCCGAGCCAAATAAGTTTGAGACTGAAACTGCGGTTTGATACCATTGGTTTTTCGAGAGTCAGAAAGACTGTCATGTCAAGCGTTGGACCAGGGATGAAAGGTCCCCAAGATAAAGGCAAGTTACAACCTTAGAAGCCAAGAGTAAACACAGCTAGTTTTTGCACCCTTGTCCAGTATTCTGATTCAGGAGACACTGCAAGTTCGACTGAGTACGAGAACACGACGCAAAGGCAACTCGCATGACACGAAGGCGGCGGTATCCGAGGAAACCCAGTGGGCGCCTGACTGTTTCCATCCGCGACTGGCGTTCCCTGGTGCGGAATGCAGAATTCGCCACGATGCGGACATTCTCTTCCTTCCACGTGGAATCCTCTCAAATTAAGCTCCCCCTATCCTAGACTTGTGTGAACAAAGGCGTTAGGCACCCGGTTTCGCAACACGGGAGCCATGCCGCTGAATGCCACCTCCATTGTTCATTCTTGTTTTCGTTTTTCTTCTCTCGCACATTCTTGCTTGGATCATAATCCCTTGGCAGGATTGAGTCATGGCTTGATCGACTGCAGAGAATAAACAGGGAAATGGGACATTACGCAACTTGAGTGACGCAGATGACATCCATCCATCCAACAATAGTGGAGGGCGACACGAATACTTTACTGCCCCTATTCATGCTCAGTTACATGACTGACTCGCCTAGGTGCGACCTCCGGTTCGGCGATACCGTCATACCTCCTCCACCTCAGTATAAATTAAGTTGGTAAGAACACTCGGGCCAATGGCTTATGCTCGAGATGACTGCTAAGGTGGGCGAATTTGGAGGTGCATTGGGAATAGCATCACCAATGCAGTTGCCACTTCGGAATCCGGCAAGAACGGGAAGATAGAAATATCCCGGACTGCAGTGTCAACTTTGCTATCGCGCTATTGGGGGGATATTGTCCGAGGCCAATATGCTCAAACACTTGCTAATCCCTCCAACGGCTAACTCGCGTCGTTGCATCGTTGCATCTGCCGAACTTGTTGCATTCAACGGTTCAAGTGGTTGTCTAGAGCGTTCTCCAATGCCTTCTGGATGGCGATCCTGGCCTCGACACTTGTTGATCTTGCCCACTTCAAGTGCAGTGGTCACCGGAAACGCAGAATTGCTCCGCCGTTAATTAATATCGGGGACCGAGGGCCGGATCTGGATAAACTGCAGCTGCAGTTACTTTGCGGCATGGCTGCTGCATGGGTGGTGCAATCCTGGAATACTTCTTAGCTGGGGCGGGAGGAGGCAAACTCGGCTTTAGCCCCCTACTCCACCGGCGGCTCTGCCCGCGATGACAGGTTGAGATGATCCATAGCCCGATTGTGGCTGACAGGATGTCCCTCCCAGACCCCCACAGATCAAACCCAGGGGCCAGGAAGCTATAAACTTAAGCTATTGCTGATCAATGTTGAGGCAGGGGTCGATCCGGGGAAGAAATAATATCTGTGTGATGGATTCGACCTCGTCCCACGTCTTTGCTCTCTTGGCATTTTGGCATTTGATAGGAAATTATTAGTTATTATACACGTCTACTTTTTATGTCTTCGAAGTTGCTTGCTCCTGCGACACCCTTGCCATATGGGCATCTCTCTGTAATGCATGCTTCTGACATCATTGAGTTACATCAGAGTAGAGTTGGTACATTGCCCCTGATGAAGGAGGGAGTTGTGTCACCCCCTCTAAGCACCGTTAGCACCTCGTTGCAACCATAGCGGGGGCTAGAATGACTGCCGTCGGCGATCTCCTTGTTTGCCTACCTCTCGGTTGAGAAAATAGGAGGGGGGAAACGCCGGGTAAAGAACCCTATTGGTTCCGCTTTCACCCAGACAACGTCAAAAGGTTGCTCCAGTGGCTACTATCGTCGGAGGAAAACAGGCCTTTGTTTTCCGGCCTAAATTGTTAAGCAGTAGATTCCCCAAGCCTCCTGTTTGGCTGATGCAAATATGTTTGCTGGGATCAGCGCCAAAACTTGCCCATTTCCTTCTGACATGGGAGGTCAATGTATTCATTTTTAGAACACTGCTCGAAACTGTCGAAGGTTGGAGATTAAGAAGGCAAAGAGACAAGAATGTTGACATCATCAAGCAGCCGACGGGGGCAGAATATCATCTAAGACGCAAATAGCCCATGTGGACAACGCTCCTCTGCCCACACGGGCAGACGACTCTACGATGGAGAGGACACTCCGAGGAAAAGCATCCACACCTTTCCAAGGGAACAAGTTCGCCACGAAACATTGTCAGTACGGGAGAAGGAAAAGTATAAAGGTGTAGACCGCGACTGGATAACTGTCGCACTTTGGCAGCACACAACAGATCTCAAGACTCTTCTTCTTGCCCAAGACAGCTCTTTCCAGACAACTTCAGCCACAGTTTAATCTCGTCGTCAACATGAAGGCCATCCTCTTCGCCGTCTTTGCTTTCGCAGCCAGCACCTTGGCCACTCCCATCGTTGCCGAGCGCCAGCTCGACAGCCAGGCCGACGAACTGGACAGCCTCATCGCCCAGGTCCAGGGCTACACCGCGAACATCAGTAAGTTTCCCAGGCAAGGAGCAGGGGTTCCGCAGCATGTTACAAGTCACTAACCTCCCCCACCCACAGACAAGACCACCGCCGCGGTCCCCGACAACCCGGACCTGGCCACGCAGACCGCCGCGGCCAACGACCTCGCCCCGGACTTCCAGGGCATCACCGACGCCCTCAAGTCCGCCACCGCCGTGCTCTCGAAGCGCGCCTTTGGGGTGACGCGGTCCGCCGCGTGCGACTCGGGCTGCCTCGGCATCAAGGTCAAGCTCCTGGTCTGGGAGATCTCGTGCACGCTGAAGTTTGTCTTGGTCAAGCTGGGCCTCGGTACGTGAAAAGAAGATAAAGATATAAGCCGATTACCATGAGTTTGACTGACGCGAGTACAGCCTGTGTCTTGCTCTACCTCACCCCCTTGATCATTGCCCTGAGCGGCCTCCTCAACTGTCTGGACCTCGTCATCGATGGGATTCTGATCGCTGTCCACGGAATCCTGAGCGATGTGCTCGGCGGACTCGGTGCTGGCCTCCTTGGCTTACTCTGAGAATACTTTATCAGCTCCCATCCCCGTAGGCAGTGAGGAGTCGCTGCGAGGAACCCGAAGTGTGGGGAGGCATTTTTGTTTGATCGCTTGAGAAGTGTATACGGCTTCCTGTCATGTAGCTACGTCTCTCGGTTTTGGCCAAAAGCTTGGTGACTTCCTTCGATCAGATTGGTCGATTTTAGGCAACAATTAATTGGGTTATACAGTTTACAGAAGCACTGTACCTCGTAAACTTGATATCATTCATGCATTACCTTTGGCCTTGATTTGTTCCAATGTTCGTTTGGCATGAAGAGGGCTGGCAAGTAAACAACAAAGAATAATACCCTTCACCTCAGACCACTTTCTGTCTCTGAGCATTCCAAATTGTCTCAGCCACAAGTCTTGACGTCGTCATCTTTTGTAGGAAGTTGAGAGGGTTGATCGCTTCTTGGAACGTCTTCGCGCCTCTTCATTCGGCTTCTGGCCGGGCCCAATTAAACATATCTACCCAAAGGGAATGTTGTAGACGGAATGTCAGCATGCGACAAGCTGTGTATGTCGCGTTGAAGGAACAGAAGAATAACCCCCACGCCCAATCAAGACGTGTGGATCAAGCCACAAACATCTGGGGCATCCCTTCAATGGCCCATTTTGCGATTCGAGCTTGTTGTTGTCTCGCCCGGGGAACGCGGCAAGGGAGAGTTGTGTAGGGCCGAGATCGCGTAACAGGGGTGACGCTCTGGAATGAGGCACGATTTCTGACAGCATGTGAAGGACCCGCAACGAAGATATAATGCCATCGACCATGTCGAATGAACAGAGCAAACAAAAAAAAACGGTTCTGTCCTGTTTCACGAACTCCATCCAGCCCTTAGATCCGTGGTTGTTAATTTTTTGGCCTTGCTCTTCTTGCCCAACCCCTAACCCAAAGTGTGCTCACTCTCCACCACCATGCCGTGGCTTTCCAGGTCTCCGTCCCCAAGAGTATCGTCACGGGCGGGCTCGCCATCCAATGCCAGCCCCCCGTCCGTGGTGTACATTCCGCCCCTGGTCGATGGCGCGTGCGGGACCGCCCTACGCGCACAGCAGTCGGCCCTGCGCCTGCTCCGCGACGACGCCTCAGCCATGATGCGGATGATGCCGCGCATGTCCCGGGCGCTATGGACCGAGTTCGTCGCCAGCGGGGGCACCATGTCCTGGGCGGACCGAATGGACATCCTCATCCACATCGCCCTCGTCGCCATCGAGCTCTACATGCTCGTCGCGGTGCTGCCCCTGTGGTTCGCCCTTCCCGGTATCCTATTCTGCACCTGGTTCTGCGGCTGTGCAGGCTTGGTTCTCGCTCTCAGCTGGAAGCTCAACGTGAAACACCACGTCGACCGATGCTCGGCTGGCACGGCGGGATGGATGATGGGCCAAGAAACCGATGACGAGAGATGGATCGTCATCGAGGGCATGGGAATCAGGTAAGGATATCTACTGCCCCTTCAAGGTTCGCACCTCGGGCTAACAATACCGGTCGCAAAGCTCCCGCCATTTCTGCAACTCCACCATCCCGACCCTCTCGAAGCTCTTCGGCAGGACAATGACAGGCATCTGCATGCCCTCCTACGGCGTGCCCGCCGACCTCGTCTCCCTGCTCCTCCACCGCTGCATCCCCCTCCCCTCCCGCCCCACCCGCACGATCCACTCGCAGCTCCGCGCCGCTCTCCTCGACTCCTCGGTAGGCCGCGTCGTCGTCCTCGCCCACAACACCGGCGCCGCCGCCCTCGCGCAGGCGACCGCCCACCTGTACGCCGACGTCCCGGCCGACCGCCTGGCCAAGCTCGAGATCTACACCTTCGGTGCGGCCGCGAGCGAGTTCGTCATCCCCACGGGCGAGAGCAACAACAACAGGGGATCCTCCGGATCCTCCGCCTCCAGCAAAGACGCCAGCTCGCCGCCCACGTCGCCGTCGCCGCCGCCGCAGCAGCAGCTCCACCATCACCAGACCGACGCCCACGCCGAGCGGGCCCGCGGCCAGCCGCACATCGAGCACTTCGCCCTGGCCGCCGACCCGCTCGCCCGCCTGGGCGTCCTACATGGCGTCAGGCAGGACCTGCGGGGGCGGTACTGCGGCGCCGTGTTCGTCATCGACGGCGCCTCCCTGCCGATGCAGCAGCGGCCATCCACGTCCGCGCAGGGCCAGAAGAAACAGAAGCAGAAACAGAGGCAGTCGCCGTCGGGCCTGCGCATGGCCGACTACCTCGAGGCCATGTTCCCGGCGCAGATGATGAAGGGCGGGGCCGCCGGCAGAGGCGCCCTCGACAGCATCATGGCCATCGACCGCGACGTGGCCGAGAAGCGCGAGTTCGCCGCCCTGTCGAGCTACGCGGCCGCGACGAATCCGCGCGGGTCGGCGGCGGCGGGCGGGAAGCGGCTCAGCTGGACGGCGCTCGGGGCCACGGCTGGCGCAGCCAACGGGACGACCACCGCCACCGCTAACGGGAACGGCGGCGTCAATGGACAGAACGGCGTGCGCAAGGGCGGTAGCGGCAGCAGCGTCATGGACGGGGTCATGGGCCTCGAGATGGCGCGCCGGGGCTGCAAGGACTGCGATGGCCACCGCGGCCGCGAGGTCAGCTGGCTGGTGCGCTACGTCAATATCGGGTTCTGCGTCGGCGCGAACGGGGTTGCCGCCGATGACGACGCCGGGCGGGCTCAGTGATTCGGGATGCCGGGTTTGATGAGGGAGTTTTCCGTGCGGGATACCAATCGGGGGCGTTGCCTTTCCATTTTTCTGTCTTCATCCCAGTATTAATTAATCCCCAATGCTCCCCTCTTCCTCTCTCTTTACGTTCAGGGTCATACCAAACAAGTAATACTGTAATAGTAGTCAGTTGATCGCAATTATTCGACGTCTCGAGGGAATGCCTCTAACTAGCTGCTCTCTGTCCCCCATTGCCCAACACTCTGCGTTGGAATGAGAATCTTGTCTCTCGTTGGCACGCTACGTGGGATGAGAAGTATTTCCCAACAAAATGGGCTGAAGAAGAGCCTGACTGGAGAAGTGCAAAAGTTGTGCTGAGAAAAAAAATCCCAGCCGCTTCCCTGCTGAAGGTCAAAGAGAATTCGACAAAAAATTATTCGAGCACAGCGCGATTCGAACACGCAGTCTTCAGAGCCGAAATCTGACGCCTTACCATTAGGCCATGCGCCCAATGAGATGATTCATGCAGGTCACTCTCTAGTTCAGTTACATAAGGCACTGTTCCACGGGGTAGCGTGGTGCGGGGCGCGAATTGGTGGGAATTTCGTATTCCTTCAATATCTGGCTGGGTGGCAAGAATGTGGGCCTATGACCTGCTCCCTCCTCCCTTATCACCACCATGCCGCGCCCAGGCCTGAGCCAGCCGCTGAGCCCTCGAGTGAACTTACGTCAGTTGGGGGGAGACGGTTATAGCCTCATTAAAACTCATTAAAATGCTGTCCCTTATTTTGGCAACCCCTCTTCTAGGAGTTGGCCTGCGTTTGCAACTGGAAAGAAAATGAATCGTCTTCCGCAGGAACTTTACGACAACATCGGGCTTGCTTTTCAGACAGATACGAGATTGGAAGAATTTCACCTTATCTGAATCCGTCATTCAAGCGACCTGCCCTGGCTACAGTCTCCCGACGGTGGCAAACAGCAATCGAGAGGCAAGCTTTCCGACATATTTACCTCAAGAGCATAGACCTAGACACCTTCGAGAAAATCGTCCAAGGAGATCGTCGGAATTTCCTACGTTCCATTCAATATACGATTGTCTTGCCGACCTACAGTAAACAAGCCTGTGGCAGATTCGAGCGCGGGCCTGACCGTCTGGCTAATGACGAGGCTTTCACTGTTGCCTTGCATGGGCTGTTTCGTATCCTGAGATCTTGGGATGATGGCAAAGGCTGTATCAAGAGCGACTACGATATTCAACTCGACATACTGGACGTGTACTCACCTATGGATAACGGTCACCGCCTTCATGGCAACACCACCAGAGCTGAGAGGCTTGATGCAGTCATTCCTGGGGACAGATACCAGATTCGCAATCGTGATCTCCGGGACTACCGTTTTCGGTATTCATACCTCCAGCTCTTGCGCCCCACGGATCTGCCGCTGGTGCCAGCTATGACGAGTTTTCACACTGATATTCGAGCGAAGCGTTCTCTTTCTCATGAGGTGGCTATCGAGATCGCCGCCAGATTGCCGAATCTCTCTGCTGGAGACTGGTATATGCTCGACTCAGAAAGGCGTTACCCAGTTTTGCGTCGTACGATCCGGGCGCGTCTCACCCAGGCTGTCCAAAACTTATTGTCCACGACTCGTCTTCGGGCGATTCGGCTATACATGGACCAGAATATACTTTGGAACCATTCCTGGCGTCCAGTAGATCTTCGCCCCGCAGGTACGACGTTCGATCCATTATGCAGGGCTATTCGTGAGGCTACGGCTGAGTGCGAGACCCTCACAAGCCTTTATATACGAGGCACTCTAGACACGTCATTGCTATGGCCACTTCCTGGCCCAACAATCGTCAGGCCTTTCTGGCAAAACTTGGTCCATCTCAATATCCACTTTCATATGACAACACCGTCTGGGGCTTGGTACTTTCAAGCTAAAAGTCGTTCCCAGGACCCTGATAGCCTTGCGTTCTCAACGTCAGAGTACTGCAGCGCTGCGACGATATCATCCTCCTCGCCTGAGCCATATCCAGGAGGCATTTGAGTAGTTGATGGTGTAGAAATGGACGGGTACCCTCCCTCCATATTCCGCTTGGTGCCTGACGAGGAACTCCTTGCTCCCCTGATAGAAGCCTTTGCGCGAGCCTGTTTGCAGATTCCCTCGTTGAAAGTGGCGTCTCTGAGTACTACCATTGTTGTACCCCTGGAGAATTGGAAGACAGCTGGACTGACGGACCATCGGAGTGGGGCATCTGGTTTGCCGCTCCCGGCGCTTCATTTCACTGGCAGCTTCAGTTGGAACCTTCTTTTCGGGATGACATGGAGCGACGGAGACTGGTCTTCGACACGAAATATTGGCAGCCGGATGAACATCTCTGCAATCTACTTAGAGGTATTGGACGGGAAAGGTATGGAAAGGTATGGAAAGGGGCTTGTGGAGAAGCATGTCGACTACTGGGATACGATTCAAAAACCTCAGCTACTAGAAGATTACAGGAGGGTTGCAGGGTAATCTACCTGTAGCAAGCAAACCTGGCGGCTGACGATAAATCAGATGGCCTAGCATTCCTTACTCTTCTCTACGAAGCTGAAGTCGTTCTCTGTCTCGGCATGTGCCGCAAGCCCTACCTGGCATGATCGGCTGGCCAATATTCATCGATCGCGTGACCTTGGGTCCCAACATCGCGACTTGATTTGAAGCCCAGTCAATAAATCCAATACGGGATACCGCAGTGAGCAAAGGAAAAACCACTGCTACTAAAACTCTGCAATGGTGGGCCGCCGTTGATCTGCTCTACGGACCTCTTTACACATATTCAGCAGCCTCGGATACGGTGTCTTTCGCCATCTTTCCGTGACGATCTTCAACAAGCATAGTCGAGGAGATATCATGATTAAGAGCCCACATCCCAAGGCTCACTCATCGGATGAACAAGTTCCCCGATTCAATGCCTCGAACATACCTCGAGATGACAGTCGCTCCAGCTCGTTGGACCCTGATGAGCCTTGCGCATTACAGGTAGTATAAAAGCCAGAAGAGATTGACGTCGTGCCGCTCGGCCAGCTTCCGAGGATGCGGCTCGTGGCCTAAGGTTTATCTGCAATATCATGCCGGCGCCTCGAATCCTGGACCCGCATCCCGCGGCATTGATCCTTGGCGTTTCGCACACAGCTTCCTCCTGCGCTGATCGCCAAGCACCCGGTAAAGTCCACGAGATGACCGCGTTCTTAATTAAAGACCGTTATGCAATATTTCTCAAGCAATGCAGACGTATCTGTTCGAGTGCGGGTCGTGCGGACGGACCGTGGCGCGGGCTAGGCTGACTGATTCCCTCCTTGTCACCATGTCTTGGAAACACTTTAGAGGCTTCAGCCTCTTCATTTATTTTAATTAACATCTCTATCTACTCATGAACACGCAATCTAAATTATGCCTAGTTCATCAAGACTACCGACGAAGCGGAACTACCACCATACCGTCCACACGATGGCCAGCTCGTAGGCAGCCCTGAGGCACAACCTCAGGGGCAGGAAGAGAGGAACACATTCGAGTATAAAGTCCTGTCAGTCCGACCTCGATATCCGTCAATCTTGTCTCTCGTCATCAGTCACTTCTCCCTTCACTCGCAGGTCGCTTCCATTCTCCAGGACAGTCGCTGCGCGATCCTCAATATATTCCAGCAAGATTTTAAGATACCCCTTTATTTCAATCTTCTGTACTTCTCCAGCATCAGGTAGAAACCGCCAACATGCATTTCACCAGCGCAACCGTTCTCGCCCTGGCCGGCATTGCCAGCGCACACACACACATGTTCAGCGTCTGGGTCAACGGCGAGGACCAGGGCGACGGGCGCGGCAAATACATCCGCTCGCCCCCCAACAACAGCCCCATCACGGACCTCACCCTTCCCGCCGTCGCCTGCAACGTCAAGGGCGGCGAGGCAGTCCCGGAATTCGTCACCGCCGCCGCCGGCGACAGCCTCACCTTTGAGTGGTACCACGACGCCCGGGGCGACGACATCATCGCCGAGTCGCACAAGGGGCCCATCATCACCTACATCGCCGAGTACACCGAGTCGGACGGCTCCGACGCCGGCTGGACCAAGATCTCGCAGGACGGCCTCGACGGCGACCAGTGGGCCGTCGACAGGCTCATCGCCGCCCAGGGCAAGTGGGACTTCCGGCTGCCCGCCTCGCTCAAGGCGGGGAAGTACCTGATCCGCCAGGAGGTCATCGGCCTGCACGAGGCCGACGTCGCCTACAGCGAAGACCCCGCCCGCGGCGCACAACTGTACCCCAGCTGCGTCCAGGTCGAGGTCACGGGCGGCGGCGCCAACGTGCCGGACCAGGGCTTCAGCTTCGCGACGGGATACACCGACCAGACCCCCGGGATCGTCTTCAACATCTACCCCGACGAGGACGAGGACGGGGAGGACGGGGAGGACGGCGAGGGGGGCGGCGAGGGGGACGGCGAGGGTGCCGGGGACGAGTCGGCGAACAGGCGCGTCCGCGCCGCTGCGCCGTTGGGAGAGTACAACATCCCCGGCCCCGAGCTGTGGACCGAGGCTGCCCCTGGATCCGGCTCCGGTTCCGGCGGGAATGCTACTGGCACTCGCAGCCTCCGCATCAAGGGCCGTGCTGTCGTTCGGGTTTAGATTAGGCGTTTTGCTAAGGGCGGCTGTCTTGAGGGCGCCGTGTTTATCGGTCTAATACTCTATTCCTGGGATACTTGGAGGTGCCCAGCGGGCATGGTAGAGAGATTCCACTTAGATGTCTGTTATTGTAATTAACCCCTTCTGAATAACCTGGGCAGCCCAAAAGCTCCCGTCACTGTGAATGATGGACGTTTCCACTAATTGTCAGAGCAGCCTTGGGGCCTAATGGTATCTTTCTTCTTCCTGTATTGCTTGAATGTACCAACAGCTACTCACCTTCTCGAACTCAACAAGATTGTGTTGCTAATATTTTTCGACTTGATACTAGGTACACACTGCTCGTTTTACTGACATGCAGATTGGTTTTTTCTTTTGATAGAATACAATCTTGACCTTGTCCATCCTAACTCTAACAACTATTTTCACCTCAAATCTCCAATCCCTACACTTACCTAGGAGATATTGCTCTTAGTAACATTGTACACCTTCAACTGCTCCTCGGCATCCCGGAACTCCCGCTCAATGACCTTGGCATGCTTGGCCGAGCGCGGTGTGATCGAGGCGGGGAATGGCAGAGGGGTGGAGTTGAACCCGTCCGAGAAGGCGAATCTGAAGAAGAAAAAAAAAGAAAACGTAAGCACGTTGCGGGCATTCAACAAGGGAAGGAGGGGGGGAGGGCGGGATCCGCCTTACATGTCAACCTCGATGTCCTTCCCATCGGCACCCTTCGCGGGCCCCACGTTGAAGGCCCACAGTATGCGCGCGATGTTGATCGACACGGAGGCGTTGCCGAGGTGCATGCCCGGGCAGATGCGGCGGCCCCAGCCGAAGGCGCTGTGGCCGAACGTGCCGGGGTACTCTCGCTTCTCCGTGAAGCGCTCTGGCTTGAACTCATGGGGCTCAGGGAAATCTGCGTCGTTCAGGTGAACTGAAGAAAGGGCGATTTTAACAGATCAGTACTCAAGCCTCCCGGGTGAAAAGCAAAGCAAAGCGAGGTGAGGGTGCAACTTACGACCCCAAAGGGGGGCGATGACGGTGCTGCCCTTGGGGATGAACATCCCCTTGTACACGTCGTCGGCCGTGCTCGCGTGCGGCGTGCCTCCCAGCACGCCGACGGGTCGCCAGCGCAGAGTCTCTGACGTGATGGCCCGGACGTACTCCAGCTGGGACAGGTCGTCGAACGTGGGGAGCCGGTCGGTGCCCACCACCCTGTCGAGCTCCTCCTGGGCCAGGGGAATGAACCGGTGGCCGAACTTGACACACGCGAGGAAGAAGCTCGCGAGCGATCCCGCCGACTGCGAACGATAGATACTACATCAGCACGGCCGTTTTCCCGTTGTCCCCGGGGGGGGGGGGCCGGGGGGGGAGGGTAACTAACCGTCTCCACGCCGGCACCGAAGGGGGATCCCGCCGTGTACGCGATCTCGAGATCGGACATGCCGAGGTTGGCCTGCTCCTTCAGGAGGTGGGTGGCGAAGCAGGCGGGGGCGTTGCCCTTGGCGGCCTTCTCGCGGATCTCGTCCATGAGCTCCGTGTACAGGACGATGTCCTTCTGCCGCTGCTCGAGCACCTGGGCCTTCCACGGCGCGAAGATGCTGGGCACGAACCTGAGCGCAGGGTAGCGCTCAACAGCGAATTTGCCGGGGATGCTAAGAAATTGGGGTAAGAGAACCGCTAGCTATTTTGGGGAAAGAGGGGTAGTATCTGCTCACTTGACGGAGGTGAGGCGTTCCATTGACTCGGCATTGCGCTGGACTACGATATCGGTCCTTACGTCCTGGACCCTTCGCCCGTACGTGACGGTGACGATGACGGAGGCGGCGTAGCGCTCAAGGTGCGTCCGGAAATCGTTGGGCGTCTTGAGCAGGTCGCGCATCAGGACCTTGGACTCGAGGCTCTGGATGGGGCGGTAGGACTCGCTCTGGCGCTGCATGAAGCCGCCGTGCAGCAACTTCCGCCAGCGGCGCCAGAAGGAGTTGTACGGCGCCATCAGGCCGCGCATCCCGCCGGACAGAAGCTCGCCGCCCATGATGAAGCGCGGCCGCGACGAGTAAATGGCGCCGCGCTTCTCCAGCAGGTCCCAGGCCGCCTGCGCCGAGCCCAGGATGATGGTCGGCGTCGGCCCCAGCTGGAGGTACACCACGTCCCCGTACTCCTTGTTCAGCTCGTGGAACCACAGCCATGGCTTCGTGATGCCCGTCTTGAGCACCTTGGGGCCTGGCGGGAGCTGCGAGCGGCGCGCGTAGAGCTTCCAGTTTTGTTGCAGCTGTTCCGATCCGAGTTAATAGACGTAGGGCACCCAGTGGTTTGATAGGGGGTCTTTGCCTACCAGGGGAAATATCAATGTAAGATACGAGAGTCCCACGGCCACGGCCACGCCGACGAGAATCGTGACGATCATCTTGATGCCAATTGCCAGCGAAACAGGAGCGGGGTCGAGACTTTGGGATTCAGGGGAGGGAGGTTCGGTCGTGCGGAGGCAAAAGAAGCGATATGATGTTGATGAAGCGAAGAACGCTCAGATAAACCATTCCCCCTCATCCCCAGAAATTGGAGGCGGTGGACCACTGGGCATCTAGTTATTACAACTGCCGGCCTTGGCGAAGAGAGGCTACGCAGTACTATTAGTACACTAATGGTGGGGACGAGTCGCGGTTTTGGACAACCTAGGCATAGCTGAGGGATGGCTGACCCCAGACTACACCTATTCACCTAGGCTACCACGGGTATCCAATTACCGTGGTTACCAAGGTAGTGGTTGCATGAAAAATCCCTGCCGGGGTTTCATTCCACCACGAGGCACGATAGGCAGATAAACATTATAATCCCCAACCACCAGCATCAAATCCGGCAATCCTCGCTGCTGATCTCGACCACCCTCGACATAATTAAGACCTCGCTCACCTCTCCACAAGTGTGTTGGGAGAAATACAGCTTCGACATCTCCACATCTCCTAACCTCTTCCCCTGGACTGTTGGGCAGCCATGAAGGACAACGGCTGGATCAGCAAGCCATTCCTGACTTCCCTATTCCTGGGAATCGGCGGCTTTCTCTATGGCTTGTGAGTGATAACAATATGTTCCCCTTTTTTGTCGCTTTCTTCCGCAGCTCTTCGCTAATTGATGCATCTCCAGCGACTCGGGAATCATCACCCCCAGTCTGGCCTTGAAGTCATTCCTGGTTTACTTCGGCAACCCTGACGCTCCTCTCCGGGGTGCCATCGTCTCCGTCTACCAAGCTGGAGGTGATTCAATCTCTGTGTCTTCTGTTTGATATATCTTTTCTCGAAAACTGACTCTGGGCTCAGCGTGGCTCGGCAGCGCCTCGGTCGGTATCACCAGCGACAGGTTCGGTAGACGCAGGGCAATCGCCTTCGGATGCGCCTTCGGTGTTGTTGGGGGGGCCCTGATGGCCGGAGCCGCCCATGTTGCCATGCGTGAGTAATGATCCCAAGCTGCTCCACGCTGCTCCACTTGGAAGGGATGGGGTAGACATTCTGACCTCTTTCTCTAATAGTCATTATTGGCCGTCTCTTGGTCGGGTTCGCCGTCGGTACTATCACCGGTGTCGCTCCCGTCTTCGGCGCCGAGATCGCAAAGGTGCGGATTTCCCGAGTTGATTGTCTCCAGGAGGAAGACCCTGACTGACTTGTGGTATGACAGACCGAGGAACGTGCCAAAATTACGGCTTGTAACCAAATGAGTAAGTTTCGGCATCCCTTCCCCCTTTCCCCCCTTTGCAGTTTACTGATTCATGATACAAAGTGGCCGCCTGGGGATTCTTCGTTGCGCTGTGGACAGGAGTAGGCGAAGGCAAATGGAACAACGCCCACCAGTGGAGACTGGGCTTTGCCATCCAGGCCCTTCCGGCGCTCATCCTCGGCATTGGCGTGCTCCTCATTAACGAGTCGCCACGGTGGCTGTGCCTAAAGGGCCGCCATGCGGAGGCCGAGAAGGCGTTCCGCGGCTACCACTACAACGGGACCAACGACGAGTGGTGCGACACCGAGTTTTCGCTCATCCAGGCCAACATCGCCGAAGAGCTCGAGGCCCAGGGCCGCCTCTCGTGGGCGGACCTCTTCCGGATCGCCGCCTTCCGGAGGCGCCTCTTCGTCGGGTCCTTCGTGTGGGCCGCCGCCATGCTGTCGGGCATCTCCTTTGTGCAGTACTACCAGACCGCCATCTACGCGACCCTCCAGTTTGAGCAGAGCCAGCAGCTGCTCGTCAGCGGCCTGTACGGGACTGTCGGGCCCGTAGCCTGCATTATCTCTCTCTTCTTCGTCGACCGCATCGGCCGCAAGAAGATCCTCGTTACCGCCTCGTCGCTGCTTTCGCTCTGCTACATGATCATCACCATCATTGCCGCCGTCTACCCAGCGCTTCCCGGCCAGCCCACGAACGCTGCTGCTCAGCGTGGTCTCATTGCCTGTATCTTCGCCGTTTCGGCCACCTACTCGGCCCTGTTGGGTCCGATGACCTGGATCATTCCGTGAGTTTGTTTTCCCGCCAGCTCGGGGCATCAGTCGTACTGATTCGAATATTTTTCCAGTCCTGAGGTCTTCACCACAGAGCTGCGAGCCAAGGCAAACGCCCTGGTGCAGGTCATCCATTACTCCATCAGCTTGATCATCACCCAGTGCTCGCCCATTGCGCTGGCGGCGGTCGGCTGGAAATACTATGTCAGTTTACCTGGTGGTTGCCATTGACCGAGCATTGAAGCTGACGACGCTCCCATTTCAGATTCTTTTCATCCTCACCAACGCGCTCTGTGCACTCGTCTTTGCGTTTGCGTATCCGGAGACTAGAGGTAAGCTGCCTCCTGTGGCAATTGCGTGGAACCGAAGACTGACGTGTTGGCAGGTAAATCGCTGGAGGAGATTGGCGAGATTTTCGGAGACATCCAGGTCGTCCGCGATCCCCACATGAAGATGCCCCTGAACGAGAAGGCTACTTCCTCGAGCTTGGACGGCCACGCCAGCAAGACGGAAGTCGCGGGTGTCTGATGCGATGCGCCTGGGGGCCATGGCAAAGGCTGCTACTCGTACCGGTAGCCCGCTTGTCGTGCGTAGGAGGAGGGGGAGGGGGGACGGGGGGTTTAACTTCAATTCTGACGCAAGATTATGCGTGCCGATCCCCCAACGGGATATTTTTTGCAAACCTCAAGTACCTACAGCTATAGGTAGAGCACGTACTAATTATATACCAATTAGTACCTTCAGCCCACACATGTTTCAACTAGACGTGGTTTGCTTAGACCAATCCCCTTGGTAGCGGCCCAGCATCTCTTGCCTTTACCCCCATTTGAACACCACAGTACACCAGTGGCTATCCAAAGAGTGTTTTGTCAAGGAAAACCAGCATCTACTCTAATCCTCTGGGTCTCTGTCCTCTGAAGTGGTTTTGTATCATTTGTAGTCGTAAGCCACGACATGGCCAACCAATTCGACTGGCCTACGAAGTGTCACGCCAAGTATCGTGCCTGAGCTCCGGTTGAGGGATTCAGGGTCGCCATCAGCTTATGACATGACCTCCGCTTTCAGCGGTGGTTCTAGAGAGTAGCCGAGCTTGTCTGGCACGTGGAACTGCAATTGCAAAGCAGCTTAGGCTGAAGGACTGATGGCTTCGCCAAGAGATTCCGGGTAATGTAATGTACTGCATCCAGATCCATTCACATTAACAAGACCCTTTAAACATCTACCTCCAGTACGATAGTGCAATAAAATCCATTTGGGGATCTATTATTCCCTCACCCCCGCCTTAACTTGGAGTCCATATATGGGGATTGCACTGACAGCGACTCATTGGACGGACTCCCGAGACATTGCAGATTTAGACCCCGGCATCCTCCCCCCAAGACAAGTGCCGCACCGACAACCAAGCCCGCTGCGCGGCGATTAATCTACGAAGGACGGCAAATGGCCCATCTAATTGCTCCCGCCTGGGAGATCGCCTTCAGTACATGTGCTAGCATTGATTGCTCTTGTTGCAGCCTGAGTCGATTAGACTTGGCCTCCGCATTTCTCAACCCTTCCTTTGGACGATTTCCTGACTCCCGGCCCAACGCCACTGGCTAAAGGCTTGTCAGGACGGATTACATAAATGGCGAACTATACCGCCCAGGTGCGCCCGGGGAGGTCCTGTCGTGTGGGATTATGGGATCGTGATCGAATCGCAATTCCTCACCCACGAAGCCACCATGTTCGCAGCCGTCGTCTCTCCCCTCGGGCTGCTGCTGTCTCTGTCCCTGTTTCTGGCCGTCGACGGATTGCTGCAATGCCCTGACCCTCCCGGATGGCAGGTGCTTGCGGAAGGTGGTGGCACGGGCAATAGATGGAAGATTCCCGGTGATTTGACCCTGATCCGGACGCCGCTGAAGAAGGAGGACGGATCGGCCAATGGAACCTGGACTCACATCGCCTTCAACTTCACCGTCACGAGCGCCTTCGACAGCGAGATCATGCCATGCCACGGCGAGACGATAACCGAGACCCCCGGTAACCAGACGGACAGCAACCCGGGCGAGGGATATATCCACGGCACGTGCGACTACGCCGGGACCGTCATGGGTGCCGTGGATACGGCATTCGAGTACAATCTGGACTACCGGGTTGCCGACATGTACATCTACCAGGATTTCACCTGCAACAGAACCGCAAAGGGCCGGCCGTAAGCCATTTCCTGCCCCCCCCCCCTTATCCATGAGAGAAGGCCAGCAGGCTAACCGAAATCCCCCTTTCCCCCACATCAGTTGGCGCGTCCACGCCGACTGCGTGAACAAGACAATCGACATATACTGCGACGACGATGGCGTGACCTGCGGCTCTCCGTACCCGTTCGACTTCGGGGTGTACTACGTGCCGCTGTTCCCGCCGCCGCCGCTGACCAACTGCTCAGCGGGCGCGCTGGCGGGCGACGTGCCCTTCATCGTGCGCAACATCAGCTACAACTCGGTGCAGAGCTCCGAGATGGCGCCCGTGCTGGGTGCCGCGTACGTCGACCTGAGCATGCCGCTGATCGACTTCACCATGCGCTGCCTGCCATCGGGCGACGAGATGGCCTGGACCTACAACGGCACCAGCGACACGTGGTACGACTGCAAGGCAGACTTCACAAACCCCCCGGACATGCCCAACACGTGGATCAAGTTCAACCACACCACCTTTGAGGTCACCCTTGTGCAGGAGTTCAAGTGCGAAGATGGCGACAAGCCGTATGTACAGCCCCCACACCCCCTTCCCCCACGTCCCTTTCGACCCCAAGCCGCCCCTTTTCCCCGTCCATGAAACGCTGACCAGCCCCTACCTTCCCAGACAATACGTAACCGCCCGCGGTGCGGCCCTGATCCCCCGCGAGTGCGCCATCACGTACGACGGGCAGGACTGCTGGAGCACCGAGGTGGCGACCATCCGGGCGACCGACGTGACGTCGAGCGACACGCAGCCGGCGGCCGACGCGCTGCCCCCCATGCTCTTCTCGCACGCCGGCGCCGGCGCCTCCGTTGCGGCCGCCTCGGACCGCGACGCTGCGACGCAGAGGCTGGTGCTGGATATGCTTGTTGGCAAGGGTGTCCTGAGTAAGGAGAACGTGAGGCCTGATCGGTTGCCGGCTATGCTGGGGGATCCGATTTGAGAAAGGGGGGGGGGGGGGGGGTGGAGGGGGAGGAGGAGGGTTGCTGACGGGGATTCATGGCTGGCATCTTGGGCTGACTGATACAGATACCGTCCTTGTTAAATACTGTAATCCTCGGCGGCTGAGAGCTTCCGAATGAAATTTTGAGGACTTATCTATGCTTAGAAGAAGATGTTGGTAATATCGTAGAGAATTGCTACACGTGCATGTGCAATTTACTCCACGAATTTCTCCAGGGCCAGGCGGCTAGTGCATCACAGGGGGGATCAGCCTGCCAAAAATTTAACCAAGTGGCTGTTGCCGTTGCTGTCTCTTGCTCTTGCTGCTGCTGTGCATCGCTACCCGTGCCACGCCCACTTTCTTTGGCCCTCATGAACTCGCACCACCTATTGGGTAACAGACACCAGCGAGGATGTCCGCGTGGTAGAAGGGTTTCCCATCACCCTCCTCCCCCTGGGGGTGTCATTTGAATCCATCCCCGACCTGGTCAAGGACACAGAAGAGTACAGGCTTGCCTCTGATCAGGCGAGGCGGATGATCCACCGTGAGCTGTAATTTCTCCTGTTCCTAACCTCGAGGAAAGACTACGAGAGCTGTCTAGCTGCATGTGGATAGGTCCTTGCACACCTGTCGCAGGGTTGTTCGAAGTAGATCAACGTCGTGCACGTCTGAACATGTGATTTCGATGTCAAACCGCCGCCGATGCTGGATTCGATCTACAAAAACATGGTTCCGACACGACAAGTGCTTACTGCAAGGCAACGTGCTGTACTCCGGGCCCATTTCGTTGGAGATCTCCAGTTTCCAGGGATTCTCGCAGTAGAGAATAGGATGTGCCTCGGACAGACCTTGACGGCATGTACGAAGAATTGATGGGTGCAGACTAGCATTTTCGTAAGCGATCGGGCCATCTTTGCTCAGAAGGAGTCTATAAATGATAAGTCGAATCTCGGCAGAGAAGTCGAGGAATGAGGGCAGTGGCTCTGTAGCTGTAGGCGTGGACTCCATAGCCTGATAGTCCATTGCGGAGGACTGACTGAAGAGTAAGATGGAGAAGAAAGGAAGGAGGAATTTTTTAAAGGTGCCCTGATCAAGAGCGTCTATATATATACTCACGAGCCAAAACAAAGTTTGGCAGCTAACAACCTAGAACCGACTGCAAGAATTCCAACAAAGGTTCCTCGGCCAACCTTAAAATGCCCTCCAAACTCGACAGCCAAAGCTAGGTGGGTTATGTGATTAAGATTAGGTACCTTAACGTACTGCACTATCGTACAGTACATAGGTATATAACATTCCTATTAGCCGTGATACCGGACGACAGTCAACTAGAACACACTCGACCAACTATCCCAGCCATTTCTTGCGGCGTAATGCATATACACAACATTATCACAGTCACCTCAATGGAAGGTCAGGATCAGTCTTCTTTATCCCAGCAGCTAGTTAGGGTAGGCCACATGAGTCCAGCCAACAGCCACCCACCATCGACCGTCCTTTTGAGAGCCAATAAACGTCCTGCATATATGAGTTAGGAATGCACGGTTGTGGCGTGGTGTAAAGCTTTAGCCGATTTAAGGGGCTTCTATCATACCTATCTAAGCCAATCGGCTAATCAGACTACGCATATATGGCCAGGCCGAGACCGCCAGCCTTTACGGCCGGTCAGGATTCTACATTTCCTCAGTGCATAAATCCTAGGAAACAAAGAACAAAGTGCAAATTGAGCATCTTCCCCGTCTTCCTTCCAAAACCAACCTTTCACAATGAAGAATCCCTCGCGGCCCTCGAAATCGCTCCTGGTCAGACCCAGACCCAGACCAGGGCAGCAGAGGTGGATTCCTCCAGGTCACAGCCAGCGGGAAAACTCGCATCAAGTACACCCGTCTTCTGTTCGATATGGTCTCATTGCAGGGTAATTGACACTTGTCTAGCACTTGGGACGACTTCAAACATCATCTCTTCCCTGCTCATCCTCTCTGTTTTTCGCCCTCATAGCACCTTGACACGCCTATATAGATCCATTACCTACCCAGCACAGCCATCACCTTACTAAATGCGGTAGATCTTTTATCAGCCGCAGCGATTCTCACATCCAGCATTCACGCTTCTCTACTCATTTATTCTCGCTCAACCCAGCTATCTTCGGTAATATTGCTTGCCATTGGCGGGCTGCTCTCCCTCTACATCCCTCTCATAATCCTTGCAGACTGGGACCGGTTGATGGCAGAGCAGGGAGTATGACGGGACAGCTACGAGGCCATGCTGTTGGATTTTGTAGGGGCTAGTGGCTTTGGAATGAGAGACCTGGTCAACTGAGGTTCTGAGGTTGCCCTTGCAAATAATCTCATCTTGTCAGCAGTTGCTTGGGTGAAGTACCAATGCCAGTCGGTAGCCAGCTTCATTTTCCTTTCAAGCAAAGCAGATAAGACCTTGATTGGGAACAGCTATCCGATCCTTGGACATGATGCGTGTCCAAGGAAAGAAATTCGGTGCAGGGATACACCATCCTTCTTCCGTCAACCTTAAAAAATGCCCCCAGCTCGATAGCCAAAGCATCTGTGAAAGATTCGGTACACTTAACCTTGGACAACAAGAGAATTGACATGCGTGCATGGGCAGTTTACTAGTACCCTATGTCTGAGTGCAAGAGCAACTGCCAGCAGCAGCAATGGTAGCAGAGCTCAAGAGAAGTTGGGGCAACCAAAAGAAACCTAACAAAAGAGTCCGAGAACATGGTTGTTGGTTGTTCAAGCGACTCACGTGTTTTGGTAGGGTTTAGTCAGGTGACCTTCACCCCTCATCTATGGGGAAGAATACCTAGTGTACGTGTAGCATGTGAGCTTGCCCCCGTGCCCCCATGCCCCCTCACCTGAGTGGATCTGGGATCCACATTGGCTAGCCGAAGTCGGGCCCTGCAGACTGATCATCTGATAAGATAAAAACTGTTTATCGGGAGCCAGGAGCCTCCCGACGATGCAAACTTCGATTGCAGTGCGCCATTTGCACCGTCCAGCGTCGCGGCCATGCGTCGTACTGTATCATCTCCTGTCCTATTTTTACCGCTCCTTGCAGTATGGAACCAAATAGCCCTAGCAGCGGGCGATCCGGCCCGCGAGCTGTGCTTCAGCGGCTGTCAGATGTCCCTCCGGCCCCCTCACTTCAATGACACGGGGTCGGATAACTCCAAACTGGGCCAGGCGTGCCTCAGTCGCTTTGGAATCTTATCTCTGTACTTGTGCCTCGAGGTGCATTGTGAGGGAGACCACCAGACAGGGGGTCTGGCTCATCTTAATCGCTCATGCACCCAATACCTCCAGTCCCCCCTTCCACCCTTCGATGTCATCGCCAACTACACTGACGATGTCATCTCCGAACTGCGGCACCTTCGGCGGGAGGAAGCTGTCTACGAGACAGTACTGGGGGAAGTGGTCGTTCCCACCAAGAAGCTGTTTAAACTGTCCTACGACACTCTTGTACCACAGCCTTAACCTTGTTGCACCGTCATACCCAATGCGGCTTCTAACAGATCCTAGGACACCATTATATACGTTGAGAAATATCACTTTCTCTATGGGTACGTAGCAGAGACGGACCGCTACCCTCGCCCGAATCCTGGACCATTTCATACTAATTCATCCAGAGCGGCGATGTTTGTCTTCTGGACCCTTGTTGTCGTCATAGGCATGTGCAGCCGTATCATGTCAGCTATTCGCGATATTCCGCGAGGCGAATATCGACCGCTCTTGGGCGGAGACCAGCTTGAAAGCGACGAGATCTCCGCCTACAAGGGCGTCTCTGATGCCGGTCGTCGCTGGCTGTGGCTGAAGCGACACTTGACCGTCCCAGCAGCCTTCGGATATAGATGCGCGCAAAATGTCGGATGGTGCACCATCCCACCAAGGATCCAAAGCCTGACAATCCTCGTCTTCGTCATCATCAATATCTTCTTCTGCGTTCATGGCTATCGAGTGTTCCCCGGAAACATGTAGTGCGTCTCCTCAACACCCAGACGCCTCAGCTATGAGCCATCAACTAACTAACCATGATCCGCGCAGTTGGCCAGAGGTTTCGCCCCAAGTATGGCGCTACTTGTCAGATCGCACGGGAATTATCTCCTTTGCCAACTTTCCCATCATCTGGCTGTTTGGCATGCGGAACAACTTGCTGATGTGGCTTACGGGTTGGGATTTCGGAACCTTTAACAACTTCCACCGCTGGATCGCTCGCGTCGCCACCGTACAAGCCGTCGTCCACTCGGTTGGCTATACTGTTCTCGTTTTCAATGGTACATGATGCAGCTCTCTAGTCCCGCTTCTATCCCGGTTCTGACCAAATACAGACGGTGGCTGGCCTTACTTTGTCGGGTATTGGAGCCAGTTGTTTTGGTGGACAGGAGAATTGGTGAGCTTCGACCTCGATCCCCTGGGGCCGTGATTCCCCGAGTCGTGTTAACATTTGGTGGTCAGGCGACCATATTTATGTGCCTGCTGTTGGGGCTGTCTGTTTTCTGGATGCGCCGAAACTCGTACGAAACCTTTTTGATCTTACACATCGTTCTCTCGATTCTCATCTTGGTGATGATGTTGGGGTAAGTTGCTTCGATATACCGCAACGGAGCGAGACTTGCTAAAACCCCACAGTCATGTGTCCATATTTAAAGGACGCTTTGATGGCTTCATTTGGTCCTCCGCGCTAGTCTGGGGATTCGACCGCCTCCTTCGGCTTTCTCGCGTCCTTTCGTTTAACCCCAGGTTCTGGAGCACGCGCGCTAAAGCGACATACGATCCAAATTCCAACATCATCCGGCTGACAGTCCCCTATTCGACAAGCGCATACCAGCCAAAACCAGGCACTTACTACTATATCCACGTGTTGAACGATGCCCGTTTCTGGGAGAGCCATCCCTTCACGGTGGCCTCAACGACGGCCCGGCATTCCCCCAATGCCGACCAGACTAGCCGCCGCGACTCCATCCCCGCAGACGAGGTCTCGCTGCTCCTCCAAGGCGAACCCGGCCCCGCATCATCCACCGCGGCACTCGGACCACACCGTCCGCAGAACCCGCCCCCGCCCGCCACCATGACCTTCCTCCTGCGGCCCTACGACGGCTTCACCCGGCGCCTGCGCGACACCGCCGCCGCCGCCGCGGGGCATCACTCCTCCTCCCCGTCCCGACCACCCCCCGCGGCGTCGCTGCGCGTCCTCGTCGACGGGCCCTACGGCCACACGCAGCGCTTCGACCGCTTCGACGTCATCCTGTTTGTCGTCGGCGGCAGCGGCATCGTCGTGCCGCTGTCGCACCTCGCGAGCCTGTCGTCGTCGTCGCGGTCCGTGCGCGTCGTCTGGGCGGCGCGGGAGGAGCAGTTCGCCGCCGAGGTCCTGCGCGAGGACTTTGGCGGCGCCGGCGTGCTGGATGGCGGGTGGTTGGCCCTCGATGTGTATATCACGGGGGGGTCCGGATACGGGCACGGACATGGTAGGCCGCCCGCCTGGCCGGAGGCGGTGACGGTGTTGCATGGTAGGCCTGACGTTTGCGCCGAGGTGGAGTGTGCGGCTAGGACTGTCGGGGCTGGAAGCCTCGCGGTGGTGGCGTGTGGGCCGGCGAGGATGGCAGATGATGCGCGGCGAGCTGTCGTGGATATGTTGGGGAGGGGGTCGAATATAGAGTATTTCGAGGAGAGTTTTAGATGGTAGAATGTAGAGGCTGGTGGATAGACCAAGGCTGGGAGGTGGGACTGTGAGCATCTTATCTTGTTTAGATTCCTATAGAAAATATATAGCGTATGTGCATTGATTCTAACAGTTTTTGGCCCATGATAGTCGTCGGGACTTTTTCGATCAGAGGACTTAACCTCAATGAAGGAGCGAAGTTGACGTCTTTTCTTCTCATATCGAAATTACACGTCTCTCGTATCTCGTTTCCTGACACAGGATCCGCATACAGATGGTGTATCTCGGCACCTCGAAAATGCCTCTATTCCGTATAGGAGCTCTACCCGTGAAAGGCCGCGCTTCTATCCACAGCTGCCGGAGCGCTGGTAGCACCGCGAGCCCCTCATATATATATTAGCCAGCATCATTTGTGAGATGACGAAAACCTTGCTGCCACCAAACTATGCGGTGGGCTTCCGGCCCCAGACGACCTTCTGCCAGAAGTAGGGATGGAATTTCCTCGACCGAAGCTCCCGCCGGAGGTGGGCGATGTACACGCCAATCTCCATCTTGGTCCAGCCGACTGAGTTGGCCATGAAGAGCACAGTGCCCTCAATGTCCTGCTCAAGCGCGAGCTGCGTATACTTGCCGATCTCGCTGAGCTTGGGATCTCGAGGCCAGCCGCCGAGAGGGTTCTGTTTTCATTGCGGTTAACAATCTCCCCCTGGGATATAATTATTGTTTGCTTGAAGGAGTCGAGCCGCAGACATACCTTGAGATTCGCCTCTTCAATATCAACAAACCCCGCTTCCTCCATCGCCTTCCTCTGCGTGCCGTCCTTCACAACCGTGAACGATCGCCCCATCTTGCGACCCCCTTCGACGAAGAATTTTCCCCATTGGTTCATGGCGCTCGTCTCGTGGATGGAGCCATCGTCGCTCACGATATACGGCGATGCCTCGTGGCTCTCGATGAATCCGCCAGGCTTGAGGCTGTTGTAGGCGTGCTTGAAGAGGGCCGTCCAGTCAACGATGCTCCCGACCAGCCAGCGCATGTGGACGTAGTCAAGGGAATCGCGCGGGAAGGCCCATTCCTTCTGCGTGCAGTCGTCGATTTGGCTATAGATTAGCACGGTAGTTATTGTCAGCGGGCGTATAGGTGGTTGGACTGGATTGGTAATAGATAGATAAGTGGTTCTCACAACTCGAGGTTTGGCGGCACCCAGCTGGGTTGAATGGGCGAGATGTCAGTGCCAATGACCCTGGTGTTGGGAAATTCATCGGCAAAATCACTTTGCACCAGTTGGTTAGCCTCGAAATCCATTTTTCTCCCCTGGGAAGGATTGGATGAGGAGCATACATGGCCCAGATGCCTATTTTTCGCCGCCGTTAATTGATAGATGCTCGACTATACAAAGTCCTTTTCTCGTACCTGTGCCAGTTCCAATGTCGACGACTTTCTAGACGGCGCTGTTAGCTAATTAGGTAGCCAATGATATCTGATGGACTGGAGGCACACCTGTATGTCCTTCGGTAGTGGCGCTAGGTAGAGCTTGTCACCGATAAGGAGCGTGAGGACGTGATGGCTGCGGAAAACTGGTGAGTAATATAGCTCATGCATGGGTAGCTAGAAGATCGGTTCTCATTCTGGTCTTACTTGATATCCATCGCCTCGTTTTGTTTGTCGTCGTTTGTGCCCCTAATCTCTCCAGTCAGCTACCGGTGACTGCTAAGCCCAATGGAGGCTATACCAACCAGTATTGGGCATTGCCATGGTCGCTATGGTATGTTCTACCATGTATCGTCCTGTATTGGAAGATAGTAGAAGCTATGGATGCGCTGGAGCTGGCATTGTCACCCAGAGTTGAGTCACTATAATCTTGCGGATCGGTGCCCTATAGTTCGTGAATTAGCGGCTGGTTTTGCGGTTACCTGTCTCTGGAGTTGCTGACTTCTGCCAACTGCATCCACTGTTGGGGTCCGAGGATATCAGTCTCGGTTGTTGTATTCGGCGGGGGCGCCTCGGCAGCAGCAGGCTGCTCGATCGCCGTCTGAACGGAATCCTCTGAGGTCGGTAAGTTGGACACTCCATCATCAACTTCAGCAGCAGCTTTATTTGCGGCTTGGTTACCCGGCATCTTGACAGGATGGCAAGGCAAGAGGATGGTCACAGATGTCACAAATGTTGCACAGAACTGGCGGACACGCGGAGAAAGAATGAACACCTGATTTGTGCGACAACAGGGGAAAGCAGGATGAGACCACCTCTCAAACCTGCAGCCAACAACGTCAGGTATAGTTACATTCTGAGCATTTATCGTAGCAGCCTTGCATACAAAAGCGAGACTTGGGCCAATCCAAGCAGCCGAAGTCAAGTCAGCGCAAACTCATTTTCTGATCAGTCACTGTGGGGTTCGTTTCTCCAATGTCGAGTCTTGATTGATGTCTGAGCGCGGGCTCCGGGTCCTTCTTAGGTGACCTGTCGCTTTCAGTTGCGTCGATGCGCCAGAACAGCGGCCCGAAACGAATACAATATGACGTTGATGGGCCGAAGTCTCGAGAGCGTACAGTTCGACGCCACGTTTATTCGTCAGGCCGCCGGGCCGCCGGATGCCGAGCTGTTGAGCTGCAACTTCTGTTGTGATGTCGAAATTCTAACCAAGACGGGAAAGGTAGTGCATGCGTACCTATCTCATGTTGTAATCCAGCCAGTCACGTGAGTGGGGAGCCGACGATGATTCCAACCCCATCCTTGCGGTAGATACTGGAACTTCAGGAACGGCGATACGATGGCTCCGAGCAGAAGATATTGCTGTCTAGGTCATGCATTTATCTAGCTTGAGCTAATGCCAACAGTGAGCTGGCTGCTGAAGTCGCAATTGTCAGAACCGATGGCGCCACGAGCTCAGCTCCTCAAGGCGGGGTCCGCAAATGGTTCGCCCTGGCAAAGGATCTCAGGGGCAGAACGGCTTAGCCTTAAGAGGAAATCGCCCTCTCGATAGCCAATAGTTAGCGCTTTCGGCTGGTGGTTTCGATGCGGAGAAACCACAAAGCCATTGCGTGCGAATGGCGAGAGAAGTCGAAGGTCAGAGACGCATTCTCAAGGTGCGGGCTATCCGGGCATTAAATACGCTGTATCTCGTCGCCAAAAGCCAAGCCTCTCTGGCTTCACAGACTGCTTAAAGTCGCATAGGGATCCTTGCCGGTGTTGTGCGAGTCCCGACTAGAGGACCACCCAGAGATGAAGTCCCTTCTGTACACCGTCGCTCTCTGGCTATCGACAGCAGCAAGAGGGGCCCGTGCTGACTGGCAATACCGCTCACGGCCGGACCTCTCTCCGCCGAGACTCAATATCACCGTTCCCGCCGGCGACGGCATCGCCCCTGGCTACATCTTCGTCGGCCCGTATCCGGGTGTCGGCGGCGGGCCGGAACAGCCCGCGGCTTACATCTTCCGCAACGACGGCGACCTTGTCTGGTCGGGTCTGGGCTACCTCGCCGGCTGGGCCGCCAACATCCAGGTCGCCGAATACCAGGGACGGCCCGTCCTCCAGGCGTTCCAGGGCTCGGTGGATGTCTCCCACGGCCATGGCTTTGGCTCGGCCGTCCTGCTGGACCAGCACTACCGCCAGATTGAGGTTGTGCGGAGCCCGACGAATAAGCTGCTCGACCTGCACGAGTTCCGCATCGTCGACGGGAAGACGGCGCTGGTTGAGATCTACCAGCCCATTCCCTACGACTTGCGCCCTTATGGCGGCGCCGATGGGCAGCAGTGGATCGTGGATGGTATCATCCAAGGTGAGCAGTGCTCGGTAACGGGTACTATAGTAGTGATCTTGACCCTGACGGTGATTCGCCAGAGATCGACATCGAGACCGGAGAGCTGATCTTTGAGCGCCACACGCTTGACATCGTGGAACCGGCCGGTAAGTTGGGAGGAATAGCATCAGCCTGGTCCACATAACACCCATACTAACGTCCACTCACAGACAGCCTACATCCCCTGACTGGCTTCAACTCGACCGATGCGTGGGACTACTTCCACATCAACAGCGTCGACAAAGATGACGAGGGCAACTACCTAATATCGGGCCGGCACACGAGCGCCATCTACAAGCTCGACGGCCGCACCGGCTCCGTGATCTGGCAGCTCGGCGGCGCGCGCTCCAGCTTCACCTTTGACCCGCCGACGACGACGACGAAGCGCCCGTTCGGGCTGCAGCACGACGCGCGCTTCCTGTCTCGCTCGCCCGACGGCAATATCGAGACCATCTCGCTCTTCGACAACGGTGACGGCGTCGGCGGCTCGCCGAGCGCCGCCCGCGTCTACCGCCTCGACCACGCCGCGCGCGCCGCCGCCGAGGTGCGCGCCTACCCGGCGCCCGACGGCCTCTGGGCCGCGTCGCAGGGCAACGCGCAGGTGCTGCCCCTACCCGGCGGCGGTGCCGGGAACGGGAACGTGTTTGTCAATTGGGGGTCCGCCGGCGCCGTGACCGAGTTCGCGCCCGGCGGCGAGGTCCTCTTCCACGCGTATCTCGACTCCGGGCCCGGCGGGCGGACGGCCCAGAGCTATCGTGGGTTCCGGTTCGAGTGGGAGGGGCGCTCGGGCGAGACGCCGGCTGTGGTTGCGGTGCGGGACCCGAAGACCGGGGAGGCGGCTATTTATGTTTCGTGGAATGGTGATACCGTCACCAAGTCGTGGCGGTTCTATGTCCGTGGTGCCGCAGCCGGGTCTAAGGGGAGTAAAACGTCCAGTCTGGGGAGGGTGCCTCGCACTTCCTTCGAGACTGTTTTGAGGGTATCTCCAAGCGAGATTGACCGTGTCGGCAAGGGCGCGAGGGTTTTCGCTGAAGCCATCGACCACCATGGTGTGGTGCTGTCTAGGTCAGAGCCTGTCGTCATCAAGGAAGCCATCGAGCCGCTCAGAGGCAGCGGATTCAGGGACAGGGGCACTCAACAGTCTGTCCTTCAGGAGTTTGAAGTGGCCGACTTCACGGACTTGTGAACGAGATACGAGTTATCGAACGAGTGTATATTTGCGAATGATTCTTTCTTCCTATCCCTAGCAGTGTTCTCCCTCCCACCTGACCTGACGCAACGACACCGGGTGTTGGACTCGTCGGCGAAGCTCTAGGAGGCCGACTACCGAGCCATGGGACTTGAAATCTTCCCCTGCCAGAGCTCGCACCTCGACCAAAATGTCCCGGCTGGCACGCTTGTTCGCCACGTCATCCCAGGCCCTGGGTACCCGCGATTCCAGCCTGTGACCCCAGGTGCTGCTCAGAGTGATTGTGGGACACCCATCTGTCCCAGCGCGGCGGTAGCGGAAGATGCAGGCGAAGCCGCTTTCGCCGTTCCAAATCTCCATCGTCTGCAGCTTTGGCCTCTCCATGGCGGCACCCGCCGCGGCCTGGACCAGGTCGTTGACGCTGCGTCTCTCTGCGGTAGGGTGCAGGAGCTGCGACGTGAGGGCCAGCGACTCAAGGTTCGGCCATTCAGGTTTGTAGATGGGCCAGGGGATGTTTCCGCTCGCATCTGTGGCTGTTTCCAAGACTGATTTGCAATACACCCACTTGCCAAGGCGCCCCATCTCTGTAACATGGCGGCTCTCGACTGGCGACAAACGCGACATGAGGGCTCTTTGCGCGCCGCCACGTGATGGGTCTAGAGACATAGGTGAAGAGCCTGGCCAGAAATCTTTGAGAAATTCCTAGGAATCGGCAAGAAACGCCACAGACAGGTGCTCAAAGGAGCGGCTCTCATCTGCCAGGGTCGTGCCCAAAAAAGGGTGTAAGTCTCTCTTGCTATGCCCGTGGAAGAATAGGTTATGGTCCTCAAAGATGGAAAGGCTTTTAAGAGTATGTGCTCCTTGTAAGTACTCGTCGAGTCTGGGTTGGTAACCTGTGACATTATAAGCATCTGCATACAGCTACCCCAAGCAACTAATCAAAACTGCTGTAGCATGAGACATACCGGTATCGAAACTGTGATGAATCCGGCACCAGGGTTCAACAGTTACACTTTCGAGTCCAGGCAAGCTCCTGAGGATCCCAAACAGCGCCGCGGGATGGACAAAACGAAAATGTTGTCGACGGACAAGTAAACCCTTAACCACAGGAGCGCGTGGGAGTTCATTATCGTTCTGGCACCAAGACTGCTGAAGTCGAGGTTGAGCGCGCTTCCGAAGACTCGTAGGTTCGCCGAACCGCCAGGATTGACCAGCCCCGCTAGCGCCATCTGCCCAGCCGTGGAGAGCATCGCAACATCGATGGCGTCGCCGTGTGCAAGACATATTAGTATCAAATTCCTCATATGTGCAATTTTCGTCGTGCTGGTGTGGATAAATGTCTTTGTCGAGGCGATAGTCACGAAAATAATGTTCCGAGTCGCTCGGGGAGTGTGCGCTGAGCTCCAAGACTGGTCCCCCATCGGCTAACCCAAACGGTCCTTTCTTTTTCCAGGAGCCGAGGACTTTCAGTAATTCCCATATGATGTTTGTAAAAATTTGGTTGTTGTTGTTGGTTGCCTGGGACTTGCTTTCGTACAACTGACAAGAGCGGCAGTCATATTGTGGGAGTGTGACGCGTAGCCATACATGCCTAACGATTCTCCTCCGGTGACGCCGAACGATTCGATCGAAATCAGGGAGGCACGACTGATACAAAACTAGTCTCTAGAAGTTTTCTTTCTCAAAGAAAGTCTGCCATTTTCTGGAGACAGCGGCGTAAGCGCTCCTATCACCGTGATTGTTTCCAGGCAGTGACACCACCTCTAGGACCATAACCCGGATTTCAGGCGGCAGATCGTGCCACTTTGCCATCATGGCAAATGATAAGGTGGACTAAGAGAATTTGAAATGTCGGAAATTGTGGTGGGAATGTGAAAATGTGAAAGCCGGGCTCGTTTTCAGAATTTTAGTACTCATTCATGGATGGCATTAAAAGTTAAATCAGCAAGTGCCAACTTACCTTACTAAGGGTCGTAGCATGTAAGATAAGTTTGTTAATGCCCCTGACGCCTTTTAAACTCTGCTATTATTAGGTTTAGCAGTCGCTCTTGCCGTCAGACGCAGAAGCAGCTGGTTTGGGGAAGGGAACTCAAGAGTCTGGGGAGTTTGAAGAGGCTAAATTCAGGGGACTTATAGATGAGATAGAAGTTGTCGAGCAAAACAGGAATTCTTAACATTCTCGGTACAGAGAGCCAGGTGATAACACCATCCAACTCCTAGATCAGTAGACATAAGAGTCACCTACCCGCAAGAAAATACAAACCCAACCACGAAAACAACAATCCTAAAGAGCAAACTTCCAAGTGACTCCCTCCCACCCCTCCCTCCTGCCAACCACGACCGGTCCCCCCTCCCACCCCCCCGCCGGCTTCGCCGCCTCGCCCATCCTCGACTCAACCATACGAATCCTCTCCGCCAGCAGACCGACCACCTCAAACCCAAGCACCAGCACCGCCGCAAAGCCGAGGTTCTCGGCGAGCGCGAACCTCCTCCCGGGACACAGATGCCTCCCACCGCCAAACGGCACCCACGCCACCTTGCGCAGGCGCCTCCTCCCCTCCGCGTCCCCTTCGTCGTCGTCGTCGCCGACGACGAAGCGGCGGGCATCGAACTCGTCCGCGTCGGCGCCCCAGATGGGCCGGTGTCGGTGCACGGCGCGCGCCGGCATCATGACCGTCGAGCCCGCGCGGAGCAGGTACGACCGCCCGCCGCCGCTGCCGCCGTCGGTGACGACCGTGTCCTCGCGCGCCTGCCGGAACGTGATGATCTGGCTGGCCAGGCGGACAGATTCGCGGTAGCAACTGGTCAGGAGGGGGCACTTTGTCTCGAGGTGGGCGAGCTTGATAGTGATGATGGCCTCGGTGCCGGAGGGGCGCTGGAGTTCCAGCGCCTGGGTCAGCTCGGAGCGGAGGTCGCGGATGAGGTCTGGGCGTAGGAAGATGTTGGAGATGTACCAGAACAGGATGGGGATCGTGTTGCTTGTGGCGGCGAGCATGACGGAGACCTCGTTCTTGGAGATCTCGTCGATGGGGAGGCCGTATTGTCGGATGAGATTGGTGCGGGTGCGTACGAACGCGCTCGTCTGGCTGTCTTGGTCAAGCTGCTGTCTGTAGTATGGCTCCAGCGCGTTTGACACCTTCGTGCGGGCGAGGTGTGCCGAGCGAGCCACGATGGAGGGGAGGATGCCGAGCATGAGAGGCGCCATGTAGTCCGCGAAGTCCCTGGGTCAGCAGCTGTTAGCCGGGTCGAGGCTCAACAAGACGGTGTGGCGTGCCACAGGCTAGCAAGTAATTACCATTGTGCATCTATAACGGTCGGGTCCTTGCCGTATGGGTTGTTCTCCCGGCCGAAGAGCCCCACCGATGTGGCGTAACTCATTACTTCTCTCAACCACATGTACAAGTTTGGGACCTCGAGCCCGCGGCCGCCAATGATGTTCAGGGTGTCGGCAACACAGTCCATGGTGGACAGCGTCAGGTCATGCAAGGCATCGCCCGACAGGGTGGTCTGGAAGACGCGCTGCATTGGGCCAGACATGGACTCATGGATACCGTCCCGACCAAGCATGGCGTCGAGGGTGCCCTGCTTTATTCCGAAGATGCGTGGGATGAAATTGGCGGTAAACGCTTCAGGCTCCATATTCTTGGACCGCATTGCAGACTGCTGCAGTGGTGCCGAGAAGATCACATATAGCTTCTTATTCATGATCGGCAGCGTGGCTATGGGGAGGTTCGTCCTCTCGCTGGTCCCTGTTAATGAATGTTCCGACATAGCGATGATCGGGATGCCAAGGGCCTCGAAGATTTTGACTTACTAGAGCTGGCTGAAATAAGAGACCCGGCTCGTCATGAGACCAAGGAGGTGTCCAACAAGAGGAACCCGGGGTTTTACTAGCGGGGGCTCGCTTGGATCTAGTCGTGGGTTCGATAGGTACGGAAGAAAAGCCATAAGAGCCACGGCCATAATACAGAGAGCATACTGGGCGAATGCCGTCGTTTCGGGGTTGTCAAGGGCAGACATGTTCTTGTCAACAATGCGAGTCATGGTCCAGTTCTCGGTCCTGAGATCACTCGCTAAAATGGGAAGGCAAACATGGTGGGAGAAGCCGATTTAAGGGCGAAGAGGGGACAATGCAACGGATATGGCCAGGGTCAAGAACTTGGTTCAGCTCCGAAATGTTTAGTATTGTCCAGTTTTGGTTCATATTGTTCCTTTGGTGCGCAGCCAACAACCGTAGCCGAATCCGTCATGGGAAGGAGCCTCGGCATTAAAGGACAGCCAACAGAGCGCCACATGCATAGCTGCTATCGAGATGCATCCAGATTTCAGCATGTGCCGAGCCAAATGGTGCCCTGACCATAATACCAGACAGCGCGTCGAGTTGTGATGAACTATGATGCTAGCTCCATAGCTTCAAGCCATATAGATAGGTCAGATTTAACCTGGTCTAGGAAGACAACACAGCCAAATTCCTCGCTATAGGTCTGGCCGTATCTACCCAAATGAAAGACTCAGTGGTCTTTCCAGCCGTTTCAGTGTCCAGAGATTGGATTCCCAGGTCAACTAACACCTTTCAGGATTTGCAACACCCACAGTCTCCATTTCTGGTGAGAGGCGCAGAGTGAAGGTTCGTTGTAATATGACGAACAGAGGATCATACGGAGAAAAATCGTCTGAGACAGATAAAAAGACGGTTGGTTCATTGACGAGCTTATCGGATGAGATGGACGGACAACTCTATGAGAAACAACAAAGATTGATCGATTTCACTCCCAGGTGAGGTGGGGGGAAAATAAAAAAAAATTGGCCAATGATTGGCCAAGGTCACCCACCTCCAGGTCATCTTTAAAGATGGAAAAAGAGGTGCAAAAATAATGGGGTAGACCGGGATCGAACCGGTGACCTTCAGATTTGAGATTGAAGTTTGACTTCAGTCTGACGCGCTCCCAACTACGCTACTGCCCCAATTGATGGAAGTATGTTGGGTAAATCCTTTACATATAGGTAAGATTCGGGCCCAAGCGCGCTCCGGAGTGTGGGGCGGTGGGTCGTCCTCACTTTATTCTTCCAGGGGTTCAAAGGGGGTGGCGTCTTCGTCGCGCTGCAATTCGCGCTGCAATCCTTAATTTTATTGTGTTAATGCCTGCGTGCCTGCCTCTCCTTCCTGTATGTAGTACGCTGTCTTTATTTTTTATTTTATTTTTTGCCCAGATTCGTTGTGTGCAAGCAAGAAGTGGCTGCAGCTGATTCTATCTGCCCAACCAATCAGAGCGCTGCTTTTTGTCTGTTGGCACTACCTGAAACATAGGATCCATTGTGATCACATCTCAGGCGGTTAACGTGGTGAGAGTGAAGTGAATGTGACTGTCTGCCAGTATGAAATTTTCTGCTTCTCATCCTATTCATCCTACTCAGACCCTACCTATATCACATCACCGCCACATTCTTCGACTAACATTGTCCAGCACTAGCATCAGCACCAGTCATCATTTGATCCCTCATACCCAGGATGGCTGAATCTCTCCTAGACCGGAAGGCTTTGGAACAGCTGTCTGCTCGGCTGGACGGTTCCAATGATCCGCCCAAAGAGGTTGGGGCAGCGGATCTGCTCGAGCTTGACTCGAAGGCTTTCGAGCAGCTGAACTCGGAGCAGAAGGCGCTGCTGGACACAGTTGACAGCCTGAGGGATCTGGGAGTGGATGAATATGTGGATCTTCCTCAGGTCATCGTTGTGGGTAATCAGTCGTCGGGCAAAAGCTCTGTTCTCGAAGCGATTTCCCGCGTCCGTTTCCCCGCCAGCGGCACCCTCTGCACCCGATTTGCTACAGAGCTGGTCCTCCGGTCGGCGCCCCAGGTCAAGATTGGCGTGAGCGTGGTCAAGTCTTCGGAAGATTCCGCGTCAAACCCCGATCAGAACCGGCTCCCTTTCGAAGAGACCAGCTTCAGCAGGGATGCGCTCCCCAAGATCATCGAGCGCGCCAAGGCCCACATGGGCATCCGGGAAGGGTCGGGCACCGCCTACTCCAAGGACATTCTTCGCGTCGAGATATCTGGGCCGGAACTCCTACCTCTGACACTCGTTGACCTCCCAGGATTTTTCCACACCGAGACGAAAGAGCAGACGGAAGAGGGAAAGGCCATTGTTAACAAGCTCGCCGAGAGATATATGCGGCAGTCCAAGAGCATCATCCTCGCCGTGGTGTCCGCTGGGTATGACCTTGCCAACCAGATAGTACTTGGAGAGGCCAAGCGTCACGATCCTCACAAGGAGAGAACGCTCGGCATAGTCACCAAGCCGGACTTGTTAATCCCGGGCACGACCGGCGAGCGCCATTTTGTTCAGGTGGCCAAGAACGAGGAGACTGCAAACGTCCTCAAGCTGGGATGGCACGTGCTCCGGAACCGAGACGAACGGGATGAAGGTAGTTCGCATGATGCGAGAGACAAGAAGGAAGCCGAGTTTCTCCAGTCCGGGGCCTGGTCCAGAGTGTATTCAAAGGACAAGGGCATCGACGAGCTCCGAAAGAAGCTGAGCAAGGTGCTGGTCAGCCACATCAAGCGGAGCCTCCCCAGCCTGATCTCGGACATTGAGAAGCACCTAGCCCAGAAGCGGGAAGCCCTGGCGCGTCTCGGCAAGCCGCGATGCAACCCCTCGGATCTCCGAACTTACATGCACGACATCGCTTCCGCCTTCCAGGGTTTGGTCCAGGACGCCGTCCGTGGAGACTACAATAACAAATTCTTCGGCGGCCTTTCCCAAGACAATGGACATGCTGCCTCGGGGGACATCCGGAAACTTCGGGCGACTCTCAGGAACCTGAATCGCGCCTTTGATGCCGTCCTGTCAACCAAAGGGGCGAGCCACGCGATTCAATGGCGCGGCCAGGAGGTTTCCGAGACCTCAGCCGACAAAATTCCCGATTCTCTCCAGCCGTTCATTGAGCTCTACGACGTCAAATCCCCGCCCCCCATAGCTATCGATCGTCTTCTTCTCGAGCTCGAGAGCATTGCCTCGGAGAATCAGGGCGTCGAGTTCCCGGGCTCGCCAAACGGGGACCTTGCCCGGATGTTCTTCCGGCGGCAGGCCGAGCCGTGGAGAGGGATTGCGCAGAGCCACATCGACCTGGTCTTGGCTGTTACCAAGAAATTTGTCGAAACAGCCATGGAACACGTCGTGGGTGATGATACCAATACTCGCAATGCAGTCCTGGTCAGTTGTGTGGATCCCTTTTTCGACACCAAGCGGGCCATCTTGAAGGAGAAACTCGACGAACTACTTCGTCCATACAACTCCAAGTATGCCCTTCCGCTGGAGAGCGAGTTCCGATCGAGGCTGTCGAGCACAACGGTAAACAGACTGGCGAGCCAGGTCAAGGAACACCTGCGGCTTGAGTACCCTGGATCGTTCGCCGAGCCTGCCTTGATAAGGGTGACCGATCAGGCAATCAAGGAAGCCATCGTTGCCGTGCCAGATAGCAAGGCAGGCGAGTTCGGGACGGAGAAAATGGTCGACATTGTGAACGTATACTATGAGGTGCGTTACTCTCATCACACCGCCTCTTCGCCATGGGCGATATTGCCAAAAAGATACAGACTTGCTAACCTGTGTGACTGGGTAGATGTCTCTTAGGACGTTTACCGAAAATGTCATCTCCCTCGCGGTCGAGAACTGCCTGGTCAGCGATATCGACGAGATCTTGACCCCTCGGGCGGTGGACCGGATGGACGAGGCTCGGCTCAAGCAACTGGCTGCCGAATCGGAAGACGTCCAGACGCTACGCCGGGAGCTGGAGCGCCAGGTGGGAGACCTGCGGGCCGGATTGCAGAAGTGTCAACAATACAAGCCCCGAGAGGCTACCCGTGTGTTCCCCCCCCTCAAAGGAATGTGCAATATTGGGAAAGATGAATTACTAACCGTCTGCCCAAGTCCTCCCTCCGGGCCTTTCCGGGCCTCGTCCCTCTTCATCTTCAGGCAAACCTGCTCACAGGCCCCGATCAGGTGAGCACCGCCGACCTCTGCTCAGGCCGCCCCCAACCAACATACTGACCGTCTTGGTTTCGTTTAGTAACTCCCTCCCCATCGCCAAAGCCCGAACCGCTTGCAAGCCAGCCAAAACCCACTGGGTCATCGCAACCCCGGTCGGCCGACGTAAAGCCCAGCAAAACCACGGCAGCTACCGCTCAAAACACGGTAGCGACCATCCCGAACCCATCGCCCAAGCCAAGCTCAAATGCTCCCACGCCAGGCTCTTTATTCCCGACACCGTCTCCGAATCCGTTTGGATATATCAATTCCACGCCCCCCTTCGCCTCGTCTCCGGCGTCCGGCAGCCGCACCACCTCCATGTTGGGTGGGGTCCCGGCCCAGACGATAACTCCGACCGCAGGGCCGGGCCTCTTCGACCTCCCAGGAGCCCCCTTCGCCCCCCCGAAACCATTGTCCTCGAGCTCCTTATTCAACACTTCGTCCACTCCCGCCAAGCAACACGCTTTCGGCGACCTCGGCACTTCGCCCGCTGCCGCCAGCTAAACCACCCTTGGCTCGCTCTACCAACCGGCCGGCTCTTCATCCGCAAAATCACCGTCCTCGATCGCCGCCACCAAGGGATCCGGTACGTCCCCCATTGGGGCCTAGCGCGAAACCCGCTGTTTTGCTGATTGCTTGTGCCGCCCGGGGTTACCAGGCTTCCCTCCAACGGCCCGGCCCTTTGGGCGCCCTGCTCTGTGGTACCCCGGAATCGACGCGGTCCCTGCCGATGCGCCTGCTCTGGTCTCATCAGGTCGTTATTACGATTCTGAAGTTTTGGGCTCTTGTGAAGTCACGGCCGTTTATCAGAAGTTTTCAGCTGAGGAGTTGGGTTAAAACGCTTGTATTTGTCGTTGGCGTGAAAGTCCGCTTGCCGACGTCATCGTTGTAACCTGTCCATCTGCGAGCAAGGAAACGGACAGCACGGAGGCCGTAAGAGGTTAAATTGTGATTACCCGGGTAGAAGGAGAGATATGTTTGTGTGATTGTACTGTTTAATACAAGGTCCGGTCCAGGAGAGTGCCAGAGTGCTCATCAGATTCTCGTCATGTAATTTTGCGTACTGCCTTGTTCTGCAACAAAAACCACGGGAACTACCGCGTCATCACGTCGGTTTAAATGGTAGGACGCTCCCGTCCTTATTGGAAGCGAGCAAGACTACGTAGTTCGTACGTCAAGCCAATTGCCACCCGCAGTCCGGATACTCCCAGGGTTTCCCAATGTCATCTTTGGTACTACTGCAGCGATCATCTGGGGGCGGCGCGATTATTGCAAGACAATCAAGATACAAGCTACCCGACCTGTAACCAGCACGAATGGAGTCCAGCAGCGCAGGGAGATCAGCCCGCCTTTCCCGATCTATCGCCCCATGGATGGACTCCCGACTCCAGAGCCAGAGCAGTCCGGAGTACCAAAATGGCACAAAGCTACAGGCCCTTCTCCCAAAGCCATCTGAGACACCGGACCCACCAGGTCGGTCCCCGGAAATAATCTCGCCCAATCTCACTATTCCGCGCAGGCAGGCCACAAGTGTTGCCTGTGAACGTTGCCGGGCAAAGAGAACTAAAGTAAGACACTGTCCCCCCGCCCCGACCATCCATCGCACCACGCCGGAACACCAACTAACCCCAAACTCCGTGCCAGTGCGACGGGGCCCGACCGGAATGCAGTCGATGTGAGCGGCTCGAGGTCGAGTGCCACTACGACGCGGGGCCGGACGAGACGCGCGCGCTAGCGCGAAAGCGCAAGTACGAGGAGATTCTGGACGGCTACGGCAGCCTGCGGGACCTCTTCCAGCTGATACAGACGCGGCCCGTCGCGGAGGCCGCCGAGATCGTGCTGCGGATCCGGCGGGGGTCGGACCCGCACGCCGTGCTCCGGCTACTACGCGACGGCGACCTACTACTTGAGGCGTCGACCACGGCGCGCAGGAGCGCCGACGAGGCCAGGGAGCGGGCCGTCGAGCGCGTCGAGGCCGCCGCGCTGCACCAGAGCCCCGTCAAGGTGCCGGCCCGGCCGTGGACCGACGTCGCCGGCGACGGGATCGTGTCGGAGCTGGTGTCCATCTTCTTTGCCATCGAGCAGCCGTTCATCGCCACGTACGTCGACAGGAGGTGCTTCGTCGAGGAGATGAGGGCCGCCAAGCCGGGGAGGGACCTCGACTTTTGCTCCCCGCTGCTGGTCGACGCCATCTGTGCGTACAGTGCCGTTAGTTCTCCAGTCCCCCCTTTCTTCTTGCATCGCGCCCCTGACACACACACAACGCTTCCCCACCCTCTAGTTCACGTCAAACAGCGCCAAGTCCGTGGACAAGATACAGGGCGGGAACACGCGAGAGCGGTTCTTCGCCGAGGCCAAGAGGAAGCTCGACCGGGAGGCCGGCAGGCCGTCGCTGCCGACGGTCATGGCGCTGCACATGATGTTCCGCTACTCGTCCGCGGCGGGCATGGACCGCGCGGGGGCGCTGTACCGCCTCCACTCGTGCGAGATGTTCAAGCGCCTGGGGCTGGGCCGCGAGGTCCCCCGGGGACACCGCCGCCACTACGGCGGAAGGTACCGGCGGGCCTTGTCGCGGGCCGCCTGGGGGCTTTTCTGCGCCGAGAGGTGATTTTCCTACCTTCTGGCTTCGATCCAACCTCAGCTCCTGCGCTGCCTGGTTCTGCGAAAGAGGATTCTGACGTTGTCTGTCTGGCGAACCGTTCTAGCATCTGCGCCTTCGTCTACATCCAGCCGTCGCTGATACCGATCCCGAAGCTGCCGAGGGTGTTCAACGCCAACAGGGGGGACCTGGACAAGCGCGCCCCCCACGACCAGTACCTCGACGCCGAGTGCGACATGTCGATCCTGTTCTACGAGATCATGTGCTACAACCGCAGTGCCCGCAACCATCTCGGCGACGAGGACGACATCAAACAGAGGCTGGCCCTGTACGAGAAGCGCGCGAGATGGGAACCGCCCCCGTTCGGCGGCCCGAGCCGGGGCCAGCTGGGGTTCGGCCAGGCCATCTTCCTGGGGTGCGCGCAATACCCTGCCTCCATTTTACCCCACACCAACTAACCAGCCCAATCCTCCCCCCCACAGGGCCTACTCCTCCGTAGCAGCAGTCGGCCTCTTCCGGCCCCTCGACTCCCGCCCCATCACCCTCCCCTCCGGCCTCGGCACGCCGCGCAGCCTGACGATCCGGCACTGCGCCGACATCATGGCGCACCTCGCCGCCTTCGAGGAGCGCTTCCCGCTCGAGTGGGTGCTCGGCAGCGTGGCGACCATGTACTTCTCCTACGTGGCCAGCATCAGCCTCGTCGCCTTCCTGGACGCCGAGCCTGCCGCCGCCGGCGCGCCCTTCGTCCAGGCGTGCCGCCACTTCCACGCCGCCGCGACCAGCTTCCCCGTCGCCGCCGCCCTGCTCAGGGGCCTGCAGGCCGCGGCGCTGGAGCTCGGCGTCGCGCTGCCGCGGGGGTGCGAGGGGTATTTCGCGAGGGCGGGAGTGCCGCGCGGGGAGGAGGAGGACGGGGAGGACGCGGGGGACGTGCCCATTGGATATATCATTCCCGACCTTGCGGAGGTTGCGGATCAGCTGGGGGAGGAGGATGGGGAGGGTGATGACTCTGAGGCGCTTGGGGTCGAGCTGGGGAAGATCATTGAGAAGTGGAGTGCCTTGACGGACTGAGGGGTGGAGGAGCCCGTGGGCGAATCCAGAAGGTGGAGGCGGAACATTTCTCTCCTGGTTACAACATGTACCTCTGTCTGTGCTACTGTTTATGGCTCTGGCAATCCTGACGTATCTGGAATCGGGGTAAGCTATTCCTTGGAGGTAATTATACATAAAATAAACGAAAGGCAATGACTTCATACTACATACAAGGAATTGTCAACCTTATCCTTGGACCTATTCTTACACTTTTTATTCTTGTCTCTAACTGGCGAACCAATGTCGACTCTGTCGAGCTGAGATCTTCCCTTCCTGCGTGGTTACATGCAGTTATTTCTCTTGCACGATATCACCATCCAGCTAATCATATAATTGGAGTTTCTGTAATTCTTGCCTCAGTAATTTGTCTTCTCAAGGAGCACCTTTATCCGAGATATCCTTTATAGACTCACTCACTGTGTGTCAGCTCCTTAATATCCTTTGTTGTTCTGCGACCGAAATGGTTTTATTTGAGGATTATGGCAATACAAGTGGTGGTGTCACTTTTACCTTTTATCGAGTATTTATATTTGTGCTAGGGTCGGTTATTATTCCGTACAAGAGTTTTCAGTTCTCGAAGTCGGTGGTCTTGCAACAAATATCAAAGTTTTGTGCTTTTGGGTGAGATTCCCCTTTACTTCCATCCTCGATCGAATCCGGTGTATCTACTTAGGGGCATCTCGATGTATAACCGACGTTATAATCACAATTTTCGTCGGATTAGCTCTAATTATTCTTATTTATCTTTTCGTTCGCGTTTTCGCTCAGTTTCAACGGCAGATTCTACCAGTTTACCGGCGCATTACGGACAAGGTTTACCTTCCTTTCAGTGAGTTTTCTACTGGGAGACATCTTAAAGGGTTCGGCATCATTGGCTTCACTGTTGTTCCTGTGGTTACGTCTGGGTTTGGTATATGGCACCTAGTTATATATTACAACGCATCCGTCAACAACTTCAAGTCGCGGTTGGAGAGGCTTACCAGGACTCTGAGTGGGGGTTTGGACAAGTTATGGCCGTTTTGCTATCGATTCCTCTTATTGGAGAGTCACTACGGGCGTTGTCAAAGGCGTTATTCGGCGAGGTGCACTGGTGATTGGCAAATCAGTCACCAGTGTCAGGAATGAAATTCTGCCCTAGTGTGCCCATATATTATCAGGAAATAAAGTGATATTGGTCTACATTTGCCTGTATAGCATCTGTCGCTCGCCTCTGCTCTTGGAGCAAATCATTCCTCTCCCCCTATCTCCTTTCTTGTCCCCAAATACGCGAGGCCTCCCCCGTTCCGCTCGACACTTGTCATCTCCTGCATCCAATTGCGGTCAGGAGGTGGTCAGAGAACACCGTACGTCAAGACACGCGGTGGTATACGGCTGCGTTGCCTGAAGACAAGGACTTGGTTCCACGGCTGAATGGATAGAGAAACAAGCGTCTCAATTGTCTGGCAGAGCCGCCTGTGAAATATTGGGTGAAGGTTGTTAGTATATGACCTATAATCTTCACCTTTGTCGAAGCAGACTCTTCAGTAAAGTCGACATCAAATGGGAGACACTGGAAGTTATAGGAGAATGGGCAGGGACCAGTTCCCAACCATGGACCCGTTGCCAGGCCTCGTAACCACGACCACGATCGCAACCGCGCTCTCGGCCCCTTTTGCCGCCGCGTTCTCAATCCCATTCGAAAAATACCGGGTGACCCTGGTGATGTTTTTGTAACGCTGTAATGAATGCATGGTTAGTCTGCACCAACATTCAGCTAGTGGCGGAATGCTAGCAAGAAACAGGGAGATCCAAGGATTGCCTAGAAGTACAGGGCAAACTGCTGGCGCTAGGCTTGGAAAGGGGAGTTGAAGGAATAAGGGTTGGTTTTCTAGTTTTGTACTCAGAGCATGTTTCCTCGGGTCTTGATCCTGCTAACCATCAACTCTAGCAGGGAATGAGCTCGCGATATTGCATTTGGTTGTTGTTTGTCGTCTAATTACCGAGTTGCTAGCGTCTAGTCCGAGCCATTTGTTCATGTGCATTACGCCGACCCGTTCATACCCTGGGGAGCTTTCAAAGATGCACGAGGTAAAGAAATAAATGGGTGCTACTACGTAGTGGTTATTATCCCTGGACGTCTCGGGCATGTTACCGTTGCATTGGAGTCTCAAAGTGGCCCCCCAATGAGCACATCAGCAAGCACCTGAATCGACTTACAGTGATTGCCAACCCCCTTGAGCCTTCAAGTAATTGAGTGCATATGCATGGGGCAGTTAAGCGAAACTCACCGGTCAGACTCAGCAGTAGCTCAGTAATCCGCATACATGGAGCTTCAAGGCAATCTTACCTGACTCAAAACTGGTGAATCAAAGTCGGGCCGACCGTAATAGCCAAGGATGCAGCTGTCCTGCCAAATACGGCGTAGCTGCCTCGGCCCAGACTCCAAGCGCATGGCCTCATACCGGGCACCGAAATTGAGGGATGCGCGACCAAGACCTCGAATGGAACCATATATAAAATGTTTCCGCTCGGCCTCAACTTCCACTATGCCCTGGCTAGGAGTTCTCGCAGCATCTCATCTCCATTGGTTGCGCAACAGACGGCGCTACGATGAAGGTCGCGGCAACCATCGTCCTTCTGCTAGGAGCAGCATCCGCCGTGCCAACCCCTGACAACAATGACACCGCCAATAGCCTCCCAAAGCGGGCCACAAGCTTCTGGTATGCCAATATGGACCACACGGGGCAGTATCGCGGCTACGCCCCCGACCTCGACAACGACTTTACGTACCCGGTGTTCAAGTCTGTAGATCCCGGCAACGGGGCGGCCATCCAGGATGCTATCAATGCTGGCACCAACGGCGCCAGCCGCCATGGCAAGTGGCTAGCCTCTCAGCCGAGGGTCGTCTACATACCCCCTGGGACCTACGAGATCAGCCAGACGATCCACATGAATACGGATACCATTCTCATGGGCGACGCCACAAATGTAGGGGCCTCCTTGCCCACATCGCCTTGTCAGATAACTCATATCATCCCTCCAGCCACCCATAATCAAAGCTGCCGCTGGCTTCTCCGGTGACCAGACTCTGATCTCTGGTAGGTGAATGGTCTAGATTGTGGATAACCACATACCCTACTCTTCTAACCACCCCCAATAGGGCAAGATCCAACGACGGAGGAATCCGGAGAGCTTTCCTTCACTGTCGGCCTCAAGAACCTGGTTCTTGACACGACAGGCATTTCCGGAGGTGAGTCTGGATGCCATGGTCCCGATGGATCCCCCATCGCCGCGCTGACACTTTGAACAAAGGTAATGCCTTCACGGCGCTGTGGTGGGGCGTCGCCCAAGGGGCCCAGCTGCAGAACGTCAAGATCAGCATGGCGTCCTCTGTCAACGGTAATGGACACACCGGCATTCGTCTCGGGAGGGGTTCGACTCTTGGTCTCGCCGACGTGCGAATTGAACGCGGTCAGGTAAGGCTTTGAGCCCTTGCCTTTACAAGGGTAGTTTTTGTGGTTGCTGACGCGCCGGCATCAGAACGGCATCTGGCATGATGGGCACCAGCAAGCGCTCTATAAGAGCATATACTTCTACCAGAACACCATCGGCATGCTTATAACGGGGGGCAACACGATCAGCATCATAGCTCCCACGTTCGACACCTGCGGAACCGGAGTCCGGAACACGGGCGGATCCCCCTGGATTGCACTCATCGACGCCAAGTCCATCAACTCAGGCGTGACCTTCATCACGACCGTCTATCCGTCCTTCCTAATCGAGAACCTCAGCAAGGACACTAACTCGGACATCGCCCAAGTACCCAGCGGCACCGTCCTCGGCCCGCAGAGCCACGTCAACACCTTCACGTATGGGAACACGGTCGGCCGCAACCCCGTCTACGGGGCGACGACCTCGACCAACACGCGCCCGGCCGCCCTAGCGCCGAACGGCAACTTCCCCGTCCTGCCGGCGCCCAACTACGCCGGCAACCCGGCGACGGACTTCATCAACGTCAAGGACCCGTCGCAGAACGGCGGCCACACCGTGCTGGGCGACCACACGGTCGACGAGGCGGGCGTCCTCAACCAGGTGCTCGCGCACGCCGCCGGCACCGGAAAGATCGCCTACTTCCCCTTCGGCAAGTACCGCGTCGACTCGACGCTCGTCGTGCCGCCCGGGTCGCGCATCGTCGGCGAGGGCTGGGCCACCATCACGGGCAGCGGGGCCTTCTTCGCGGACGCGTCGAACCCGAAACCCGTCGTCGCCGTCGGCAGCGGCGGCGACGTCGGCACCGCCCACATCCAGGACATGCGCTTCACCGTCTCGGACGTCCTCCCTGGCGCCATCGTGCTGCAGTTCAACATGGCCGGCTCTGCCCCGGGCGACGTCGCGCTGTGGAACTCGCTCGTCACCGTCGGCGGGACGCGGGGCGCCCAGGGCCTGACGGGGGCGTGCGGCGACGCCCGGGCGCAGTGCCGCGGCGCCTTCCTGGGCCTGCACTTCGCGCCAACATCGTCGGCGTATGTCGAGAACGTGTGGAACTGGGTGGCGGACCACACGACCGAGGACTTCTCGGGGGGCTCCAACATCGCGGGCAAGGGCGGCGCGCTGGTCGAGTCGACGCGGGGCACGTGGCTGCACGGGCTCGGCAGCGAGCACTGGTGGCTGTACCAGCTCAACCTGCGCGGGGCGCGCAACGTGCTCGTGTCGATGCTGCAGAGCGAGACCAACTACGACCAGGGCGACAACGCGCTGCAGGTGCCTCCCGCGCCGTGGGTGGCCGATGTCGCCGGCTGGGGGGACCCGGACTTCTCGTGGTGCGGCGGCGGGGACAAGCGATGCAGGATGGGGTTCGCAAACTATATACAGGGAGGGTCCGACATATACACGTACGCGTCCGCGTCGTGGGCCTTCTTCAGCGGGCCGGGATACCAGTCGTGCGCCGGCCAGTATCAGTGTCAGAGTGCGTGCTGTTTTCCCTTCTCCCCGTCCAACTCGAGTTCTGATATTGGCTGACATTTTCTCTGGTAACTCAGACTACATGCACTGGATCGCGCAGACGCCGACAAACCTGCAGGCGTTCGGTCTGTGCTCTAAGGATACCTGGGCGACGCTACATCTCGCGGATGGCACGAACATCGTGACTGACGATGGCTTCACCGGGTCGTGGCCGGATTCTGGCGGCGATGTGGGCCGGTATACACCTTGATATGGTCTGTGTTGGGTTGCCGCTTAAGCCATTTTTGAAACTTTATAAAGTACCTAGGTACATATATAAAGGGGAATTTCTCCAGGGGCATGCGCCTGCCATTGCTATCTATCGCTATTGCCGTCGCTGTCTATCGCTCTTGCCGTCACTGCCTATTGCTATTCTGCCTGCAGAGAAAATGGTACATGCCCGCAGAGAAATTCCCATATAAAGAGACCGAGACATTGTGTGCGTTAGACGTGGCATGTTGATACGGGGGCAATCAAAGAGTGGAAATGTCTTCGTTCTACCATGCTGTTTGCCTAGAAATAGTGCTGTCTCCAGACTCAGTGAGCGACATGGCTGAAGTAGCCCCAAGTAGGTAGTTAAAGGTACGCGGCAAGGCAGACGCATGGCCGAGCTGTTTGTGGAACGGGCCGACCCTATCGTGGCCATTTCCCGGGGCGCTGAGTTCAGCAACCTGGAGATGTCTGTAATATTGACCACGAAGATCTATCTGCTTACCTGAGACCGCGTAGTTACCGAGTACGACCAGCCAATAGCCGTCGGCATCTCGCGGGATGGAAAACGACAAGTCAGCCTCTGGTCTTCTAGTGCTCCTACTCTATGCGAGGTGCTGACATGCTGCCCGCATCCGGTGACAGAATTGAAGACGGGGCAGCGCAAAGGGGAAGACAACCCACAGCTGAGGCTGTGTTGTACTGCATAACCAACTATTGACTTATGTGGCCTACGGGACCGATCGTATGGCCGACATCCGGTCGGGTTTCTTACGGATATACCACAGGTCGAATACTAATTCTGAGATGCATACTGCAACTCTAGGAGTAAGAGACCAAGCCACTCAGCAAAGGGGTGTGTTGAACTCGTACGAATGCATCAAGCAACATTGGGTCATCCAAAAGAAAGGAATATAGCACGACCGCAATCGAGAGGCGTAAGCCTTCACAAGTATAAAACGCGAGACCAGTCCCTCCTTTCACCGACTTCTGACCCAGCCATCATCATCAACCTCGACTGAGAACAGACCAGCATCACAGCAACCCAAAGCAACCAACCACCAACCAACAAAATGAAGTCCATCCTCGCCCTCACCCTCACCCTCCTCCTCCCTTCCACCCTCGCAGCCCCAACTCCAGACCCGGCGCCCCTCCCAGCAGGCTGGACGCCCATGACCCGCGACGAGGTCCTCCGCCGCGTCAACACCTCCCCATCGGACCCAGCCGAGGGACTCCTCAAGCGGACTCCCGGTAACGTATGTTTTGCCCAGCCTCTTTCCACCCTTAACCAACCCACACAAAAACTAGCCCGCTGACCACAACCAGGTCTACATGTGCACCGGCTCCAACTGGACCAACACCTGCGGCGTCGTAACCTTCTCGCTTGACGGCACCTGCAAGACGCTTCCCGAGCCCTTCTTCAAGAGCGTCGGGTCCATCGGGCCCGACGCCGGCGCCCTGTGCAGGCTGACGACGTGAGTTTCCCTCCACTCCCACCCCCTTTTCTGTTATTATGTTTCCACGTTTGGCGCTGACCATGTGTATGTGTGTGCCCAGATCCTCGAGCACAGGCTGCACCCCCCACGGCGACCTGTTCCTGCAGCACCCGGGGTACGCGGACCTGTACAACCACGGCGGGACCGACTACGGACACTCTGCGCAGTTTATGGAGTGCGTGACCTGCACCGCGTGTACTTAATGGTAAACACTGTCGTGGACCGCCTTGCTGTTCGCAAGTTGACGATGAAACGGAATGAAGGGGATTCCTCTTTGTTTAGTTTACAGTCTGGAATCAATATATCAACATGCCTGCCGATTTGCTCTCTCACCACTCAAGCCGTGTCCTCGTAGTCGGTCGTAATCTTGCCGTGGCCTGTCTCATCCCCGTCAGATGATCCCTTCTACCAACCCCCGAGAAGCTGATCCTCCGGACGAGCTCACATAGAAAGGATCGTCCAGACCCTATAGGGCAAGTAGTCCACCGTCATCATCTGCATTCACTCACTCGCCACAACTCAAAAGCTAGGTTTACAATTCTATTAAGCTATTTCCAGGCCGCAGGTGGTGTTGCTGCCGGCCCCCAAATCCTCATAATCGGTGTCCTGTATACTGTACTCTAATACAAGCCATGATAGCCCGTGGTCGAACCCATTCATTCATCCGAGGCATGGTTAAATTCCAGATCGAATGTTTTCTTCCCAGATAGCACAATCAGCGGCTATAGCCCTCGAACTCCCTAGACGGATAAAAAGAAAGCAAAAATAAACATGAGAGTTGGAAAAAAGGGGGCGCAGACCAACTGCCAGAGCAGAGATCGACCCAGCACGTAGCCAGCAGCCAAGGCGTAAGCAAACGAGCAAAGAAGACGAGCCGAGATAGCAGGCGTCCGTAAAAGCGACGCGCAAAACTCGTACAAAGGTGCGTAGAAACACAAAACAAAAATCACCAGAAGCTGCACCACCCGATATAGTGCTGGCACAGGTTCTCCAGCTTGGTCGCCTCCATGATGAGCTTGTTGACCTGGCTGATGATGTCGAGCTCCTCCTCGGGCTTGAAGTCGCGGCCCGTGAGCTTCTGCGCCACCCGCCCCAGCACCTCGAGCGCCCTCGCGTTCTGTATCTCGGCCGGGTCCTGCTGTTGCCCGTTGGCGCTGCCACCGCCGCCGTTGGCCGCCGCCACGCTTCCTCCTCCCGCCCCGTTGGCCGCCGCCGCCGCCGCCGCCGCCGCCGGTGCCACCGACGAGTTGGTCCTCGCCCGCGCCCGCGTCCCCGGCGGCGCTCCCGCCGCCACCGCCATCGCGTCCGCCCCGTTCTGGCCGGCCACCTGCGCGGCGAGGAACTCGGTGGGTGCCACGTCCGAGTCAAGGATCGACGCCCGTCGGGCACGAGCTCCTTGCGGCCCGGCAATGGCCTGCTCGCGCTCCGAGTTGAAGTTTGGTCCCGTGGGACTTGCCGCGTTCGTAAGGCGCCAAGTGAGTAAGGGATCGTGGATGAACTGGACAACTGGTTAGTAAAGGGAAGAACTGAAAAAGGCGAAGGGGAGAAAGAGAGAGCAAAAACTTACCGCCTCAAGAACAGCCATTACACTCTCCTTGTTGTCCCTCAGCACCCTCATGACTTGCTCACAGGTGATGCGGAAGCTGCCCTCTATGTTGCTCACTTCCATGGCATACGTGAGCATGCGGGTGAGCCTGAAGGGCACCCGCTCCGGGTACTTTTCCCGCTTCATGGCAACCTCGAAGCAGTCGCCAAAGTCGATGTGGATGATCTTGCCCGTGATGCGGTCGAGCATCAGGTTCGACGGATGCCTGTCGCCGAGGCCGAGGATGTAGCCGACCATGGACATGACGCCGAGGGAGCGTGTGTAGTTTGTCCGCCGGTCCAGCCACGCCTCGGAACTCTTGCTCTTGAGCCACAAGACGCGGTACAGGTCCTGCCCGGTCGTGTTGTCCAGCGCGTATCCGAACACCTCGACCTTCTGCATGAGCGTCAGGTTATCGTAGTCCGGCGCCATCTGCAGCATGATGCGGTGCTCAATGTTCAGCAGGATCTTGCGGCTCTCGCGGTATTCCCGGATCAGGAAATGGATGGTGTCGCTGTTGGGCACCCACCCGAGCAGGCCCGAGTTCTGCGACAGCGGGATCGCCGGGTACCGCTGGATGTTGAGGTGCCTCTTATAGCATTCCGAGTCGTTGGCCAGGAGGGTGTTGCAGAGCCCGAACAGCTGCATCACGCGCTCGTCCTGCCGGATATCCTCGTGTCCCTTGAGCAGGAAGGTGTACGAGATGCCGTCGCTCCCGCCGACGTTGAGCTTGCGAGGCCGCTGCTTCGAGCTGATGACGCTGAACGTGGTCTCGAAGGACATGATGCGCACAATCTCCTGCCCGCTCCGGTACGTGCCCGGGACGGCGATGTCGAGGTCCTTGGCCGCCAGCAGCTTGGGCGAGCAGTACGTCAGTTCGAGGCTCGTCATCTGCGGCAGCTGCCGGCTGATGCGCCGGAAGACCTGGTAGTAGAGGTCCCAGGCCTGGTTCAGGTCGTTGACGTCCTGGCTGACCTCGTACTGCCTGCACCATTCCCGCGCCTCGGTAAGGTCGCGGCCAAAGGTCTGGGCAAACGAGACCTCGCGGAGCGTCTCGGGCCCCCGCTCGAGCTGCTCGTGCAGCGGCTCCAGCGTGGCGAACATGCCCTCTATGCTGTGGTCGCCAAAGTACAGCCTCGACGCCTCCTCGAGGCCCTCGTGCCAGAGCTCGTGCCACAGCACGGCGACGCGGATGAGCTCGTGGCTGACGATGTCGGCCTGCTCGACGAGCTTCGCGCTGTGCTGGCGCATGCTGTCCATGATCTGGCCCGCCGACCTCGACCGGCGCGTGCCATGCCACGACTTCATGGCCACGGTGAGCGGGTAGACCAGGGCCTGCGGGTGCGCGCGGCCGACGTCGGAGAGCAGGTTGTGCACCGACTGCTGGACCCGCTTGTTGGGCTGGTTTATCCGGGCGATGAGCTGCGGGATCACCTCGAGCCACGTGTCGATGCTGACGCGCGAGAAGCCCTCGGTGACGGCCGTGTTGACCTCGGAGCTCCCGCCGTGAGACAGCCAGAGCGTCAGCAGGCGGAGCGTGTCTTGCAGGGAGCTGCCGGCCGACAGGGCAATGGACTCGAAGAAGCCGCGCACGGCCGGCACGACATGGTCGACGATGACGGCGTGGTTGGCGCGGACGTCGTGCTCGCCCCGCGACGTCAGCGCCTGGACGACCTCGAAGTTGGCCAGGGCCCAGGCGTGCCAGGCCTTGTACCACTTGGGGTTGTACTGCGTCGCCTTGGAGTAGCAGCTGAGGATGTCGTGCACGAATCTGTACTGCCAGTCCTCCTTGTGCACCGCGATCATCCACTCGCCCTGCCGGAGGTAGCACTTGGCGAGCAGCTTGGTCTGCTCCTTCAGCGACTTCTGCGCCTGCGGGTTCATCGCGCCGTGGTCCATGCTGGGGAAGCCGTAGCCGCCGTCGGGCACCTCGACGCCGCCGTTCGGCGCGTGCGTCGCGCTGAGCTGCATCCTGGCCGACTCCAGCCGGTTGGCCGTCTCGCTCGTGAACTTGCGCAGGCAGTAGAGCGTCTTCTCGGCGAGCCGCGCCCCCGAGGTCCGCGTCGCCGGCTGCTGCCCGACCTCCCACTGGAACTTCAGGACGGCGTACAGGACCTGCGGGGCGATGCGGTCCGGGCGCGTCTGCTTGTCGGTCCAGTGCGGGATGATGTTCTCCAGCGGCGCGTCGCTGCCGATGAGCTGCTGCAGAGACTTCTCGGCCAGGCCCATGCGGCCGGACTTGCGGCAGAGGTTGGCGAACTTGGTCCACATGTGCATGTTCTCCGAGGGCGCGATGACGAGCGACCGCAGGCGGAGCATGCGCTGCCACACCTCGACGTTGCGCTGGCAGCCCTTGAGCCTGGTCTCCCACGTCTTGCGCATCGTCGCCTGCTTGCGCTCGTCGCATTGCTTGTAGATGATGAGCTCCTCCAGCTCGGCGAGCATCTGCACGCGGACGATGACCGTGTACGCCCTCGTGTAGGACTCGCTGACGAGGGCGCTCAGCTCCGTGTCGAGGCCCTCGCGCGCCTGCTCGATGCACGCCAGCGCCTCCCTGAACTGGTTGCGGTGCAGGGCGAGGATGGCGCCGAAGAAGGATCGATCGGGAGAAAAGCGTTTCATAGACTGCAGATAGTTGTCCATCGAATCCCACTTGCCGAGCCCCCACGCCGCCGTGGTGGCCAGCGGCGCGATCAGCCGCTGGATCTCGGGCGCCGAGTTGGACCACGTGTCGCCGGCCAGCTGCGCGAGCGAGTCCCACTCGCCCAGCGCGTGCAGGCAGCGCATCTTGCCCATGACGATCTCGATCGGCACGGCCTGGTCCTCGGGAATCTCGCGCTCCCGCTTCTGGTAGAATGCCAGGGCCTCCTCCCATCGCTCCAGCTTCTCGAACCACGTCTCCCGCAGCTGGATGCCGTCCTTGTAAAGCTGCGCCTTACGCAGGATGCCAATGGCGGCGTCCGACTGCTGGAGCTGGTTGTTGATCACGATGAGCGCCTCGACGGCACCGCTGCTCTGGTCCTGGAGGAACTCGAGCTCCTTGTAGTGGAGCGCCTTTGCGTACGCATGGCACCTCGCCGCCTCGCGCCCGAGAACCCGAATGTCGATCGGCAGCGCCTTGTCGTCGTGCTCCATAAACTCGGCGAGATTCAAGAGCTGCCCGAGCAGGTCTGGTGTGACGTTCTCCGACTTGATCGTGTTCTCGATGTTGGTAATCAGCTCTTCCTGGAACTGCTCGTACAGCTCGCTCCAGCACGACACAAAGGCCGAGTTGAACAGCTCGCGCGCGAGCGGCGGGTAGTTGCTGGCCAGGATGGCGCACGCTCGAAGCGCGTGGTTGGGGGATTCGGTGAGAAGCGTCGTGCTGAACTTGCGGAACCATTCGTGCCAGTCATCCTTGGTCGACTTGCCCTTCGTCTCCCAGGCCTGCTTGAGATGCATCGGGTTCATCTCGAGCTTCTTGGACGTGATGTCGGCAAAGGCCACGTCGTCCACTTGGTCGACAAACCTCGTAGACTCGGAGAGATCCTGCGGCAGAACCTCGCCTTTCTGCAGCTTGGCCACCAGCAGCTCGTAGTTGGGATGCTGGATCTGGTGGTGGGCGAGGACTTTGTTCACCGTGTGCATGAAGTGGAGATAATCCTTGCCTAGCTGCCCGATCAGCGCACACAGCGTGTCCAGTGCGGCCACTCGGAGGCTCGGCTCGCCGCTCGCGACGACCCGGGTGAGGGGGTGGATGATCTTGGAGGCGTAGTCGTTCAGGTTGACCATTCGCGACATCTTCCCAATCGTCTCGATGGCCGACTTTCGCAGGAAGATGGGCTGGCCCTGTCTCTCAAAGGTGCGCACAACTACCGGGACGATGAGGTGCATGTACTCCTCGCTGCTCGCGCCGAAGACGAGGAAGGCGTGGAGGACCCGTTCCGACGGGATTCGCTTCGTCGACACATCTTTCTCGAGGACCCCTAGCATCAGCGGTAGCAGCCCGGCCAGGTAGATCTTGAACTCCCCCTCGAGCGATCGGGCAACCGCCTCGATGAGGGACATGATGGTAGACTGCAGGGTAGGCGAGGCATTCCAATACTCTTGCATCACCTCGATAATCTCGGGCAGGTAGTTGCGTACGTGCTGGCGTACGATACTCACCAGTCCGGCCAGCTGGCTGAAATACGACTCGAGGCGGGTCGATGTCGAGGAACGAATCACGGCGAGGAAGGCAGGGATGATGCGGTCGAGGAAGGGGACGCATTCGAGGCCGAGGGTTCGGAAGATGACCATGATGGCATCGATCACGCCGCCATGCCACTGGACCAGGGATGGGTCCTTGAGGATGTTGAGCAGGGCATTGATGACGACGGTCGGGTAGTACTCCTTGTTGGACGGGGTCAGGCCGGTCATCATGAGGGAGATGTCGGTCATCTGGGTCGTTTCGGTGCGCCGTTGAACGTCGGGGGTGCGTTCTTCAACCTGCTGTGCGCGCCGTTTAGCACTGATTAGAAGACTGGTGACGGGGGAATCCTAGTCCTCCTCGTCTGAATCCGTATCTCCATCCGAATCTCCAAACTCGACGCGAACAAGGGGCTGCTCAACAAACAAGTGGCTGGGGTGAAGGAGACGGTTCCGCTGTACCTGATACTTGTATGGATCCAATGCCCCGAGGATGCCCATCAACTTGATCGTCTCCTGCCGGAGGGCCCCGTGCTGAGGCTCGCCCCGGATGATGGCTTGGAGTAGCTCCAGGAGCTCGGGGTAGTCAAGGTAGGGTTTGATGACGTATCCGGCGTTGCTCGCGAGCTGGCCGAGGGTATGCAGAGCCGCCTCGCGCTTGATGGACGAGCTTTGATCCTGCAGAGCGTCAATGATGATGGGCATCAGCTGATCCTTGTAGGGGAGCATATCCTCCCCCCCCACGGTGCACAGCTCGCCAATGGCTTGGAGGACTGTTGCGGCGACAGACGGGGTGGGGTCGCTGGCCTTGGGCAGGAGGACCGAGATCATGGGCTCGACGTAAGGTCTGATAAGGCCCTGCGCGTTCTGGACGAGAAGGCTGAGCAGCTTTGCGCTCTCCTCCTTGCTCCTCACGACATCCGAGAACTCAAGCTCCGTCAGCATCTGGATGAGGGTCTTTCGCAGTGAAGGGATGACATATGCGGGGTTGAAACGAGCAAGGCGGCCAATGATAGACACTGCTACTTCTCTGATGCCGAACTGCTCGTCGTTGAGGGCGAAGAACAAGGTGCGGATGTTCTCCGACTTGGCCAGGTGCTGGTCGAAGCGCTCGTCGAGGGCCGCGAGGACGGTCCGCCGGATCTTGGCTTCGGGGTCCGACACGCCGACGGTGAGCAGCTTCTCGATGACGTCGGCGACGACCTGCAGCGCGTGGTAACTGGTCTGGTTCACGACCGGGTCTCGCACGTAGAGCTGGCAGCAGGTGAGGGCGGCGGCCTCGCGTATTTCGGGGTCGTCGTCCTCAACATACTTGAGGGCAACGTCGCGGACGAATTCGTTCAGGACGTGGCCTCCGAACTCAGTTAGTATGATATCTTGCAAGTGTACCCTTGTGGCGGCTGCCAGTCGCTGCTGCTTGAGGAGTTCTGCGTCTTCACCATCTCTGTGATGAGACAGCCAGATCCTGCTCGGGGGGTGGATGTGGTACGGTTCTGAAATCCAATTACCTGAGAAGTCGAAGCTCCCGAGCGTGTTTAGGGCGAGCTTGACCTCGGCTTTACGATTCTCGTGGGCCTGGGGGTCCTTGGGATCCTTGGGGATTATGGGGACGGACGAGAGGGTGTTGGCCTGGGGGGCGCCGAGGGGCCTGAACGGCTCTCCGCAGAGGACTTTGCTGAGCATGTCCAGCAGCCGCTCTTGGATGGTAGCCTTGACCGGCGGGATGTAGAAGGCCATGTCGACCAGGGCTTGGGTGAGTTTCGGTGTGAGCTCGCACGCGAAGATGGGGTCGAGCAGCGCCTCCATGTACTTGCTGAGCGTCTGCCCGACGGCGACTGCGAGGCGGCTGATGCAGTCGAACACGGGGTCGACCGAGCCTCTCCTTCTGGACTGCAGACTCAGTCCTTCGCGGACGTGGATGAGGACGCCATCGAGGTACGGGGCGATGGCGCTCTTGACCGAGTTGGCAATGTTGCCGATGGCGAAGAAGGCGTCGTTGCGCTCCTTCTCCTTCTTCAACATGCCCAAGAGGTAGATCATGAACCTGTGCATGTGGGTGGATGCGAAATCCGTCGGGGCGTAGTTAGCGAGGTTGGGTATGAGGAGAATCACCGTCTTGCGGATTGCCTGCTCGCGGTGATCCTTGTATCGGTAGACAATGTCGGATGCTTCCTGGTAATGGTCCTGCATGTACATGCCGCCATGCTCTAGGAGCTCCTTGAGGACGAGGAGGGACGCATGGATAGACTCATTGGTGTTGGACTTGAACCCCTTCACCGCCTCCTGGTACATCTTGTCCATCCATTCCTGCTTAAGGTCCTGGTCTCGCTCTCGGATGATCTTGAAACAGGCACTAACTGTCTCTCCGGAGGTGGCCCTGATGAGGTGGCGCGTGTCCCGAAGGCCGACCCAGATCTGGTCGAATATGAGGTTAACGTAGGCATACATGAGGGTGGGCGCGTTTCGAGCCAGTTCCCGGAGGATGAGTACGGCGCTATATCGTCGCTCCTCGACGCGTTCTGACTGGAGCCATTCCAGGGCGGTCTTGACCTCGGACTCGACCAACTCGGAGATTAGTGAGCCGCCCGGCTTGCATAGCTTGCCGAGTACCATGGCGGCAGGCTGCATGGGGATGAGGTCTTTGCCTCGGAGTATCATCTTGAGGTTCGACGCGAAGCGGGTGGATTTCATGGCCATGTCGATGCCGTCAAAGTCGACAAGGGCATCCAGTATGTATACCGCCCCCATCCGATCGAATGAATCGCTGCCATGGACGATCAGGTAGATGATTTTGGTATTGACGCTATTGGAGAAAGCGAGGAACTGCTCGGGGCTCATATCTACGCGAGGGTCGGGTCCGTAAGCATCCGAGGGGAATGGCAGAAGAGATCGAGTCGAGGCCCGCGAGGGAGCTCACCTTGCTTGGCCGCAGCCACCAGATCCCTCAGTTGCCTCGCGGCGCGCTTCCGTTGCTCTTCTGGAATGGCCCTGTTTGCCAGCCAGACGACGGTTAGTTCTAAACTGGCAACATGGATGCAACGGATGTGCCTATAGGGAACAATCGCCATAGAGAAGACCCCCAAAGGACAATGTGGGAAGCGGCTAACCTATTCCTCGACTCCTTGACGCACGACTCCAGCGCCTGGAGCGTGAGATTCTCTGGAACCGACATCTTGTTGATTGGTAGTTAAACCAGTTACACCTTCGCTGATATTAACAACCTCGCCAGCTCAGCACCGAGTGCCGCCAGCCCATAACTGGCAACCCAGTGGCGCTGGCAAAGAGGGAAGGGGTGGTGCTTCGTGGGGTCGCGGCGTGTCGCAACGTTCGCAACGCGAGGATGATGAGTATAGGATTGTGGAGTGTAATCACTGTGGACTGGAAAAACCCCGTGAAATTATCAAAATATTTCCACCCAGTTTCTATGATGTTGTATTCGAGGTAAAGTAAGTGTCGCCCGCGATAGTTTGCAGCTCAGGTAGGTAGAAAGACGACCGAGGTGGTCGCTAAGCTGCGACTAGTTGTGAAGTCTACTGGTTAGTGAAGCTCGGGCTCCCACCCTTGCTCCCCACTTCCCATTTCAACTTCTTGGCGATTACATAGTCCGAACTTTAGCCGGTTATCTTATCGCCAACTTTATCGCAGATCGACCGCCACTCACTGACACTGCCTCGCTCATCCACCAAGACCTCATCTGAATCTTTTGTTTGCCCATTTACGCTGTCGCCAGGAACAATCCTACACAGTCCTCTTCTATCCTACGCCACTGCCAAGTCCTTCAATCACTATCTCCCCCAACCTCCCTCTACCTTTTCCCCCTCGAATCTCCTCCCTCCCGCCCGAAGCAATGGGCAACGACGGCGGCTCCATCCCCAAGCGTCGCGAACTCGTCAAGTCTCCGCCCCGCAACCCGACAGTGAGCCAGCTGAAAGCAACGGCACTCGAGTCACTCACCCATGCGTGGACCCACGATGCCCTCACGTCAGAGCCTCTCACCCTGGAGAGCGTGGTGTCAGACTGGCGGGGGCGGCTCTACAACTACGAGACCGTGCTCGAGAAGCTGATGCCCAGCGACGACAGCAACAACAACGACGATGACAACACCACGCCGGCCACGGCCAATGGTGAATCGAAGGAGCTTAACTTCGCCTCGACGGGAATCAAGTCTCTCCGCGATGTCGTCAAGCTGAAGTTCAAGCGCTACTCGCCGCCCGGCGAGAAGGGCAGGGAGATCTGGGCATGCCCGCTGTCTCTAAAGGAGCTGGGCCCCGCCACCAAGGCTGTGTACCTGGTGCCTTGCGGACACGTATTCGCCGAAGTCAGCATCAAGACAATACAGGAAGAGCTATGCCCCGAGTGCAGCGAGTCGTTCGAGTCGGACAATGTCATCGACATCTTGCCAACCGAGCAGTCCGACATGGAGAGATTAAGTAAGCGTATGGACGGGCTCGTTGCGAGCGGCCTGACTCATAGTCTGAGAAAAGACAAGAGCCAGGGAAAGAAGAAGCGCAAGGCAGACGACGCAAAGCAGGAGGGCAGAAAATCCGAGAAGCGCAAGAACGGCGAGGGGCTGGCTAAGCCCTCGAAGGGCGCTATCGATAGCCGAGTGAGCGGGATTAACAACCCGATGACGGCGTCCCTGACAGCAAAGGTCCTTGCTGAGCAGGACGCGGCAAACAAGCGGCGGAAACTTGCTGCCGATAGGTAATTGCTTTTGGGGGCCGGTGATATGCTGGCTGAACCTTGCGGGTCAGATAGGCAGGTTACCATGGATTCCATTATGTACGATAGAGAGGTTAGACTTATTTTCCAAAAGAGATACCCCGTTTTACCATATGTGCAGCAAAAGAATATACCCAGGCCAGTTTTGACAGGTTTTATTTTCTATATGTACACTCTCGTTCGGCTCACTCGAGGAAACTCCACCGCTGTCAGCGAGTAGCTACTCCAAACCCTCTGCCCTCACAACTCATCCTTCGCCCTTGCAGCCGGCTCCTGTACGTCCTCACAGGCGGCTGGAGTGCCAACCTCCATCTTGTACACGCATTTCTCCGACTCGCTGACGCGCCAGATCTCCTCCTTCTCGGCACACGCCAGCCACACGTCGGTCCGCCTGTTGGGGCCGTTCCAGCAGCCCTGGCCGTTGTCGTACCGGAGAACCATCCTGGGGCCCTGGCCCAACCCCTTCCCGTCGACGCGGTCCTCCTCGTCGGCCATCTCCGTGTCGATGGCGATGAAGTTGCCCATGATGGTGTCCCCGTGGCCCTTCTTGCTCTTCTGGCGCGTCTTGTCCAGCCAGCAGAGCTCATACTCGTACTCTCCGCTGTCGATGCTGACGCACTTGCCCTGGAGGGCGCGGAAGATTTCGTCCGGTCCATAGTCCTTCTCGAGGTCACGCTGCTCGTCGATCAACTTGGACTGCTTGCCCGCAACTTCGTTGTCAGCTGCTTCGAAATTCCCGCGGGCAGCCCCGAGTCGCTTCGATTCGCTGCCGCTCTTGGGGTTGTCGGCCAGCATCCCGTTCTCGATGAGCCAGACGCGCAGGGAATTTAGCTTGACGTGGAGGTAGTCGCGGAGGAAACTGGGGAGGTAGGCTTCGAAGTTGTAGACTTGAAGTTCCATCAGCAAGCTGCTCTTCATAGTGGCGGTTATCACAGCAAAGAAAGGGTACTTACGGATATCGGCATCACTGCCCGCTTCTTCCATAAATTCATTCCAGTTGATGCCGTTATTCTCGCCATCCTCCTTCAGCACCTCGAGAATATCGCTCTCCAAAAGCGACGGCTTCTTCTCGTTGGCAGCCTTGGCGGCATAGTCTTCCCAGGACTTGACAGCAGCCTTGACACCCTCGTCGTTGAAGTTGGGGTTGTATTCCTCCTTAAACTTCCTGAGGATGTTCTCCAGGTCCTCAACCTTGTCCTGCAGATCATCACGCTGGTCCAAGACTTCGTCGAGGGTATCGCGAAGCTCCTGCACACGTTTCTTGCTAAGGCCAAGGAGGACGCCTAGCTTGCCTCCCGGGCCCTCGCCCTGGACGACCTTGCCGCGTTCCTCCTGCTCGATCTCATCCAGCTTGGCCTTCAGCTCGTCCCGTTTAACCGTAAGGGTCTTGATCTCTTGGGTGAGGTAACTGATTCGGCCCACCACCTTCCCCCGCAGTTCCCGCGACTCGGTCACCAGGGCCTGTCGAACCTTCGTGGCACGCTCTCTGGCCTGCTTGCGCTCCTGGTCGACGCGCCGCCATTCCTTCCCAATCGGCCCGCATCGGTTCTTGCACTTGACGCCGCCGACGTGGGCGAACTCCTCGCTCCCATCGCAGCAGAGGTCGTAGTCGCAAACACCGTCGTTGACGTAGACGAACGGCACGTAGGTGCCAATGTGGCCCTCATTGGCACACCAGAAGCCCGGCAGCACGTTGGTCGTGTTGGTGGTCCCGGTCAGCGAGGAGGGGAGCGGCTGCTCGGGGGAGAGGGGATCGAGATAGGAGCAAGCTGCCGTGCCGGGTTCGTCAGAGCCATCGGGACAATCGCACGCATTGTCGTTGATCTGCGAGCTCTTGAGAACAATCGAAGGGTGGCCAATGCAGGTAAAGGTTGATTTTCCTTCGTAGAATTTGGCAACTGCCCGCCATCCAAGTCAGCATATGCCGCGTGAGAGCATCAATGGAAAGTATCAATGGAAAGTATCAGTGGAAAGCAGCCAATGCTCAATTTTGTATCGCCGATTGGCCTCCATTGTGTTGACTTACATTCTGGGCCGACTCCTCGAGGCAAACTGCCAGCAGTTACACAGCTAGTATGAGCAACAACAGTGCTCAGAAGCACCAGTGCATCGATCTGCCGCATAGCTGTTGTGGATCTCAGGTGGCATCGAGTTGTGTTAGAAAGGCGAGAGCGGGAGCTACAGTCAGTTCTAAGCTTCGACAAAGGGACAGCTTGCTCTGAAATGGGCCGCCTGTCCTTGTCTCACAGATAGAGTCACGTGCCATAGGTACTTAGGTACCTAGGTACCCAGAGATAGCCCCACCATGGACTCTCAAAACCTTAAACCTCCAAATCTTGCCCCTCCATGTCCATAACCTTCGCCGTCATCCCCTCGGTCTCTGTCACCGACAATGGTCACAAAACTCATGGTACACACCGATGGCGCAGAATAACCAGCAGCTACCCAATTTCAACAACCCTGCCCCACGATCCTCAAATCAAGGAGGCATACAACAAAGCCAACAACTTCTCGCCATTATCGAGCACCAGGCGTACCAGATCCAGCAACAAGACCAGCAGATCCAAGAGATAATCCACAATATACAGGCTATAAATGCCAGGGAGATTGCTACAGAGGCTCGGTTGGTTTTCCGCCCTATTATAGAAGTATCTACCTTCTGATATAATATCTTAGTGCAAAGAACGAAACGGTCAAGGCTGCAAACCAAAGCCAATTAGACTTCGCCTTGAACTACCAAAACCAGTTGGACTTCCCTCTGGGTGCTGAGCTTCTCCCACTCCACGATCTTCGAACTGGAGCTGTCATACCAGGTTGTCCTCGAAACTATCAGGATTTTTGTGAACTCAGGGGTATGAGTGCTTCGTACAGGGCCGTAAAATGTCGAGAATGCTAACTGTAGAGTAGAGAGCGTGGCAGACCAGATCCTCACTGCCCTCCAGCTCCCAGTCGAAAAGGGGCTAGATGACAAGCTCTCCAAAATTTACCACGAATTATTCTAAGACCAGGTACTAAGTATGGCTGGATCCTCCTCCACGAACAGTTCCCTCGTGGAGCTGGGAAGCGTTGTCCACAGCACAATCGCCCTTGTCACTGAGCTCGAAACTGTCATCGGCACAATCACGGCCAGAGGCCAGGCCGAGAAGCCCGCCGGCGAAACGACCCTCGACGCTCTCTCCCTGGCCCATGACTCGGCCTCTCTGATCAAAGCTCACGCCACCAAGATCTCGCTCCTCATTATCAACGAACCCTTCACGCCCACCGCCATCACCAAGGTTCTCCGCGAACTGATTGCGGGGCCGCTTCCCGCGTTGGCCTCCGCTGCCGAAGCATGCGATGCCAACCGGTATACCCAGGCTGTGCGCCGCGATCTGTCGTGGAGGTGTGGGAGGGTTCTGAAGGAGTACAAGGAACTGGTACAGAGGATTCCGAGCGATGGCAAGATTCTCTCTGATGCAAAGAAGAACGGATCCCGTGGGGTTGCCGCAGAAAAGGGAAGCATTCCAGTCACCGGGCTGCTATGGGCTGCGTGTGATGAAGTCATTGCGTTGTCTAAGCTTGGAGTCGCCGGATACTTCATTCAGAAGGTCAAGCAGTTCAGAGATATGGTGAAGGATACCATGGAGGAACTGAAAGAGTGGGGGGAGGAAGAGGATGAGGATGAGGAGGAGGGTGAGACGGACACGCACGGGGATGAACCCGGCGATATCGAACAAGTCACGGACAGCTTAGAGGCCACCCATATATCGGACACGCAGGCAATGCTCGATGAATTCATGGGCTCTCAACGACCGATCCCCCGCGACGATCCCGACAGGATCAGGGAGAAACTGGATATCGGCCTGAGGAGGTTGCGGCTGATAACCCTCTTCTACCAGGCCATCATCAAACGACGCCTCCAGACTCTACCACCGCTCCCCCCTCCCTCGGCATCCGACGTCCCATCCAAGCTCGACGAGGCCATCACCTTCCTGGGGGCGATACCGGAGCGATTTGAGAGCCTGGCCGTGGCCTTCTACGAGCTCGAACCCGGAGACATCGACGCCGAGATGGACGAGTGCTTCTCCAATGCCTTTTCCGCGGCTGAGCTGCTGCGCAGGTCGTGGACTGGCGAGAATGACGGGTTCACGGACTGGGTGCTGAACTTCCAGCTAGAGATGAAGAAGGCCTGAGGCGCCGCACACTTGGCTTGCTTTTTTTGCCGCCTTCTTAGCTGTTGTTCTACGGTCATCTGTTTTGCTCGAGATATTGGAAAGGGGTAAAGGGGCTCTCCGGTATAGTCACGTGACTCTATGTAGATTGCTGTTTGTTTACTCAAGATGGAGAATAGCACCGTGGTTTTGTCCTCAACTCCCTCGTCGATCGATCGCCTCGGCTGATCAGATTCAAGGGTGGTACAGAACAGAGCCCCGGTTCAATATTCCGTTGAGCATGAAATATCAGCAGTTTCCCCAACCTGAGGTCGGCGACTGACTCTTGGTCCGAACATCAAGATCTCCGGAGAAAGTTCTTCGAAATTGCTCGTATCTATATAGAACCACTTATCGTGCAAAATGCAAAGCCTGGAACCCCGCTGGCATGGAACCGCTGCCTTAGGCATCATAGGTCAGGGGATTGGCAGGAAATGCTGGCCCGGAGAAAATACGGTGAATGGGCTGTCTGGGGAGACCGGACCTCGTCTTCAAGACCAGGTTGACTGCCTTAACCTGGCCGACAATGTGGATTGTTTTGAATGGTAGGCTAGATTGATCCTACCCAGGGAGGGACAGAAGAATGATATACGAGATTCGCCTATCTCGTATCCGCTCACCACTGCCAGCACGGCAGCTTTCGGAGGAAGGCATACACAGAACCTTGTTATGGAATTTGACCGGGATACCATAACATAGGCACTCGAGGCGGTATCTAGAAATTGACTCTTTCCACTCACAGGACTGAAACGGTATGCTCCCCTATTTTTAGCACAGCTCTCAAGCCTGCTTGGGGCTTCTCGAACTTTTGGTTTGCTCTCTGCAGCTCGCCTCGCTGTTGCTATTGGGGGACCCTCTCCCGAACTCGAGTACGGCCCCTCTCGGAATCTCAAGCCAAGATATAATAACACAGCCACTGGGCTAGGAGAGGGTGCAGGTCGTGTTTTGCAGGGACCACTAGATGGGGAAGAATGGAAGGGAGGGTTCCAAAAGAGAAAAAAAAGGAGGCGAAGGGAAGAGTTAAAGAGAGGAGTGGAGTGAAATACCCTAGCTCTAACCGGACATGGATGGGGAGAAAAACTAGATAGTCCGCGTAGAGAAGATTTTGGACTTCGGCCTATCATTGAAAGCATGAATTAGACTTCGGTTGCCTGGCAGTGACTTCGGTTCTCAAACCGTTGGGGTCCCCCATCTTTTGCATACACGCATGTAGGCACCCTTGTAGGCACCCCGTCGACTCCCACTGTTCGCGCTCGAGTACCTACCGAGGTTGTCAGAAAGCCTTACTGCCTGAATGTTTCCTGTTCACATGCTTCAACTATCACGGCAGTCTCTTAGTTCACGGACAGGGCAGTCTTGGCCAACCTCGATCTGCGTGAGTTTCATCCTGCCAGAATGCGACTAGTGGGGGGGCTGAATCAGGGATCCTCTATTCACCTCCCTCCGGTCTCTGCCAATTTCAGTCTTCGCTTCCCGCGGTTCATCGCACCCGCCTAGCAACTTGGGTTGATGGCTGCATCTGGAAGTTGAGAACACAATCGGTGTGTCCTGTGGCCATTGCTCACGGGCTTTCCTGCGGGCCTGGGCAGTTTCCTACTTGCGGCTTGGGGCACGTGGCCGAGGGGGGTCTGGCAGGCGGGTTTCAATACAGATGACAGCAATGTAGTGGTGAGGGCGATGGCCACGGCCATGGCGATAGCAACAAAAATGGTAACAGCAATAGACAGTCACGGCAATAGCAGTAGATAGCGACGGCAATCGTGACAGCGTAAAGATACTGCCTCCTATTAAAAAATTATTCCGCCCCGAGACGACAGGTTAACCTTCCTATCTAGGTGGGCGGATCTGCAGCACTCAAACCAACTCGGCACATCCTGCCAGGTTTTTTCCACAGACGAGAACGTCCTAATTCGACTCCAACATCTCCTTCGACGTCCCCGGTCCAAACCACCTCAGGTGCGGACCAAGCAAACCAGCGAGTAAGTTTCCAGGAGCAACATGCATCAAGGCGTCTCGTCATGCAGACCACGCGGCTATGCTATGCCATATCGTACCGGAAATAGCACTGATGCGGTTCTTCGTGACCGGACGGGCATAAACTTCTCCCAGCATCTCCTCAACCACATGCGGGCAAGGGACAGGGCAAGCGACACAATCCGAAGATTGCCATCTAATCCACAGTTGAACATGTCTGCGGAGCGTTGCCCGTGTTCTTCAAACCGGCCAAAAGCGCTGCTGGCTCCGTCCATAAGTACTGGACTCGCCCCTGCCCCCCAACTGGTTCCCCAACATCACGATCCGAGGAAACAAACCGACAGTATCATAGCCTGTTTGTTATCCTTGACCGACTTGCGCAATGTTGTCCCGATCTCTGCTTGTGGAGTTCGCCCTTTTGGCGCTCGCTACCACACTCGCCTCTGCTTTTCCCTCTCTGTCCATGTTCCGGAAGAATAATGGCTTCCACGCTCCTTCATGCAACGAGCCGAACGACAGGTCATGTTGGGTGAATGGCTTCGACGTCAACACCGACTGGGACGATAGGCATCCCATCACGGGAGCAACAAGGCGGGTACGGATCAGCATTGGTATCTGCTCTTTGCTCACGACCCATATGGCTAATTGGGTTAGTACGAGTTCTTTCTCACGGAAATCGACAAGTTTGTTGGTCCCGATGGGCAGGTGAAGGAGAACGCCATGCTGATTAACGGTGAGATACAAAATGCAGTGACCGAGGATGACAATGACGAGCTAACAAGCATATAGGGGGTTTTCCTGGTAAGCCCGCGGTTCATGTATCGCCTTGAAATTACATTGCCCGTTGATACTGACAGACGACTCGTTGCAGGACCGATTATCACTGCAGGTGAGTTTATATACGTGGAGAATGAGACATGGGACTGTCAACACTCACACCAGCAATGCAGATTGGGGCGATAGGATAGAAGTCAACGTGGTGAACAACCTCCGGGATAACGGGTGAGGAAGCCCCTACATGCACTTTTGCTGTTGGGATTGGTTGCTGAGAAACCACACAGGACGTCGATCCACTGGCATGGGATAAGAATGCAGCACAACAACATCAACGACGGCGTCCCCGGCGTGACGGAATGCCCTATTCCGCCCGGGAGTAGCAAGACATACTCATTCGTTGCATCACAATACGGCACCTCGTGGTAGGTGATTCCCCAGGCGAGATTAACCACGACTCTTGAAACAGAGCCGGGAGTTGACGTTGGCGAATCACAGGTATCACTCCCATTACTCGAGTCAGTATGGTAACGGCATTGTGGGCACCATCCAGATCAACGGGCCGTCATCACAGCCATACGACATCGACCTCGGAGTCTACCCCATCACGGACTGGTATTACACGAGTGTAGATAAGCTGCTTGCCCGTGTCTACGATGCTGAGAACCCCATTGTGCCGGGTAAGCCGGGATCGCCCCCGCCGAGCGATAACGTCCTCTTCAACGGGACCAATATCAACCCCACAGGGAGCGGCGGGGAGTATAGCAAGATAACCCTGACTAGGGGCAAGCGCCACCGGCTCAGGCTCATCAACGCATCGGTAGACAACACCTACACCGTTTCCATCGTCGGGCACAAGATGACGGTCATCCAAACCGACTTTGTCCCTATCCACCCCTTTACGACAGAGCAGATCTACATGACGGTCGGCCAGAGGCACGATATCATCATCAATGCCAACAACGATATCGACAACTACTGGCTGAACGTGACCTTCTCCAGCACCCAGGCATGCGGGACCTCGAACAACGCGCACCCGGCAGCCATTGTGCACTACAAGGGTGCATCAGACGATCTGCCGGGCGATCCGGGCAAGCCGCCGGTCGACTCGCACTGCTCCGACAGCAACGAGTTCGTCCCCATTATCAGGCGGCGCGCACCGCGGAAGCTCTTCTCCGCAGTGCCCAGCAATACGCTGCCGGCGAGCATGGTTGTCAACACGACGTCGAACCAGGTTCTGTGGGCCCTGAATGGGTCGTCCATCAACCTGTCGTGGGAGAAGCCGACGCTGGAGTATGTCCGCCAGGATAACAACTCATACCTGACACATCAGAACGTGATCTCTCTGGCCAAGTCGGAGGAGGTGAGCAGTCCCCCACCCCCCCAGCCCATCTTTAATATTCATCCATGATGGCATATGTTAGTTCATCGCAGAGCTGACATGGCATGTCTGTGTGTGTGATTTAGTGGAGCTACTGGGTCATTCAGAACCTATCCCCCATTCCACATCCCATGCATCTTCACGTGAGTACCCAACGCCCCACCATTCACCCCTTGCCATGGCAGTCACTGACGCAACTCCACCTCACCAGGGCCACGACTTCGTGCTGCTGGGCCGGTCTCCCTCGCTGGCCAACCCCCTGGACGACGGCAACGAGCCGAGATACTTCGATGCATCGTCAGACGCGGAGGGCCTGTCGTGGAGGAACCCGACGCGGCGCGACACGACGGTTCTCCCCGGCTGGGGCTGGCTGGTCGTGGCGTTTGAGCCGTCGAACCCGGGCTCGTGGGTCTTCCACTGCCACATCGCGTGGCACGTCTCGCAGGGGTTCAGCGTCCAGTTCCTCGAGCACCCCAGCAAAATATCCGACGAGATGGATTTGGGCGAGCTCACCGACAACTGCGAGGCGTGGAGGGAATATGCGCCGACGAACCGGTTCCTGAAGGGAGATTCGGGAATCTGAATCGCGGGACGTGGGATGGGGTGGAAAGGGACTGACGCGAGGGATGCGAGGGGAGGTAAGGTTGTCTGAGAAACATGTCCAAGGTGGGTTATACCGTTACATCTTGACTACCTCGGAGCTGTGGGTGCTGACGCTAGGTTGCCATCGGACCAGTACCAGGACGAGAATGACCAGTTATGTACAAATTCGGCTGCCACGGGAGCCTCAAAGGGGCCAGACACGAACTATGCCCGCCGGAGAAGTAGATATTGTTTTGTTTTGACGTTGTATGTGTGACTAGGAGCAGGAAACGGGCGGCGTTTATCAGGCATGGTTGTCCTCTAGAAAGCGTGGAGTTTTGGTTCAAGGCATAATAGATGTACAAGGTTTTAGAATGACAAGGATAATAATAACTTACTCTTCGCTGACGTCCCTGTCTTGGAGATGGGTGATAGCCGGTAGAGTTCGTCCCGAAAATAAGCTTGTCGGCCTTGCAGACTTTTCGTCGGCCTGGTGTGTTATGAGGTTTGCAACCGCCCCTTTTCCAATGATTGGGGACATAGTTCTAAAGGCACCACCGGCCTAGCAATAAACGCGGGCTTATTCGTTTCGTTACACTTCCTTCCTCACCTTAATATCGGGTTTTCGGTGCTAGCCCTAATGTTAACTTCAATATAGTTTGCCCCTATACTCTTCTCGCTTGCCATGGCATCCCATTCACCAAGACCACTGAGTGGATTTTCTCACCGTCCCATCATAATTCTCTCACATCACAAACCAGTGTTGACATGCCCCTAGCTACTCTTCTCCTTCCTTTCTTTCTCTCGCATCTGCTACTGCTCTCGTAGCAAGACCTTCTTTACTCCAACCTGACCGCATCCATCGAGCACTCTTGCCAGCACCATGGCAGCCATGGCTGGCATGGCTGGCCACACAAAAACCCCCAGCCGGAAAGATACTCCCTGGCACCGATGGCCCATCCTCGGGCCTCGCAGCTCTCACAACAACAACACCACCAACGACGACGACGACCGAAGAAACCACCCCGACATCCTCGAGACACGTCGAGTCTTCTCAGGCCACGAGGTAATCCCGAGGCTACGATCCCCGCAAAGGATACTCCTCCAACCAGCGACTCGGACCCTCCCCGCAACAACAACAGAGCCAGAAACACCCCCCATCTCACCCCGCACCACCACCACCAGCAACAACAACGACACCAACCCCTTCCCATCCCCGCTCACCCCCGCCGGTCCCCACCCCCGATTCCGCCAGCTCAACCCCAGCCGCGTCTCCGCCACCAGACACGCCCAGCGCAAGGCCCTCACGGCCCTGGCCGTCGCCTGCGGCGTGGGCGTATGCTCGCTCGTCGCCGGGATCGCGGTGCTCCGGAGCCTGGAGGAGGGGCATCATCGTAGCAGCGGGGACGGCGGCAGCAGCGTCGCCGTCTTCGTGTGGGTGGTTGTCAGCGCTGTTGGGGTGACTGGCGTCGCTGTGGCGCAGGGGATCTTGCTTTTCTTGTTTGTGCGGGGTGGCAGGAGGAGGAGTGGGAGACGCCTGGACGAGGAGGAGGACGGGGAGGGGGAGGAGGGGGAGTGGGTTGAGATGGGGAGCCGAGGGCCGCGGGTGGAGTCGAGTGTGGTGCGTGGGAGCCGGACCATTGCTGCTAGTAGCCGTAGCACCGTTGGGGGGACTGTGCGGCCCGGCAATAGCAGTAGCAGCAGCAGCAGCAGCAGCAGGAGCGAGGGGATTCGTGCTGACTCTGCTAGCACTGCGGCGGCTGGCCCATCGATGACGACGTCGATATCGACGTCGACGCTGTCCTCGCCGCTGGTCACGACTTGGGATACCGTCGACCCTGATGCTGCTGATGCTGATCAGAGGGTGTACCAGGCCCGGGCTGGTAGTGTCGTGGTCACGCTGCGGAACGTGCCCTCGCTGGAAATCATCCGCGGCGAGGTTGACAGGCTGTGAATGGCCCCTGAAGGCTCCCAGGGGGGAAAGAATTCACGGAAAATGCATGCAAGGAGAGGGTGGGGTGTGGATGGATAGATTGGTTGCTTTTGGAATGCATTGGGCCTGCTCTTGCTTTGAGGAATGCAAAGGGCTGTGTTGCTTTTGGGATATGTCCCACAGCAATGAATGGAAACGATGAGATGAACAGGATGGAATGGAATTTGTATCGTATGGATGGATTTCAGGTATAAAACGGAATAATACCTACGGCCGCTGCATGGCATTGAACCTAACGCGCTTCCCACCCCAACAATGGCAAGTTTAGCAAATGACCGATTCATCAGGAGAGCCTTCATGAAACGACTCAGATCGCCCGCTCTGCCCTGGCCCTGTTCTCCTGATACCTCTTATCCTTGCCCACCAGCTTCCTCCGCCTCTTCCACGACCGGTTCAAATCGCCCCGGTTGTTCCAGAACCACTCCTGGAAGTCGCCGGTCGCCGTTGCCTCCTGGCCCTTCGACCCGGCTGCGGCGGTGGCGCCAGATGGACCATCCACGCTACGACTGTCGTCGTCCTCATCGGCCTCATCATCGTCTTCCTCTTTTTCGTCCTCGTCTCCCTCCTCAATCCCCTCCCCCGCCTCCCCGCGCGGCCACAGCCTAAACCTGCGGTTCATGTGCGCCGTGTCGGGGGTGGGCGCGGCGCTCCTGACGCCGCGGGACTCGAAGTCCTGGCGCGTGAAGGGCGTCATCGGCATCTGCAGCGTGGCGCCCTCCCCGTCCTCCTCCTCCCTCTCCCCCATCTCCTCGTCGGAACCATCGGCGTGCCCGAAGAAGCTGAACGGCTCGGCCTCGGCCTGTTGTGCTGGTGCCGGTGACCCGTTCGCGTCCTGCTGCTGCTGCTGCTGCTTGGGTCGCTTGTAGAGGGCCTCGAGGGGGTGCACCGTGGGTGTTGTGGGGGGGATCTTGATGGTTAGGCTTTTGGCGGAGCTGGATGACTCGGGGCGTGGGTGGTCCGGGGTCGGGAAAGACGGCGGGGCGGGGATGGGCTCGGTGGGCTTGCTCTTTTCCCGGACCGAGGGCGTGGAGGTTTCCGTTGGCTGGACGCTATTCTCGGCGGTGTCTTTCTCCTTGGGGGCCTCGTCTTCGGACTCGTCCGACGACGGTTTGCTATCGCTGCTGATTGCCGCAGGGGTCCCGCTCGCAATGGTGATGGTAGACCTCGTCTTGACGGCCTCCACGACGGTGCCCTCCTCGTCAACCCATCCCTTGCCGTCGACGAATTCTAGGTTGGGCTTCCGCGCCGAGGAAGACGAACCCGCGGTCTTAAGGAAGGTGGGGAACTTGGTCGTCTTCTCGAACTCGTGGATCACTACCTCCTTGGTCTTGGACTTCTTCCGCTTCTTCTTGCCCTCGGCCTCGCCGTCGTCACCGTCGTTGGCGGCGGGGGCGGCGGTGGTGTTTGGCACGCTTGACTTGACCAAGCACTCGGCGTGCTCAGTGTACTTGGACTTGACCTCCCGCCTCTCCTTCCTGGCCTTGTCCTTGTCCTTTCCCGACTTATCCGACTTGTCCCGCTTCTCCCGCTTCTCCTTGACCTTCCGGGTCCGGGACTCATCGGCCGGCACGGTCCACCCGCGCTTGACCTTGCGGCCGGGCTCCAGCTCGACGCCGGGGATCTCCTCGCCCTCGCGCTTCCGCTTCCGCAACTTGTCGCTGTCCCTGGGCTTCCTCTCCCTCTTCGGGGCCTTCTCCCCGGCCATGGCGGCGTCTCCGAGCGGGACCGGTCTGATCTCGGGCCGGGCCTGCTCGATGCGGATCTTGACGCCCTTCAGCACGGCGCCGTTGAGTTTCTGCTTGATCTTGTCGGCGTCCGAGGCCGGCAGCTCGACGAAGCCGTACCGCCGCTCCGGGAAGGCCTCGAGGGTGTGGTAGGACACGTTGCGCGCCCGGGGGCGGATCGAGGAGGAGAGCACGACGCCGAGCAGATCGGCGTCTAGGGGCGTGATATGAAGCCGTGTGTAGGGATCGGGATTGGGATCTGCCGCCTCCTGATTTGCTTCTGCTGTCATGTTCGTCCCTCTCCTTTCAGTGGGGGAATTGCGAGCAGGCAATCCGTCTGCTGCCAGAACGGAGCAAAGGTGGTGGTGATTGAACTTTTACCCGCTTGCTGGGTGAAAAATAGGAGCTCCACTCTTGTTCGCGCCTTTTTCGGGTACGTACCCCTTTGGGAGCGACGGAAAGGTAAATCACCTGGTGGAATGTCTTGCCAGCTGCCAATTAAAAGCTGATTCCCAGAGTCAGGGATGGAATGGAAGGCTTCCTCACTGGCTATGACGGGAAAATGTCTGAGAAGCTCGTACATATTACAGACAGACCTATTACATACTACTACAATGATGATGGCATATTCCACGCGCCAGAGGGGAGTACAAAAAAAGCAAGAGGGCGACGATATAAGCCCAAGCCACGCACCAGTCCCACCCATATATCTATCCCGGAGTGCGCCGCCCAAGATCCGACGAGTAGCTTTTAGCTTTCCCAATGCATGTGTGCGCCCCGTTATTAAAAATACCATCAATTACTCTTGTTCGCCTCGCGGACCTCGCCGCCCGACGCTCTCCACCACACATCGCCGCCCCATCGCATTAGCCGCTCGGCAGCGCCGGTGGGCGTCACGGCCGGCCGGACGTCGAGGTAGAAGACGGGCTCGCCCGTGGGTTCGGGAGGGCCGGCATAGTAGTCGATCACGTAGCGTACCTGCTTCTCCTGGCCGTTGGCGTTCCGCGAGACGTACCAGTCGTGACGGTCGAAGGGCGGATCGGTGCTAGTCATCCATGTTAGCTGCGGCGTTTCAATCGCTTTTGTATTTCTTTTTGCTTCAAGAGCAACGGGAGCACTCACGCAAACCTCGACGGATACATCCAACCCAGGACCTGCAACATGGCGGCCCTGGGGGTCATATCCTTGGGCCGGCCCTGGAAGCGGACGAGCGTGGGGGCGGCCTGCTCCGCCTCAGCGGCCTCGCGGGCCTCGAGGCGGCGCAGCTGGACGGGGGCGTTGGCCTCGCCGCGGCGGCTGACCTCCCAGCCGCGGGCCAGGCCGCCACCGAAGCGGCGCTCCCACTCGACGATCTCGGCCCACGCGCCTTCGTTGAGGAAGTTGTGTACTGCCACCATGCTCTCGACGGCCGTCGCGTCCGTGTCGGTGTAGCCCTTGCGCAGCAGCGCGTTGTACATCTGCTGCGGCGACGGGTACTCCCAGTTGCCGTCGCCCGAGCCCTTGGGAATCGACGACTCGTCACGCGACGTCGGGAGGGCCACGGTCTGGTGAGGGGCGCGTGCCTGCGAGAGGTCGGGGAACATGTAGTTGAGCGGGTTGAGCTTTGAGAGAGTCGATTGCTGTTTCAGCGCCGGCTGGGACTCGGGTTGGTTGCCGTGGTTGACGGGGCAGCCTCCCGTAGAAGCTGCCGCGGCGTCATAGGAAGGTGGGGAGGAGGGTTGTTGAAACGCCGAGGGACTCAGCGCCTCAACGGTGCGCTTGTGCATCGGGCAGGCGGGCTGCGAGTGTCAGGGTTAGTTGGAAACGGGAATCGGCGAGGATGATGTGCTTGGGCTTACGGGTGGTGATGCATCTCCAAATGGAGGATGTGAGGCGGGCAATTGTGCCTGAGAAGGACCCTGTGAGGCCGGAGCCGGTGATGGCGTATCTGCCCAGAACCAGCCCATTGTGAATCTCTTGCACTTTGGATGCGACGTTCAGAGAAATTGCCCAAGGCAGGTCAAGGTAGAGAGCAAGTCCTTAAAGTTTTCCTAAATTCTGCATGTCAGAGTCGAAGATCCCATTTTCTGCTTCCTCTAGTTGCCCCCACGTGATCCGCCGTCTCCTCCAATCAGAAGCTTGTTTCCAGACCCATCTTATTTCTCAACCCAAAGTCAATGGCCTGCGAGACGTCAACGGCAATGGCGCGTTTTTTGTCACCTGCAAAAGCTCAGACCATGATCCGCACATCCTTGTATCCGCCAATCCCGCAGACTTAGTTGTGGGTCATCATCGACGTCACACCTTTCCACCTCGTCGGTTGAGCCCGCCCAGAGTTACAGAACCTCGACGGTACGATGCTTCGACGATGCCCACTCGCTTAATCCCGCTACACAGTCACCCGTTTGCGACGCGATGAGGCTGGTCTTGGGCTTGGGCCGGCTCTCCTTTCGTGCGCAGCAGTCTACTGCCCGCATCGTAACCGCGCCCCCGTCGTTCAGTGGTTGTCGCTCTCGACTTTCCCTGCGCATCTTCTGGTCCAATTCGAGGGGCCGATCATGGCACAAAGTGCGATCCACGTCCAGGGTGCTGATGGCGGCGGGAAATATGGCCCTCGGTGCCGCCGCCTTTGTTGAGCTCTCGGGAGATGAAAACGGCGACAGCAAAGATACCGCCGAGAAGCGCATGCTCCAGGTGTCGAGGGACGAGATTAAGAAGAAGGTTGACGACGACGATACTGGCTTCCGACGCCTGCGACACCAGGTTGCCCTCTATCTGGACCTGTATATCTGGGAGCCAATCTGCACTGGCTTCCGATTTCTGCAGCTGGTCGCCATCTTCGTGCCGGTGATCCTGACGGTCCCAGCGATTTGGGTGGGTGGCCGTCGGCCCAATCGCAACAATGAGCGGACAGGGACCATCTGGTGGTATGCGTTCCTCGTCAAGGCCATGGAACGGGCCGGTCCGGCGTTCATCAAGGTACGCTGAATTCGTGGCCCGGGAAGTTGGAGGTAAAACTGACGGATTGGCAAACAGCTGGGACAATGGGCTGCATCCCGGACCGACATCTTCCCCAACGAGTTGTGCGAGATAATGTCCAAGCTGCATTCGAATGCGCCGGCCCACTCTCTCCACGCGACGAAGCGGATCGTCCGAGCCGCCTTCGACGGCCGCGACTTCGACGAGATCTTTGACGAGTTCGACGAGACACCACTGGGTGTGGGTGCCATCGCTCAGGTATACAAAGCCAAGTTGAAGCCTGACCTCGCGGCGCCGGGAGATGTCGACGTCCAGACGCCCCGGGACTTCCGGCGCAATGTGCGAAGGAATGTGCAGACGGTCCTGAAAAGCACGCCAAAGCGGGTGCCCTCCTCGTACGTCGCAGTCAAGGTCCTCCATCCAGGCGTCGAGCGGACAGTCCGCCGAGACCTCTGGATCATGGGCTTCTTTGCGTCGATCCTCAACGCGATACCGACCATAGAGTGGTTGTCACTGCCGGACGAGGTGCATCAGTTTGGCGAGATGATGAAGCTGCAGCTGGACCTCCGCATCGAGGCCGCCAACCTAGTTATCTTCCGCAACAACTTCAAGGAGCGCACCACGGCCTGGTTCCCCTTCCCGTACACCGAGTTCACCACGCGCAATGTGCTCGTCGAGGAGTTTGCGCAGGGCATCCCGCTCGCTGACTTCATGGAGAACGGAGCCGGCGTGTTCCGGCAGGCGATTGCCTCGGAGGGGCTCGACGCCTTCCTGCGCATGCTGCTCCTGGACAACTTCATCCACGCCGACCTCCACCCCGGCAACATCATGGTCCGGTTCTACGAGTCCGACCAGCCCGCACTACCCCTTTCTGGGAGCTCCACTTGGCAGCACGGGGGCGGCGACCATCGGCCGCCCGACGTGACCGAGGAGGTCCTTTCCCGGCTGCGACCGTTCCGGCACAAGGCCAATATGGCGGCCTGGGAGGCAGAGCTCGCCAAGATCGACGCCGAGGGCTTCCGGCCGCAGCTGATCTTCATCGACACGGGGCTCGTGACGGAGCTGAACGCGACGAACCGGCGCAACTTCCTCGACCTGTTCCGGGCGGTGGCCGAGTTCGACGGGCACAAGGCAGGCCACCTGATGTGCGAGCGGTGCAGGCAGCCGGACGCGGTGCTGGACAAGGAGGTGTTCGCGCTCAAGATGCAGCACCTCGTGCTCGGGGTCAAGAGCCGGACGCTGGCGCTCGGGAACGTCAAGATCGGCGACGTGCTCAAGGAGGTACTGGGCATGGTGAGGCAGCACCACGTGCGGCTCGAGGGCGACTTCGTCAACGTCGTCATCAGCATCCTGCTGCTGGAGGGCATCGGCCGGAGCCTGGACCCGAACCTCGACCTGCTGAGCAGCTCCCTGCCCATCCTCAGACAGCTGGGTGCCCAGAGCGGGAAGGATATGGTCAGGATGGGCGACTTCTCCATGTTGAAGCTTTGGGTTGGCCTGGAGACGAGGAGGTTCATGCAGGCGAGCATTGAGGATGTGAGTAACCCCCGGAACAACCTTTCATCTCTTGGCTGTGTTACTAACGCCATCTAATTACAGGTTGAGCGTTGTGTGAAATACGATCTCCTGTCACCGAATGTGTAAGCTAAGATAGTAGGGTAGGTAGTTGACCGGCGTTTTGGGACGAGGGCATTTTTGATGGAGGTGCATACCTAGACATAACAGATTACATATAAACACGACTCAGCATAGACCAACCTTGGAACCCTCCTCGCCTTTGAATGAACAGAGAGAGCATCATCCGGCGGGGTAGACTACTAACCTCGACTATGACACTTCCAAACAGCAGACCATGAGGCGACCCAACTGGGAGAGCGGATGGATAAAGGACAGGGCTCTGGAGAAAATCATCAAGCCTTACAGAAAGGAGATGGCGGTTATCTGGGACGCCACGAGATTATATGGTAGAGGGGGACTGTCTTGCAAATCGACCAAGTGCCGAAAACCCCTTGTCAAATGGTAGATGACGGACCCTTGTAATCGCTGTCGATTTCGCGGTCCCCAGATAATACTTTCCAACCAACCACGGAGCGGAGGAATTCCACAATGTCATCAATTTCGTCCGGCATTTTGTACCAATGCCCCAGGCCATGACACACCTTCAACTCGACTTTGTAGTCCGCTTTCTCCAGAGTCGCAGCCATGGCCTCGCCCAGCGAGCACGGCACCTTTTCGTCGGCACTGCCGTGGCCGAGGAAGATTGGCGTCGACTGAGCTGTGCTCTCGCGGTCGGGTTTCTCCATTGGCGGGAGGCACAGAAGGTCCCTCTCAAAAAGCGGCGGCGTTGACAGCCGGATCCTGGTGCTCCCCGTCGTCGCCCCCTGAGAAAGGATCATCCTCGTCGACGACAGCCTCCTCGACCGCCTCGTCGATATCGTCGCGGAAAGGAAGGAAGCCGCTGATGCCGACGAAGCCGCCAATGCAGTAATCCAAACATAGCAGGACCGACAGAGACGTGGCGCACCCTTGGCTCAGCCCGCCGAGAACAATGTTTGCTCGGGGGATCTTGCTCATCTCCTGCTCCGGCCGAAGGAGCTCCAGAATATCCCGAGCGGACTCGGCAAGGCCCTGTAACTGCAGCTCCTTGCGGTGGGAAGAGTCCGACAGGCGTGCGATGTCAAACCATTGCGTCAGCACCGACCGGCCGAAGGCGGTCGAGCGGTGGCGGCGAGAGGTGGGGAAGATAAATCTCGCGTTTGGTAGGAACTGCGTGAGCGTCAAGCCGTCCGAGGTTGCGCCGGTGTCGAGGAGTTCCCTGCCGAACTTCTCCCCGTTGGATCCGACGCCGTGGAGGAGGATAAGGCTGTGCGTGTGTGCTGAGGTTGGATCCACGACGAATGGCGGCGGCACCGAGGTCGGGTCTAGCTCGGGTCGAGCCATTTCAGCATCAAGACGGGGGAGAAAGAGTGAAGCGATTCAGACCACAGATCGAAGACTCTTCCGAGCCTGCACAAGCGCTGCCTCTGGTCTCCGGCTAGATCTCCACTCTCTGGAGACTGCTCTCGGTGGCTCCGTGGAAGCTCGGCGCCGGAATGAGCGATGAGTTAACAAGACTTCCCAGTCTCCGGAAACATTGTCATGTACACCTGCAAAGTTATTTGCAATAGTGTCCGGCAGCGTTTCTTGATTGTTTGACGAGTTGCAAGGGGAAATAATTCCGGCGAGTAAAGTGGTTGGGTAGGGGCCCAGACAGCACCGAGCGATCTCTACTCTCCTAAAAGTAGGTATTTTGAGTTTCCAAGTAATTCCCTTTAAAGAGAGAGTTTCCATGCCCGGAGTTAGTGACACAAGGACTTGACTGCTGTGCCTCACACGTGATATTGAATCGCAAAGTACCTACCTTAGGCAGTTGCCTCCCGTTCTAGGCTTCCACATTTCATTCTTCATCTCACAACAGAACGATAACTGCTGAGAGAATTACGAGAAGGGATAACAACACAACAACAGTGCATAGCCGGTAGCCATGGCTCCTCCTTCGTCCACTCATAATCAGTTGTTCTCACAGTCGCAAAGCACCCCGCTTCCAGATGTCATGCCCGATACTGAAGTGACCTTTCAGTCGTGGCATGAGTTCGACTCATCAACCCAACAATGGTCTCGCGTAGACCTGGACTCCCCATCTGCAAGCCACACCCCCGAAGCCACGCATCAGAGCGACTCGGATGACTTCAACCTCGTGACGTGGAACGTCGACGCCTTCTCAGCCATACCAGCACAACGCCTCTCAGGCATCATCTCGCACGTGCTATCGCTCACCCCGACTCCAGACATCATCTTCCTGCAGGAAGTCCCGGCCGCGGGACTCTCCTTCCTCCTGAACGAGCCCCGCATCCGCGAGTCCTGGTTCTCGAGCGAGGCCGACCTGACCAACTGGCGGGGCGGCCTGCCCTTTGCGACGACGACCCTGCTGTCGCGGTCGCGGTTCGGCTACGGCGGGGACGACCGGTCGCGGAGCAGGAGGGCCACGCTGGGCGCGGTCTGGCGCGTCAAGTACCCCAGCCGGTTCCGCCGGGACGCGCTGTGCTGCGACGTCTTCGTGCCCGCGTCGGCGGCTTCCGCCTCGGCGGCAACTCCACCTCCACCTTCTGATACTGCGTCATCCACCACCACCGCCGTCCCGGAGCCGTCCCGCGTCCGCCTCATCAACGTCCACCTCGACTCCCTTGCCTACCAGCCCTCTCTGCGACCGGGCCAGCTCTCCGCGGCGGCGGCGTTCCTGCGTTCGGCCGGCCGCGGCATCGTCGCGGGAGACTTCAACCCCGTGCTGCCGGAGGACGAGACCCTGGTGGCGGACGTCGGGCTCGAGGACGCGTGGCTGGTGGCGGCGGCGGCGGCTGGGAAAGAAGAAGAAGACCCGGGCTTCACCTGGGGCGTCGACGGGAAGGCGGCGTTCCCGCCGTGCCGGATGGACAAGATCGCCACACTGGGCGGGTTGCGGGCGCGCGAGGTGCGCGTCATGCATCCCGGCTCGGTGCGGGGGGTGGCCGGGGGTTCGTTTGTGTGGCTGCCGCATGGGGCCGGGGAGGGGTTGCCGTGGAGTGACCACTCTGGGCTGAGGTGTTCGTTTGGGTTGGGTGGGCGGGTGGGTAGTCCCGGTGTCCGTTTGGCGGCGGGCATTGCTAACTCGTGGCCCGCTAGGATGTTGAGGTGGATTCGCTGAACGAGGACAACCTCCCTGTCGCCGACTCTGGCTTCCCGTAATGAGGTTCACACGGAATGTGTCGACCTTAGTTTGATATGGTTACCCCATACGCCAGGCCTTATAATTTGATTGTTGAAAGTCATTTCATTCTTTAGCCCACTCACCCACTTTCTACCAACTTCACCTACCTTTACCTACCTGCCTACTATTTATAGGCACTCAACGAGCTGTTCAGAGAGGCCTTCTCAGCCATTGACCTATTGCCTCCTTCTATCCAGGGCTCGGTTATGGTGCAATCAGAATTGTTAAGTACACAATCCAAGCTCTTGACGATGTAATGAGCTCAGATGTTGTTGCGTATTAGCTGGTAACCCGAGAGACCGCTACGTTTGGCCTTCCAGATGAATTCATGATCAGGCTCGATGCAAATCATCTAGAACGTGCCGCTTCGACACAAGAATTAAGCATGACCAAACATTGGGCAGATTGGTGCAATTGTAAAGCAACTGGACCACGCTGTTTCCTGATGATGTTTTGTTTGCAGGAAAGCATGAATGGACAACCGTCCAGGGGCGTAAGCAGTGACGACCTGAACCACGGTGCGGCTCAGAACTGCGATGTTTGTCGTCCTGATCTAGAATCGCATAAGTCGTGCCGATTAAGAGGGAACACAGAACCATGGGAGCCCCTGGGGTTTCATATTCGGAGCTTGATTCCTCCTCCCTCTGTTCACTCGAGTCCATCAATCATGTCCCATTACAAACCGGGTCGCGTTTCTGCTGGCTGGCACAGTCTTCACCAATCATAGCTGTTGCGCAATATAAACTACGTATATTTTGCCGTATTTCGCATTTCATGTCCAGGTAGCCCAGCTTGGTCCCACTACTGCCCCGGTTCGAATTCCGGTGGTCGACTGACATCTATTCATCTCCATAAACTTCATATAATTATTGGTCATTGTAGGTCCATTGTATGGCTGGTGTTCATCTCCTACTTTGTTCTCCTTCGGTCTCTTCCGTCGGCCGAAGTCAGGCCTGCACAACTGCAGCAGTCGGATAGGTTCTGGCGCATGTACCCGTCTGATAGCCGCATGGATGCCTGGACGCCGACGACGTACGCTGTTGACGGATCTGTTGGGGGGGGGGCTCTTCCCCATGGAGCTGTTCAAGGGGGTCAATGACCTGTTACTATCCGGTTCGAGCCCAACGTCCATTCAATACGTGGTGTGCAGAGGCGCTAGCACGCGGCTTTCAGGCAGACATGCTTTCGTCTGATTGCAGGTTGGTTGGTGCCATAAGCATCGTCACTCCTCACTTCTGCAGCGATGGTCCTTGGAAATCCCAACAGCCACAGGACCACCAATGAATGCCTACATGCACATGTAGTTAATTATCCCAGATTTCCCCGTGTTGCCTGCTACATTAACCACTGGTCGGGCCATGTTCAGAGAATCCAACAGGACTCGATCCCCTCCAGCGTCAAGGCTCAGAGACTGCCTCTTTAAAACCCTCTCGCGAAGGAGTTCAGCCTAGATATAGCAACTAGATTAACCACAATGTGCATGTCTGAGTGATGCAAGTGGTCTCCTTTAACTAGGTAACTAGACTTTGAAATATCAATCTGTCGTCTCACTACACGCTGCATATCAACCTCCCCTTCTGCCCACCAAATGAATCCCCTCTCCTCACCCCCTAATGACATGTGCTGCCCACTGACAATCACCACAACAGAGCAACACCCACATCCCTCCCCTAACACCTACGCCACGAGGTGCTGAAAACGATATGCACGCTTCCATCAAATGAATCAACCTATTTACCAGCATCAGCAAGGCTACATACAATATAGGTTGGGTGGGGAGTAAAAGTCAAGTAGAACAAGGAGGAAGAACCCACCGTCATGATACCCCCCTGGGGGCTGCTGATGGGCGTGATTCGGACCTCGGAGTTGACGTTGAGGATGGCGGTGGACTTGCCGCAGGGAGAGAAGGACTCGACGCCCACGCCCGCGAGCAGGTTGTAGTTGTCGTCGAAGGGGCTGACGACGTTCTTCTCGAATATCACCTCCTGTTGTCGTTGGCTGCTTGTAAGAGGGGGGCCTGGCTACGGGGAGGTTTTTTTTTTGGGGGGGGGGGGGGGTGGATTGGCTTGCCTGGCTGTTGTCGCCCGAGAAGGTGTAACTGGCTCTGCAGGTGCCGGTCTGGCCCGATGCTAGACTGGCATAGCCTTGGAAGCGGGTTTCGATGATCGAGAACCTTGAGAGGGAGGAAGGAGAGCGCCGTTAGCTTTTGTCTGGGGCAAACCTCTAGACATGGTGGTGAGCTGCAGCCCTGTGCAACTTACTGGTAGCCCGAGGGGAACTGGAGGTTGATGCTGATCCGGCAGTTCTTCCGGCTGTCCGAGGGGCTGGTGCCCGGGCCGACGCTGACGATGTACTGGTCGAAGGCGACGTCGAAGACGGTCCCGGTCGCATCGAGATTGACAAACGCGTGTCCGGCGGGGCAGCCCGAGCCGATGGCGGTGATGTCGATGATCTTGACGTCGCCGGGGGCCGGGGCCGGGGCCACGAGGTGCTCCGCAGGGAGGGCGGTGGCGAGGCCGACAAAGAGGGTGGCAAGGAGGCGCATAGTTAAGAATCACTTAGTGTCAAGGGGGGTCTCAAGGGTAGACGCAGTTAGACAGCTGAGGCTGAACCGATCTTGTAAGTCGTTTGTCCCTGACGATCAAGCTCTATATATATATACCCAGGGACCAGCAAGACCATCACGCTACACCCGCACAGTCAGTTTGCCACAATTTCTTCTTCATGCAAGCTAAAGTAGCCCAATGAACACCGGGGTGGGAAAATGGAGGGCTCGGGGGTATTTTTCTAGACATCGCTTGCTAGATTGGCGGCAATATAAGATCTCCTTCTCGGATCGTAGGTCGTAGTGGCAAGGTTACCTTCTACTACCTACTTGCAGGCTTCGTCGAATAGGAGTGATAATTAAGAGTAGTTTATTCAGTCGGCTGTTGCGAGTGCATTCAAATCCGTATCTGAGATTGGAGGGGTGGAAGGTTACGGGTTGCGTGGAAGAAGAATCATCTCGATCCCTCTCAAACTCAGGGCCTCATTGGTGGTTAGATTGAGGGAGCATCTGTTTAATTTGTAGAGACAGCCATTGATAGTGCTTGGAGTGCTGTTTATCGCTTAGTGGCCACTAACTCTTCTGTATAAACTCGAATCTGGATGACAAAAAGGGGGGAGGGTGAGTTTTTCTCCAAGTTGCCGCCCTGTTCAACGACCCTGCGGTGTGTCTTCGTACGCAGCCAAGGTAGTTATAGTAGCACAGCTATTCTAGACCGGGCCGACACGAACAGGGAAGGCATAAAGAGGAAGGTAAAAAATGGACGGTTAAAGTTTTCCACAGGAGAGAGGGCTTTCTTGGCTTCTCACCCACATCTATTTTCACACAATGCCAACTCACCGGCATTTACGAGCTGTATGTCGCAGCCATCCCCCAAGCTACATTTGTAAATACTGTATAAGTACTCTGCAATGTGTGCACTGCAACCTCACCAGCCCAGCATTCGCGCTCATGGCTCCAATGGGGAAGGTCTCAATTTAGCTCGACTCCACGAACTCCTGTGCGCGTCAGTTAAGATGTCTCTAAAGTTTCGTGACCTAGAATCTCACCTTCCTAATTCTACACTGCAGCCATCTGAGTGGCCAGTCGAGTCTGGTGGCACAAAGGTCGAGCAGGCGAACGGTCAGCTGACGATGCATCCTCGGGCTGCTAGGTCATTAATTATAATGAGCCCGGGTGGCGGTTTGCAACGGTGCATATATATATATTAGACAGAAAGGCTTGGCACAGCTTGTTCGCTACCACTTTCTAATTTTATCCACGGCTGCAGAGTGCCTCACAGGGTCCTCCATATTGTACTGCATGGGACGACGCTTTTGTGACTTCATACCACCGCCTCGACAACGTCAGTGGTCTAGACTCAGGGGTCTGACAATATCGGCTTGCAATCGCCCTCGCTGGGGGGTTAATAACATCACTCTCCCTGTTCCGACAGATTCATACGCTGCAATTAATCAAGGGTTCATTCAAGTCCCGTGTGCAATGGCAAGAGTGAGAGATGGTGGTGCCGCTGATTAGACCGGCTTAAACGCATCCACCACAAATCACTTCCTCTGTTGGACGCCCTGGTTGACGACCATGTACGCCTTCCCCGCCCCAACCTCCTGCACCCGAATCCCCGCGGCGGCGCACGTGTCCACGTCGAAGGCGCAGTCGTTGACGTCGGCCAACATGGAGTTGGCTCTCAGCATATCCAACACCGCAATGACGTGCCCCTCGTGCCGAGCCTTCTGGCCTGCGGCGTCGAAGACGAGGATCGCGTTGTTGACCGTCAGGTGGAAGGTCTGCTCGACCTGCGGTGTCGCGTCCAGCGCCGCCTTGACCTGCTCGGGCGAGTGCCGCGTCCCGATGCGGGTGAACAAGTTGGCGTCCCGGGCGTTGGTGAACGCCCTTCGGTCCGCCGGGCACCACACGGCGACGTTGGTCATGATGCTTCTCCCGGATGGCTCCGTCATGCCTACGCTCCCGCTGCTGTCGACGGAGAAGTTTCCCTTTGCTTGAGACATGTTGGATGGTCCCTAGCCATGGAGTTAGCTTGAAATCCGGCGCAGTCAAGGGGTAGTGGCCCTGTCACAGTGAGAGTTTCTTTCTTTTGGTAGAGATAGTGGTTCACATTTGTGGCGATGGGAAATGCCAAATATTCCATACTACCTACCGCACATAACAACGATCTCGTAGTAGCTCTCGCCAACGCCCCTGACGTCAGGGTTGATGTGCATATGCTTAGGTAGTTTGCTTTGTACCTAATTAGTCCGTCATGGACAGCAGACCTGCCCATTGAAACCTCGAAAGGCAGGCCAATCAATTCTTGGACACCCACTTAATTATGGCAAAATCATAGTAATTAAGGTATATATACTGTTCAACATACCTGAGAAACGTCACACCAATGCTATTCCCTCCTAATCACTAACATGTCTCAAACTTGGGGTTTTGGTCCGTCCTTTGGATTCCATATCAATTTCTCTTTCTCGGAACTCTGCTTATTCCTACGTTCCCTTGGATACAATTGCGAGCAATAATGCAAACTTGTAGACTAGGTAAACCTTCGTTGCTATGGGGAAGGGTTGGCTCATATCTTGAGGAGGAAGGGAGTCTAGTTGTTTTGCATTGGCCTTGCTGCTTCCCCGCAAATGCTCCATCGGCTGTCAAGATCAAGCGTTCTGGATACTTTTGCATTCTGAACCTGTGAGTTGCTAGAGCAATATCGGGAATACAATCCACGGCAGAGTTCAATGCTCGATACTGCAAGCATAACATCGACCCAATATTGTATTCTCATCGCCCCTGACCTGTACGCGGTGTATATATATATATATATATATATATATTTTTTCACAAGCTTGGCCTCGCTCTCCTGGTGCGGACTCATCACCACGCAATGTAAGTCTAGATCGTACCCGTATCTACGGCTGAGTGCGGGTAGCCGCAGCAGCCGCCCGAGGATTTCTCAGGGATGGATGGCACGAGCGAGCACGAGGATGAACTCGTTTCCCATTCTGCCTTTCCTTACCCCCCACCAAAGTTCATGTAGGTAGTTTGTGGCGCGGGAAGATAAAAACTCGCTACCGCTCATGTCTCGGCAGTTGTCTCTTGATAAATAGCAGGCCATACCCGGCTCCCTGGTTCGTCATGGGGGTTGTCTTTATCTTCAGCTGCCAGTCAGGGGTCTAAATTGGGTCTAGAGTGAGAGACGGCAGAGGGAATATCAGAGCTTTATTAACCTTACGTGAATACACCACGGGCACGCCTCCCATTCGCTTCCCCCACACGGTCAACCCCACACGATCCATGGAACGGCAATCAATGATCTGCATGACCTGACCTGCAGTTCCCATGACAGGACAGGACATTACCGACATTACCGCCTTTTTTTTGGTCCCGCCACCATCACATCTCACGGACCCCTGTTGGATGTGAACATGGTAATTCCCTCGTTCAATATTTCCGCCTTCTAGCGCGCCTGGGGAAGAACCTTGTTCTTCCCCAATGGTTGGCCCCTTGTCCTGTTCGGCGGAGAATATAAGCCGCCAGCTTCAGTCAACTTGGGACACTAGACCTACAGACTACTTTCCTAGGTGTCCTATATGGTCAAGCGGGGGGGGGGGGGGGGGGGGGGGGGGGGGGGGGCGGCCCGGGCGCGCCCCCCCCGCGCGCCCGCGGGGCGGGGGGGGC